>NC_141609.1:38315021-38620873 GCF_047967505.1 Dipteris shenzhenensis | reverse complement strand
CTGCGGCAGCTCCAGCTGCAAGTGGATTGGCTGGCTGGATGGCAAACCCAAATCCTCCAGCTCCTCATGCAGCTGTGGCTGCGGGCCCAGCCACCCTTGCAGCTTCTTCCAACCCAGGAGGTGAGGATAAAGCTCTTTAAGTAGTTTGAGATTACTTTCTATGCCAGCTGCATTGTGTAATAAAATGACTCTGTGGTCTACTTACCATCTGCAGCTGCTGCTCTTCTGAAACGACCTAGGACTCCACCACCAAATAATCCTGCTGTTGACTACCAATCTGCAGATTCCGAGCATATCATGAAGAGGGCACGCCCTGCTGGGCAAGCTGTGGATGAGGTCTTTTTCTTTGTTCTGGTCATTGTGCTGGCTTTTGCAACTTACTCGATATGAGTAGAGCATGCTGTGAACACAAAAGTGACCTGTAAATTCTCGTGGAGTCTCAATTAGATTCAATAGTCATTAAGGTTTTACTTGACCTTGGCAGGTGAATTACCCAGTTGGACCCATCCCAACCCATTCAGCGAGTATGTATTCTCCTGATGAGCTTCCAAAGACTGTCTCTCGAACATTGAACCAGTCATCATCTGTCGTGAGCATGGATTTCCACCCAATGCAGCAGATAATACTTCTTGGTATGTTTTTCTAACCATGCAGAAAAGATTGTCTTTCATGCATACATGGTTAAGACGTAATTTGAGCAAATGCTTTACAATGTAAACGGGCTTTCCTCTGACAACAGTTGGCACAAACGTTGGTGATATTGCTATTTGGGACGTTGGCATGAGGGACCGGCTAGCTATCAGGCCCTTCAAAGTTTGGGAAATTAGACAATGCTCAATGGCCCTGCAGGTACAATCACATGGCCATTTATAGCTATGGATGCCTGTGCTGCAGCAAAAATGCCTGTTGCAACTTGCATAATACCTGTACTTGTCATCATCACAGGATTCGCTTGTCAAGGATCCTGCAATGTCTGTTAACCGATGCATGTGGAGTCCAGATGGAACTTTATTGGGTAATGGAAACTGCAAGGTTTTTTCGGGTGTGAAGGTTATGCTTCCTTGAATTGGCTCCATGATATTGTGTACTAAGATGAGGCTTTTTTAATGCACAGGGGTTGCATTTTCCAAGCACATTGTCCATATATATTCATATCAGGGGGGTAACGATCTCCGGCAGCATCTTGAGGTCTGTCAGCTGTGAAGCTAGCTATTTTATTTCTTCGCACATAGGTGTAAGGCTAAACTTTTCCTACGTTTTGTAAAATATTGAGGTTGTGATATGTGAGCAACTGAAAGGAAAGCAAGGTGTGATATGAGGTGAGCTAAGAAATACATGTTTTGGCTCTTAACCCTCATCGTAGCTGGTGCTGCTCTGGTTAAGTGACAGGTGTTCAGTCCAATGATTTATTGATACTACAAGCGATGCATAATTGCTATGTGAAATGTATGTATGGGCGTGGATGATGTGAATCTGTGCTATCCAAAGAATTAACCTGAACTTTTCGATAGCATAGGTTTGAAGTAATTTTAAATTCATATATGCTAAGCTGTGTGAGCTTTAGCGTCTCTATCTCTGAGTTATCCTGTGACTTGTGTCTTCACTCATGGATGATATGCTCCATGACTTAATTTGGTTCTAGACATTGTAGAGAGTGACATGCTTATTCTTGCTTCCAGATCGATGCGCACGTTGGTGGTGTGAATGACCTGGCTTTTTCCCATCCCAACAAACAACTTTGCATCATCACCTGTGGAGATGACAAAACCATTAAGGCGAGCAGTTGTTGTCAATAGTTGATGTACTGTTTTGATCTGCAACACGTTTTCTGTGGTTTGGTTATGACCAATGAGCCTGCGCTGTACAGGTTTGGGATGCTCTCAATGGCCGTAAACTGTACACATTTGAAGGTCATGAGGCTCCAGTCTACTCAGTATGCCCACATCACAAAGAAAATATTCAGGCAGGAGTCTATTTACCGGTTGAGCCTGGAGATTTGTTGACCTGAGGGTGATATAAACCCATTCCATGCTTTACACATTATCTTACTCAGTATCTTGGTGCGCAGTTTATATTTTCAACAGCCATTGATGGAAAGATCAAGGCATGGTTGTATGACCTTCTGGGATCAAGGGTTGATTATGATGCTCCTGGCCGTTGGTGCACCACTATGGCTTACAGTGCTGATGGAACCAGGTAGCTATTTTAGATTCTTATGGGAGAAAAATCTGTCCTAATGTTGTAATTAGCATGTTGATGATCATAATATGGAAATCTGGCTTTATGCTTTTTAAAATTTCACTAAAGCTTGACTAGTTTGAACCTTAGCTTTCATCAGCTACAGTGTGCAAGTCACATGAGCCAGGAATTGTTATATCATTTCATCCTTAAGTCTTTGTGTCTCAACTTAACTTTGCCCCAGAAGCTAAGATTGCTACGCTAAGTAGCAAATGCCATTGTAAATATTGAGGTGCATCGTATCAAGTCTATGATAGCTGAAGTAAAAGAGGATAGCCTGGTTTTGGTGAGATCCTACGTGTTGCTGTGCTCACTGTTTTGATTTTGATTTTGTTTGTGCCTTGTTTTTTAATCTCTCTCTCTCCTTCCCTCCCCCCCTCCCACCCACACATCTTTTTCAACCTTACTTTTTGGGTAATTCTCAATACAAAGATTTACTGGATTTCAATTATGAAAATAAAGTTATTTCGTGGCTTGCCTGTCAGAGGACTTCGTCTTTTAGTCCCTTGGAAAATCAGGCCATTATTTTTTTCTTTTTCTTTTTAGGCTTATCTGTTTTTGCATCTACTCACCATTTTTTAAATGACTCCTTGATTCACGTTCCTTGCATTATCTTGTGCCTGCCTAGTCTTTTTGGTTCAAAACCATATTCGGAGGGCGTGTTTGTAAAACTCAACATGTGCTTAGAGTTACATTGGCGCTAATGTGAAGGCATGTGTGAATGCACTTACTGACAAACTCCTCTTCTATACACTAGATTTCCCCCATTTTTTTGGTGCTTTTGGGACTAGATCCAAAGGAGGTGGGAAACCAGATCTTTACTTGGAGTTATTCCTTGTGTATCAGTTGAGGTGAGAGGTTTAGAGAGAAGCCATAAGAGGTGGATAAAACTGAGGGTGGGTTTGTGGATGATGTGGAGCTTGAAAGAATTTTATATCTCTCCCTTTGTAGTACTTAGCCTGTCCCTTTGTAGCAATTGGCCTGAAGTTGTGCACTTTGTGCATGTTAAGGTGTACTCTCTGCACATTTTTTGTTAAATCTCTCCTGTGTTTTGACCTTCTGTTTCTGTTGCCGCAGGTTGTTCTCATGTGGGACTAGCAAAGAAGGTGAATCCTTTTTGGTGGAATGGAATGAGAGTGAAGGAGCGCTCAAGAGAACTTACTCTGGGTTTCGGAAGCGTTCCTTAGGTGTTGTACAATTCGATACAACAAGGAATCATTTTCTTGCTGCTGGTGATGAGTTTCAAATCAAGTTTTGGGATATGGATAACACGAACCTCCTCACAACAATTGATGCAGAGGGTGGATTACCTGTGAGTCATTTCACCGCATCTGAAAAGCTGCCTTAATTGTCCTTGGTTGATACTATTATTCTGAGCTACTTTTATGATTATCCACAGGCAAGCCCTCGTCTTCGATTTAACAAAGAGGGTTCTCTTCTGGCAGTCACAACAAGTGACAACGGAATTAAAATTCTAGCAAATGCTGATGGTCTGAGGTTATTACGTGCCCTTGAGAATCGGGCAGAGAGTCGTGGCTTTGAATCCACAAGGGCTTCAGTGGAACCAGTTGTTTCCAAGGTGTTACCTTGATCCGTATATGTAGCAGCATTAGGTTTCTTGTTAGTATTAGACAACCATTCTAAGCACTGGTAAATTGCACTGTGGCAGCCTCTTGGTGTGAATGCAATGGTTGCAGTAAGTGCAAGTGGTGGTCCACCCCCTGGTGCGGTGGTTTCCGATAGAGTTTCGCCTGCTGTCTCAATGGTAGGGCTGGTAAGGCTTACATTGGTCTCTTTTAGTGCAGATGATAGGTGCACCATGCTCATACTTTCTCTATTTCAGTTTGCGGTTGTAGGTAAACCAAGTGCAGCAAATATCTTTATGAACTGTTGTGTAAGGAACTGATTACTGTGATCTTTATGGACAGAATGCCATGGACAGCAATCATTCAGTAGATGTGAAACCAAGAATCGAGGAAGCAGTCGACAAAAGTAAGGTCTGGAAATTGACAGAGATTACAGAATCTACCCAATGTCGAACTATGAGGCTTCCTGACAGTCTGCCAGCAAACAAGGTGATTAAGACGAGAAGCTTCATATTGTGTTCTATCTTTTTTCCAAAACATGTGTACATCTTTCAAATGATGCGTACATTCTCCCTCATTCGTTGATTTTTAAAAAACCATGCACTTGACTGTACAGGTTTCCAGGCTGATTTACACAAACGCAGGTACTGCACTGTTGGCTTTGGCTTCTAATGCTGTCCACAAGCTTTGGAAATGGCAAAGAAATGACCGCAATCCTGCTGGCAAGGCACGTGTCTGCTTGTGATGACATGCCTAATGCTGAAAATCTGTGTGTTGCATTACGATTCACTTTTGGAATGGAAGGATAACTAGATGGATGTTGGTGTACTTACAGGCAACAGCAACCCTGCCACCACAGTTGTGGCAGCCTGCCAGTGGCATTCTCATGACTAATGACATGAGTGATATGAATCCCGAGGAGGCAGTTCCATGCATAGCACTGTCTAAAAACGATTCATATGTCATGTCTGCTTCTGGTGGAAAAGTCTCCTTATTCAACATGATGACATTCAAGGTTAGATTCTCCCATTTTGTGTGAGTGTGTGTGTAGCTTCAAATCCATGCAATTTCTTTTTAAAGGATGTCCTTGCTTAGATTGGAGTATATCTGAGAAAATTGAAGCTTTAACGCAATTCCATCACTCTGTTTTTAATAATGCAGGTAATGACAACATTTATGCCACCGCCTCCTGCTGCAACTTTTTTGGCTTTTCATCCCCAAGACAACAATATCATTGCAATTGGGATGGAAGATTCAACCATACAAATATACAATGTTAGAGTGGATGAGGTAAGGATTGAGAGAAGTGACACTTGTATTTTCATTATTTTAATTAAAAAAAAGTGTATATAAGAGCAGATATATTCAGCCTTATGAAGGTATAGATAGATAATGAAAGCAACAATCTTCATAAGAGAACTGAGAGAAGATGGTAACCGCAGGTGAAAAGTAAGCTGAAAGGTCATCAAAAGAGAATTACTGGTCTTGCTTTCTCGAATGTCCTGAATGTGCTTGTCTCCTCAGGCGCTGATGCACAGGTCTGTATGCACATTTTTTTTCTCTTGTTTTGCATTTGGCTTCTTAGATTGGTCTTTTAACACAAAAAACCAAAGTTCTGGTGTATTAGGATGGCATGGTACCATGCCTAAGGGCCGTGCAGGGGCTGGCAATTGCTCCATCCGAGACGGCTGGGTGCTTAGCTACTAACAGTCCAAGAGTCCTCTGTTATCTTCATGTGGAGACTCTATCTTGGTACCTCTATCTTGGGGGTGACCATTCTGCTGGCTGTGATGTGTGTGCATAGCCTTACCCTTGCTACATAGCCTTGCCCTTGCTACAAAAGTGCCATCATTTCTGTAGTTGCTGCTTTTAAAGTTATTGTGCAATGAGACTGAGACCCATGTGACATCTGGTGCATATTCAACAGGTGTGTGTATGGGCTACGGATGGATGGGAAAAGCGGAAGGCAAAGTCTCTGCAAGTTCAAGCAGGAAGATCAACTTCAGCGGGAGAGACAAGAGTGCAATTTCATAACGATCAAATCCGGCTATTGGTTGTGCATGAGAGCCAGCTTGCTATTTACGATGCTGCCAAACTTGACCGCATTCGGCAGGTTACTCCTGTTTCTGATTGCTGGGATTGTCAATCATTGGCATCCCTTTCTTTGCTGGTTATGACAAACTGTGTGTTTGGGCAAATAATCTACGTTGCACAAGAAGCATTCTAGAGTTTGCAGCAGTTTCCACTATGAAAGATTGTCCCCTGCTCTTTTGGTAATGGCGAGGAACAGTTGGAGTGTTGATTTTCGAAGCCTCATGATCTTCACATTGCATGGTTTCTGTTAGATTATGTTGAGCTAAGTTAGTTGTTGTCCCAAGCTTAAGTGGTCTTCAAGCTGTACACTTTCTTCAGGTCCTTTTTAACTCATCTCTAAAAGATCAAAAATTTAGGTCTGATCTTTTCTTTGTACAACATTTGAAGTGAAGTATAAGCCAAGGCTCTGATAGGAAATATGCATCTTGGTTTATACTTAGGCATGTGATAATCTTTGCTTTCACAAGGGTAGGACCTCTTTCAGTACTGTTTCGTTTTGTTTCAATGCCATCCTCTATGGATTTGAGTTTCTTTCACTCTAAATGGTCTTTGCTCTTCTTTGTTTAACTCATTAGTCATTCATTTTCATAGAATATCAATATTGTGAGTCTAGACTAATCTTTTATTCAAAGGTCGAGGTTATATGCAATGATAGATATATCAACTATGGTCATAGAAGTCTGATCCAACAAATTTAGTTTTTTCTGTCTAGAACAGCGCAGCGAGGTCTAACTGGCTGATGAGGTTTAACAATGTGAGGCATACGAGTCTGGGTCTCGGCAAATCATTGACTGGTGTGCTTGTTGTACAAGTTTCTTGTCAAGCTCACTTGTTTGATTTGCCATGTAATGATTGCTTATGCATTGAATGAAATGCATGGCATATTATGGCTTGAAACTTTTTGAGTCGATACTAGGCAAAGGTGCATGCACTTCGTTCTTGCTTGATTGTGTCAAAGTTTGTAATTATCTTTTTTGTCTTATTAGAAGATGTGAAGTCTCAAGTTACATCTGAACAGAGATGGTTCATGCTAATGCCCCCTTTCCATTTTTGATGCATTACCTTCATGCTTTGTTGCCCAGATTCCCAATAATCCCAGGTGTGGGGCATTCATGTTGTTTTTGGCTTCCAATGCTACTAGAAAGTACTACTTTGAAGCTTCCTGCCTGGATTCTCATTAGTTCAAGATGGCATTTATGTTGTTTTAATTGGTCTTCAAATATGGGAATGAAGCCTGATATTTGTGTTGATACATGTTAAAATGGTCATCATAGCTCGTGATCATCCTGGCAGGGTAGCCATACTAGCTCTGTGCATGTGTACTAAGTGGACTGGGAGCATGTGCAAGTTTAGAAATGACTACTCTGAAATCAGGAAGTTTGTCGTCTACTGTTGGATCTGGCTAATCTGTGCAAGTGGGTTTGCAGTGGGTGCCTCGTGATTCATTGTCAGCACCAATCTCCAATGCTACTTATTCTTGCGACAGCCATCTTATATATGCCAGTTTTTGTGATGGTTCCATTGGAGTGTTCGATGCAGAAAGCCTACGGCCACGTTGTAGAGTGGCACCTTCTGTCTATTTAACCCCTGGGGCAAGCAGGTAAGAGTGAGGGGGCGGGAGAGTGAGGGAGGTACATCTTTCTTTTCTGTTGTTGAATTACATCATCTTTTGTTTTTCTCACTAAAGTTTTGAACTGGGTATGGCAGCTCTGTTTATCCTTTAGTGATTGCAGCACATCCTTTGGAGGCCAACCAATTTGCTCTTGGCTTGAGTGATGGAGCTGTGCAAGTTGTTGAACCATTAGAAACAGAAGGAAGATGGGGAGTGGGCCCACCTTCTGATAATGGAGCAATGAATGGGGTTTTGTCAGTTACATCATCAAATGTACAAGTTGTAGAGCAACCTGCAAGGTAGCATTGCAGGATAACTGGCCTGAATTTTCTCTCTAAGCAAGCTCCAAGACATAGTTCCACGAGTAAGTCCACCTGAATTTTGGAGCAGAAGCACTCTGGCAATGGTGTAACACTTGTACAAAGGTTCCAGAAACTCTAACTTGAATCAACGTAATGGTTCAAGAAAGAAAGGGGGGGATGGCGACAGATCTGCATGGGCCGGGCCTTGAGGGAAGCCGGCCTTGAGAGAAGCACATGTTTTTATTCGCAATGGTACAAGCCCAGGGAGTGTAGGAATAACTTAAAATTCCAACCTGAAGTCTACCTCTCTAGCCAGGTGATGATCCACCTCTCTCTCTCTCTCTCTCTCTCTCTCTCTCTCTCTCTCTCTCATGCATGGCAGGGCTGTGCCTGCATTTGTAGAAGTTAATCCCAAGGAAACTTATAATTGATCGTATCTGTTTTAAGACTGGAAGCCTTGGTTGCTGCTCAGTGTACAATAATTAGGGTTTCTGCTGAGTTTTGTTATACATAAGGTGAAACTGTGAAAACTTGATCCAATTCTGGAAGCTTTACAGGTCAAACATGATGAATAAAAAGACTCATTTTGTTTTGAAGTGCCGTGCCGAGGTCTTGCATTCGTAGACGAGATTCTGGTCTGCTGCTTATGACATGATTTTGTTGCTTAAGTGTGTCAAGTACTGTGGTTTATTTGTTCCAAAGGGTCCAAGGTAAAATCTGCACGGCACAGTATGATAACACACATGCTTTGTAAACAAGGTGGGAGTCTTGAGTCTCCAGCTTCGCTTAGTCTACATTTAAATGCATGGTTTTGTTAATTCTGAAAGCTTAGTCTCTGTACCAAGCTGCTAACCTTTCCAGGTAGATCTGTTATTCTATGTGCTAATGTTGCAATCAGCTTCAGTATTTGCATATATTTCAATATTCAATATTCAAGAGACTGAAGTTGGTGAATGGCATGTCAGAATATCATTTAGTTTAACGCCATTGGTGCAGTTATTTCCAGGTCTTGTGACGTATTTTAGATAATGAAAGGCTAAAGATCTTGGAATTGGAGATTCTGTTCCTAAAATCATTTATACCAAAATACTTGAGAGAGAGAGAGAGAGAGAGAGAGAGAGAGAGAGAGAGAGTCTAATAATGTCGATGGGAGAGCAAGAGGTCTATGGGACAACATGAAAACCATCTAGTACATCAGCTTAGGGAGGGAACAAGGCAGCTCCCACAGAGTGCAGAGGCAGCTCCATTTTATTTAAAGTACGTACTTGATAATATATAGCTGGCCCATACATCAGTTTAAGACAGAGTCTTTTGGTTTTGATTTGAACTCTTTAATAAGTGCCCATTTTCCATCTTTCCTGGCACCCTTGACCTTTGCTAATTCCATTGCCTTGTTCTTGGGTTGAGCTCGTGTAAGCCTATCCATACTTTGGTACCCTTCAGCTTATAAGATTGTTGGAGGAGCTTGATCCACAAATCTTTTGACTTCAAAGGATGGCATGACCTTTAGATTGTCCAATAGAAGCTGGTCTGGAGTCGTCATCTTCCTCCTCATCACCATCCGTCCATTCAATGTTGGGCAAGGCTGCTTTGACCTTTGTCAATGTTTCACTAAATGTGTCCTTTGTACCAGTCTTTTGGGAGTCCCCCTATTCTTCTGATCTTCAGCGCGTTATCCCGTCTAGCTTTATGTTCTTTAATTTCTACTTGAATATCAGTCAGTCTTGCTTTTGTGTCCACTTCCACAATCACTTCTTAATTGTTTGAACTTCAGTATGCACTAAATCCTAGACTGTGGAGACCAATTGGGGGGGTAGGGGGAGAGGCCTTACATGCCTTTACAGCTTCATCTATAACTGATTGTTGTCCAAGTTTAGATTTCACCTATTCCAACAATATTTTCAACTCCCTCACTTATTGTTGTAAGAAACAAATCTGCTCATGTTGCTCAAGAATGAGTCGGTCAAAACCACCTCGGTAACATGTCTTTGCATACGGAGAGGTCTCCTGGTAACTGAAGAGTAGAGAGTTCTGCTGTTGCTGGCAGGAATAGATTTTTTTTGGGGTGGAGGCAGAGGGGGATTTGGAGGAGAGGATAGGCCACTCCATCTTGGCCAACCTCTTGGCTGAAGCTGACCCTTGGGTTGGGTTGGGGGTTCAAACCCAGCTTGGGGTGAGGGGAATGAAGAAAGGTGCTCTTGCTGTTATTGATGAAATCAGGAGGTGGGGCAAGGCTGCTTTGATGATATGAACACTTTCTAATCCTTCAGCTTTTCGTTGATTCACTAGCTAATCCAAAATCACAGGCGCTGGCATCCCGAACATCCACCCAGCCTACCTCATGGATGGCATGCTCACAAAAAAGATACGCAGTTTCATTTCTTCATGCCTATCCACAAGCCCTGAGTTCCCTAGATGGTTCCCTTTGCCACAAGTCATCATTTTAGGCCTTTAGCTTGGTACACCATTCACCCCTCTCTTGGGGCACAATTAAAACATTTGCCCCTTGGCATTTTTACACATTTAGGTGCACCTAGGCCTAAGCACTCAGAACCACCTAGTCGATGCCAATACACCCTCACCTAGGACCTTGGCAGTTACTTCCCTTGACCATACGCACAGCAAATATTACAAAAGTCGGTCATCTAAGGGAAAATGCCCACCGACCTTTCCGAGGTCATGCTATCTCGGCTAGAGCATAACATTTGACCTTTGTCAATGTTTCACTAAATGTGTCCTCTTTGTACCAATCTTTTGGGAGTCTCCCTATTCTGATCTTCAGTGTGTTATCCCGTCTAGCTTTATGTTCTTTAATTTCTACTTGAATATCAGTCAGTCTTGCTTTTGTGTCCACTTCCACAATCACTTCCTTCTTAATTGTTTGAACTTTCGGTATGCACTAAATTCTAGATTGTGGAGACCAATTGGGGGGTAGGGGGAGAGGCTGCACATGCCTTTACAGCTTCATCTATAACTGATTGTCGTCCAAGTTTAGCTTTCACCTATTCCAACAATATTTTCAACTCCCTCACTTATTGTTGTAAGAAACAAATCTACTCATGTTGCTCAAGAATGGGTCGGTCAAAACCACCTTGGTAACATGTCTTTGCATATGGAGAGGTCTCTTGGTAACTGAAGTGTAGAGAGTTCTACTGTTGCTGGCAGGAATAGATTTTTTTTGGGGTGGAGGTAGAGGGGGATTTGGAGGAGAGGATAGGCCACTCCATTTTGGCCATGTCTACTTGTACCCCTTGGTTGAAGCTGACCCTTGGGTTGGGTTGGGGGTTCAAACCCAGCTTGGGGTGAGGGGAATGAAGAAAGGTGCTGTTGCTGCTGTTGATGAAATCAGGAGGTGGAGGCTGCTGGTTGTCATTGGTGGCAGTTGCTGTTGGCGGCTGCTACTAACAATTGATGGTGGCGGCTCTCTAAAGAACCAAAGGAAAGAGGGACAACTGAGGCTTACGGGGGGATCAACGACGATGTGCGACAAACAGTCAGGGCGAATCAGTTACAGACGACGGTCGACGGGCGAGCCAGGTTGAAGCATATCTATGCATTGGGATCTTTAAGCACATTACAATTTTAAGTACATGTTTTTGCAAATATTAGCTTTTAATTGGCTTAAATGGTGATAGTGTGGCAAGGAGGTTGCCATTATTAGGATAGAGATGGCAACTACAAAGGCCTAATGGTGGATAGAATGCTAGTGCCAAGGACATTCGATTATTTTCAAGGACCAGACATTCCAATGCATTGAATCTACACAATACCAATGGGATTACTTCATCAGAGGGAGTTTGAGCATACACAAGTTACAAGTTGGGAGACAATCAATGACCTATACATTAATGCTCTCATCATTGGATTGTCTTAGCATCAAATAAAAAAGGTGTTTTAATTCATTTTGAACCTTCTAAGAGAGAGACAATGGTTTTGTTGAACAATCCCCATGTTCGCGTAATGTGATAATGGATGCCAATGTGTTTGGAGCTTATAATCTTTTGGGTTTTTTTGGCCAAGGGTACGAAAGATCATGGTTGGCTCATCTTGGATTGCACCAAGGACCTCTAGGAGCCATTTGTCCTCACAAGCAGACGTGGCAAATGACATGTGCAGCCTTTGTGGTATACAATGACAATTTATCATGTATGTTTATAATTGCTTGCCACTTGGGATTACATCACCACAGTGTATCACAAAATCCCAATTCTAGAGCTTTTTGTCCCCTTAAGGTATGGGGGCTTGTGATCTATTGTCTGTTTCAATGCATTGACACACAAGTAGCCATAAGATAAGTCAAATTGTGGTGCTATCAAGTATATTAGCTTGCCTACTACCTATATTGGCTTGCCAACTACGTGTTGTTATAAAGTGGGGTCCTACCATGTCCAATCTCATTGATGGTTTGGCATTCCACATATTGAATTGCTCGGCATAGATTTAATGTACCTTATTTGACTTGGAAAAATGACATCCTCAATTTGTTTAGACATCAACGTCTACAATGTAATGCAAGAAACAAGTCGTGCATTTTGGAGTCGTAAAGATAAACCTAGACCTCTTTGAACAACTTATTGACATTGCTCTCAATAATAATGTCATCATTACAAAAAATTTGGACTAAGAAACAATCTTGCCATGTGGTCTACCTTAATGGTTTTTCTTACTTGAATGAAGTGGGCCTAGTTAAATTATGGTGGGAATTTCCATTGATATTGAGACTCGCTTTGTTGTGAGCATTCTCATTTGAAAATCTCCAAAACATTGTTTTCAAAACGCAAGGGTGTAATTGATAACCATGAATATTGCAATGACAACATACATGATCTTTAACTTGACCAAGTGTTTCTAGAGGAGAATGACTGCAAGATATGCAGTTGATGTAAATTCAAGTGGCAATGACAAACTTCCAAACCTATTTGAGTGAGATTCATCTTGTGAGCCATGGTGGTGCACGCATGCGTTTGTGTGTGATTCTGTGTAAAACTCAATAAGCATATGGAACTCTTCCACAAGAGTTTGCTATGTGGACACCTCTATAACACATGCTCCCCAATTCTAGGAGGAATTAGGTTTACTACAAAAATCTCATTGACTGTTCACAATAAAAAGTTCCTTTGAGAGGCTTGCCTCACCTTGTGAGTCCTCCTCATTTTTCTCACCTCAAACCATCCCTAGAATAGAACCATGGTCATGTTTTCCATTTGGTCCAACCTTTGGTTTAGAAATTTGCATCCAACTATATCTACAAATTCACATGTTTTCATCTTCCATGTTACCAAATGTGAGCTCCCACTGCTCCTTGTTTCCTTTGAGAGGCTTGCCTCACCTTGTGAGTCCTCCTCATTTTTCTTACCTCAAACCAGCCCTAGAATAGAACCATGGTCATGTTTTCCATTTGGTCCAACCTTTGGTTTAGAAATTTGCATCCAACTATATCTACAAATTCACATGTTTTTATCTTCCATGTTACCAAATGTGAGCTCCCACCGCTCTTGTAGCCCCATTTGAAATCTGCTCAAATCCTCTCTCACTCATGCTTTTCCTTTACCTCTCATCTTTCGTAATGTCTTTGAACAAAAGCTTACATCCATGCCTTATGAATCCATTTCTCTTCTCTCCAAAATTCGTCCCTCTCCCTCAAAGGCTCATTTCTCTTCATCCATTCTAGATTCATCACTCTCCCTCAAAGGCCCGCTTCTCTTCAATCATTCTAGATTCGTCACTTTCCCTCAAAGATTATGTTTGGATGCCTCTCTAGCTTGCTCGATGCAAGAAAAGTGCAATTCAATGGTGGTTTGTTGTTTTCATCTTTAAAAGAGAACACTCAATTAGTATTACAAGGAGGTACAACTTTTTTTTAGTTTATGCTTTAATTTTAGCTTTAACATCTTCAACATCTTAGTTTATAGAATAAGGTCTTAAAATGAAGTTTAGGGCTTATTGTGCACTAGTTAATGGAGTTCAGCTTTGTATAATTATTAGAATAAGATTTCAAGTTTTATTACATATATATTTATTTGAATAAGATTTTAAGTTTTATTAGCTTGGTATGTGCATATGGAGTGCAAACAATCATTATGTTTTATCTTATTGTGAGCTAACATAATAGTTTTACTTTGTTCTCTTATCCGTGTTTGTAATAGGGATTATACTTATTACAAGATTAAGAGAAATATGGAGGATTAGTTGAAAACAGGAGTACAATGACGTATTAAGAAGCAATTGTACTAGTTTTGTTGAACGTAGACAACAATGTGCTTTTGAAACCCATAATCAAGATACAATGCCTTTCTCCAAGTTTGGTGAGTGTCTCCATTCAATTGCCCATGTTTTTGTGTGGAGCTATGAATTAAATTTTTTTCAATAGTTTAGTTTGAGATGATTTTTAAATCTAAGTTATAAAGTAGCCTTTGACTCTAGTTCAAGCATAGTATTTCTTTTATCAATTTTTGGAAGATAGATAACAAGATTTGTGTCTTTGTACTCATGTGGTTGATCATCTATTCTTGATTTTTTAATGCAAATTTGTATAGAGATTGAAGATCTTCGTTAAGAGGTACCATCTTTTTATATTTTGATATCCATTTCAATCTATATCTTTATCAAGAACTATAGATTTAAATTATTTACACCAAATTTAAATAATGGGTTAAAATGAATTGTTTTTATGTTGTTCTTTGTCTTAGAAGTAGTGATCCATTAATTTAATCTTTTTGGTTTCCTTTCTTTGGTTGTAGGAGATTCTGTGAAGAAGAGATAGTTTTGCTAAGGAAAAATGATTATTTTATTTAACTATTCTCAATCTTTTGATTGTTTTTCAATTGTAAAGTCCTAGCATAAGTTATTATATCTTTGATTGTTTTTTAATTGTAAATTCCTAGCATTAATTATTAGATATTATATCTAAGGTGCCACCCCCCCTTCAATGGGACATGGTGGTCCAAGACTACTACTCCATTACCTATTCATTGGAACAATGGGAACTAGAACATCCCTAATAATTTGAGACTTTTCATGAATAAAAAAAATATGAAAAGGGTATGGATCATCTCGATTACATACCATGGGCAATGTTTCTATCCAAAAACTTGATGCCAGTCCAAGCATCATAGCCTAGCAGCCAAGAGAAGGAGCTGGTCCTTTGTTCCCCATGCCATAAATAGGCCTGAAAAATAAACCAATCAAATCAAGTATAGCCATTAAACGCAAGATTTTCGTTATCTTACAATGGATATACTAGTGTGTGTTTTCCCTATCAAAAATTCTAAACTAGTACACTAGTGGATCATTAGATGTAGTCATGGGCAAGCGAAACTTCTTTAGAACAAAGTTTTATAAAACAAAAATGCTATAAATGAGCACTCAGAATCGGCTCTACGATTGAGAGCAGGCATCAAAAGGTGTAGAAAGGCTAGCCAAAGCCCTCATACCCAGAATAAATAGCATCCACAGTCGAGCAGACAACATGCAAAACAAGCCCTATCTTGTTGATCAAAGGAAAGCTGTCGCATAGTCAATCAGCCAATCAACATTGAGCATTGTAATGGGCTTATAGAATCAAATGAGAAGTTAAAGAGTCCCCTCTCATTACACCTAACAATCACAAAGGGCAGGGGAATTAAATCTATGGCCACTGCTAATAAAACAAAGGATGTATATATAGATATAATGAATTTCCACTCTATCACCAATGTGGCCCTTATTAGCAAATGAAATCATAATTGGCTCCTAGCTGCCTTCAACCACTTGATTATTATTTTATAGTCGATTGATCATGCCAATTAAGCTTTATAATAGTCACCACATTGAGGCACATTCCTAGAAGGCAAGGTTCCCGAGGGGAAGTGTGTGTGTGTGTGTCTCCCACTGATCGCATTCCCACAGGTTCGATACACAATCCAAGTGAGGGCAAGAGTCTGCCCATCACCATGGATTGGGTCGGACTCCTACCCTAGGTAGAAACAAATCAAGTATAATAGTCATTTCCTAAAAGGCCGCTTAAAGCCTCTATAAAATCACAACGGCCCGAAATCCTACCCTTAATCTTACTATAAACAATTGAAATGGCCATGCTATAACTATGGTGAAAGCTTATTCCATGGGTAGAGTGTCTCCGTAGGCCCTTAGGGAAATGGGCTACAATCATGACCCCTCAATATACATCCAAAAGAAATTGCTTAAAGTTCAATATGTACCATTACACCATATCCAAGTGTATCCAAAAAATTAACTAATCAATATACTAAATCATCCAAACCTTTATCGGGTGAACCCCTCAGGCATGGGGTACATGAAATCACACCAACTTTCGTCATCCCAATTAAAGGTTATTTAAATACCATCTCTTCGACATAGGGATTACCCAATTTAAAAATCACCAATCTCTATATTATAGGAATTTTACCACTTAAAAAATGTTGAAATGACTTTACCAAAATAATGGGTTTAACATTGTTAAAGGGAGAGCATCTTTTAATGTAATAATAAAATATCTAATAATAAATTATCAAGGGAAAGGATATTATTATTAAAACAAAACTCTCTCATAAATTAAAAGAAACCTCCAATTAAATGTGAGTTACCAACTAAAATTTCCTGTATGAAATAAAAGGAGACTCCTTCCTTCTATCCCCTTCCCATTCTCCTAAGAACTCTCTAAGCCATGTGGATTTTTTGCAAGCCTATTAGAAATATACGTCCCTGAATCTTATCATATGTAATAAAACCCTGAAAGACTTGACGAAAAAGCTAGGGAGGCAGAGAAACATCATGGAGGCTGCCTCTTCTCTCGAGCTAGGTGTAGTCATAGGGGTGGACTTCTTGTAAGCGGTGCAACATCATAGGGATGGACTCTCTGTTAGTTGGAACTACAGGGTAACAAAACGTGCGACGATGCTAGCAATTATGTACATCATGTATGAAATAGAGAGCAGTTTCATCGATGCTCTCAGATAAGAGCTTCCTACCTTCACGGTAGGCCCACTTCTCCCTCTTGGTTCAAATAGCCTTATGTCAAGGCCTCTTGATGAGTGACAAGGTCCTGTGTAGAAGGTGGAATATGCTCTTTAGTCCTCAACCCATTGAGGTATGGAAGAACAAAGTTCACATAGCAGGTAGAGCACACAATCATCAAACAGTGCCAAACAGTCATTGCTTGCAGCACGACACACAGGTAGAGCATGCAGTCATTAGACAACGCCAAACAACATCCCAAACAATGATAAGCTCCAGCAAATGCACATTATTCATATATAGAGTCCCCATTAAAACCTAGAGATTTGTTTATCATCCCTCATCTAGAATTGGGTAGTGAAACGATGCACATTATATTGCCTCAAGATGTATTTCCTAGGCCACTTCCCATTAGTAAGAAAGAACAATATTTTATCATACCAATTTGGTGGTTCTTCAATTCTTACCATGAAAATGCCTGCATCAAGAAGTTCATATGGTATTTCTATTGGAACTTTCCTGATAGCAACCTACTCAAGTAATCAGCAATTGCATGTTGCTTTCCAAGCCTATGCACAATGCTATAGTCAAATTCCTGCAACAAGAGCATCCATCAGGCCAATCTTCCTGTTAATTGCAGTTTATAAATAAATAATGGCAGAATTTGTGCAATGCATAGATCATTCCAAGTGCTTTCCTCTCTGTGACTGCATAGTTCTTTTCATGCTTGGTCAAGATTCTGCTAGCATAGTAAACTGGTCTGAACCACTTTGGTGTTTTTTGCTGCAAACACTATATTAGAGAATTTGGGAATATCCTAAGTCCCAGTTTCAAGTAAAGGGTTAAGATTTGACCATCTAGCCAAAACTTAAACCCTTATTTTAAAGCGGGACTTGGGAGGATTCCCTAAGGATGGATTCCACTTTCATGTAATGGATTCAGATTTGATTGTTTGGCCAAATCTTAACCATAGTGGGAAGTCCCAAACTATTTGAAAATTCCCAAATTCCCTAATATAGTGTTCTGCATAAAATTGCACCTACTGCTGCATCAAAAGCATCAACAAAAACCTCAAATGGAAGAGTCCAGTCAGGGGGTTATAGTATAGGTGCTATCATTAACATTTTCTTCAGGATATTAAAAGCATATTGCTGTGCATGCATCACCCCAGATGTATGGCTCAGTTTCCCTTGAGAGTTTTGTGAGAAGATAGCATATGTCAGCAAGGTATCTAAGAAATCTGCAGTGCCATTTAATTTGGCCTATAAATCTCTGAAGCTGCTTAATGTTTTTGGGTGGTTTGGCACTTGTGGGATCCTTTGCCTTTTATAATCCACATCTATGTGTGGGACTTGATTATCCACATCTTCAATACTAGATGCGTAAATGTCAGGAGTTTCCTCTTCATCATCACTCTGTGAGTGATTTGTTAGTTGAGGAATGCCAGTAAAATGCAAATTCTGACATAATTGATTCTTGAAAGTTCAGAAGTTGATCCAATGTTATTTGAACTTTGAAATCCAAAAGCTCTTTAAAGAAGAGTGTGGGATCTTCATGTTCATGTGTGGCCTTTCCTTGTATCTGACTTCTATTCTTCAGTGTGGTGTCAGTAATTGGAATGGCTTGCTCCTCCTTGATTTTTGTCAGCTTGACTATGTCACTACTGTTTTTCTGTTTTGCTGAGTCCGAGCTAGTTCCGGTCAGCAAATCATTTTTATCTCTTGGAATATATCTCCAGTTGGAAGAAGCTTGTACAATTGTGTGTATGTCTACAACCTTGTTAAGTTGTTGTATGTTTCCATGCTTAAGTTGTTTAGCTATAGTTTGATGTCGGGCATTTTCTGTTGAAAGACTGTCGGACTGTGTTTGGAGTTGTCCGACGTCATGCTCGGCCTTACCCTGTTTTGGAGCTGTGATGTTCTTGCTTCTGTTGCTGCAAGTATTTGTTGTAGAGCTTTATTTCTGACCTGTGCTTGATTAGGCCAGTTCATTGGTTTTGCTGTCATTCTTGGTGCATCTCCAAGGCCGGGCATGGGCTTTGTAGCTTTAGATCTGGTCACTGCTAGTGCATGTATATTAACTTGACTTCTTTGATTTTGTTGATTGTAATCCTCATTTATAAGATCCAAGTACACCATGTGAACACCTGGTGGTGGTGGCTGCTGCTGCTGCTACTGATTCTGGTTACCTCTTGTATTATAATTGATGATGGGGATTCCTCTTTCTCCTGTGTGCTTGCACCAAAGCTCACATTGAGGTCCTTGTCTGTGGCCTTCCATGCCACAGTATGTGCATGCTTGATCTTGGTTTTGTCCTTGTTGCTTTCCCCAATTCTGCTGATTGGGTCTTTTGGGTGGTGCATTGTTGAATCTTTGTTGTCCTTTCCTACCTACTACAATTTGATTAGCTGCCATGGGTGGAGCTTGGTTTGTTTGAGTTTTGTACATGAGGAGGAACTCTCCTGCTATAATTTGGATTATACCAGCATCTCTCTTTCTCATGATTGTCCTTCCCACAAAATGCACAAGTAACTTTAGCCGGGGGTGGGGGTGTTTCTAAAGTTTCCAATTGCTACTTAATCATTTACTCTAACTTAGAGACCTTGTATGTTTTCTTCTTGCCTTTTGATTTTTCTTTGTTCTTGCTCTGCCTTTCCTTTTTCTTTGAGGTCTCTTCCTTTTCACTCTCGTCATTTGATGTGTCATCTTCTGTAGCATCACTTTCCTCATCTTTTGCATCAGTATATCTGTTTCAGTTTTAGAATCTGTGTCAAAGTCAGAATGCCTTTTCTTCTTTTGTTTTTTAGACCTTGACTTTGTGCCAAGTCTTCATTCTGCTCTTTGTGCAGCATCAACCATGTTGTTAAAATCATTTACTCCTCCAAGATGATCTCTGCCAGCTACTGCTATTCGTAATTCTTTATTTAGTCCCTTATAGAAATAATCTCCCAACTACTCATCAGTGGGTTGTTGATTGTTTGTCAACCTCCCGTTCAAATTTTTGAACATTTGTGCATAGTCTTCAACTAACATATTTTTTTGATTCATATTTTTAAGCTTCTTGAGTATGTCTTCTAGAGTTTTTCCTTTACGAAAAATGGCTTAAAAATGCAGTTTTCAAGTCATCATAAGTTGCAAAATGAGCTACACCATATTGCATAAGCCAAACCATTGCCTTACCCCCATTAAATGTTGCTGCAAATTGCTCTTTTTGGGTGACGTCCGGGAGTTTTGAATCCGCTTGCAGCCCACCTTGTTTCAAATTGTCCGACATGACTATCTAGATCTTATCCTTTCTTGCCGGTGAATTTAGCCGATTTCACCAAAGGATTTTGCATTCTTGGCTATTGTTATTGTCTTTGAGGTGGAGCTTGTTGTCTCCTTTTTGGAGGTGGAGGTAGTGGATTGAAATCGAGTTTCTGTGAGCCTGAACAAATAAGCGTGTTGCGAAATTTGTCACAATACTCCTCTTGATTAATTCTTTAGTAAGGTGATTGCACCATCAATTTGGTAAGTTTGATTTGAACTTCACTTATTTCTGTGCCATGCACAGGGTTATCAGAAGAACTTGTTCCACTTGATGTGTAATTTGGATCGTGGAAAATGTCATCTTGATCATGTGTTTGTGTGCTTGCTTCAAGTCTAGCACGATTTCTTGTGAAATAGTAGTAGCCAATTCTGCAAGGTGACGTTTTCTCCTGAGAGTTATCTGACATGGACTAAGGTACTCAACATGTAGGAGAGAAATAGAGCATTGTAGTCACTGGCTAGCGTTGAGGTGCCTCTAGTGTAGACATCATCCACTCGTATGGTTCACATCGAGCATTGAGGTGCTTGATCCTAACAATGTAATCCCTTAGGGATTCCTTGTCATTATGCTTTACTTCATACAATTGATTAATCGGGCTCCATTTATCGCCATTGGGGGCAAACCCCACAATGAAGGCCTTTCTCAATGTCTCGCAGTGGATTTTATCTTCTAGGGTGAGAGACCTGTACGATTGACTTGCTTTGCCATCCAAGCTGAGACCAAATGCATTGGCCATTTCTAGGTCCCCGGGAGCACTAAAAGCTTCATAAATTTGCTCAAATCTCTCCACATGGAAGGGAGGCATCACTTGCATGCATGAACTTCAAGGAAACCCCCTATATATGGTCCATGTAGGATGATACAACACCCCTATTTAAGCTTATAAGGGTACCACCAAAAGTCTAGTATGCCTCCCCTTGCCTTAAATATAGTAACATCTCATCGATATACAAATATTTGCAATTCTTTTTCTCTAGACCATGGCCTAGAACTAACAGTAGTTTGGGCTTAGTTCATGCACACACTTGGTACATCACCGATTGTAGCTATTCAAATGTGTATGTGTGTGTTCCTTTCCTCTTTTCCTAATCTTTAGGGTAAAAATTAGTAGCTCTCTCCAAACATCCCGCCCCCCGTGTAAATGGCATGCAGGTCCCCTAACTTAAATTTAAGATTGGGAAAAAGTAAAAAGGGCCTCCACCCCTAATGTATAAGCTTAAGCCTCATCTCAAAAACCCCCCTATTGTAGTGATATCATAAGTTGACCCTTGTGGATCCCTCGGGGATATGGTAGCCTACCATGTCATAGTTTTTCAAGGGTCCCTAGATTGATTTTCATCTCATATGAGAACCTTGAATATTTTGTACACAATTTTTTTAAAAAGTACAAACTTATTTTAATTGGAAAAAACTATTAACTTAGACATGAATCACAACTCCCCTTGCAATTTTGTTGTGATTCATGTAGAGCCTACCTTTGTTGTTTGGGGAGATAGCAAAGCTATGATAGAACCTAGAAATAGAAGCTTGTTGAGAATTGCCCCAAGAAATAGAGGATCTAGTTTGTTTGAAGGGAACACTCTTTTCCCTTTGTCTATATTATAAAATTGCATATTTAACATAGGAATGTGGAACTCTCTATGAATAATGATCATTTTTTCCAAAAGATGTTAAATAATAGAGAATATCAACTTGAAACATAGAAAAATAAAATTCAAGAGATATTTGAATTGACATTAAGAAAATTTTGCAAGATATTTGAAATGAATATACTTCAAGATTTCATATATGTTATAAAATTCTCAAGTTTAGAATTCCTCTTTCTCTATTGAATGATGTCGGACATCCTAGCCTAAGGTACCAAATATGTGGGCTCCTAAAGAAGAAACAATATACATAAAAGGGCCAAAATAATAGTTGCCAATACATTTATCACACCATCATAGCAAAAGAACCACACCAAGCATATACACATTCAATGCTCAATGAACTTCTCAGAACTATCATAGTATAAGAACCACTATTATAGTATAAGAACCACATATCATGAAGAATACACACATTGCTCAGCCAACTTATCATAACTACGATGGCATTCCCTTCATCATATAAGGAAAACTAGAGTACCATAATGAAACAATTAGATATCATGATAAATACTAACACTTTGCCTTTTCTTGATCACAAGCCAAGGAAGGTAAATTATTAGCAAATGTGTACATTGAATTCTTACAAAACGGCATATGGCAAATGTTAATTATGTTTGCCAAGGTCCTCAAAGTTCTCATAGACCCAAAGAAATACAAGAGTACACCCATATTGTTATGATCTCAAATTTTCTAAAATTATATCAAGTGGATTCAATAGAAGCTAATGCTATAAGAAAAATAAAATAACATGCTAGGGAAATCTAGCTCGCCAATTTTTCAAAATCAAAGCACACCCCAAGAAGGCAATGGTCCCCAAGGGGAAGTGTGTGTGTGTGTGTGTGTGTTTCCCATCAACCGCATTCCCATAGGTCTGACACACAATCCAAGTGAGGGCAGTAGTTTGCCCCCATCACAATGGATTGGGTCGGACCATTGCCCTAGGTAAAATCAAAACAGGTATAATACTGATTTCTTATGGGTCATCATAATACCCATTACCCTAGTAGTGGGTATGACTCAGTAAGTGAAAAGTAAGTAGAAATATCCATTACCCTTGGTAGTGGATATGAATCAGTAAGTGAAAAGTAAGTAAAAATATGAACCCACTTCAACCAGTCAGTGGAGGATAGCCAAGTTTCCATAATCATGGGAGAGTCCTTAGACTAGTTGGTCGGGGACATCTATAGAATGTATCAAGTGAAAGTCACTTGAACAGTTCATCAAGGTTATCATACCAAACATCAAAAGAACATCCTTAATATTCGAATTAACACTTCGAGCTTATAGATAGATTATCCCTAATAAATGGAGACTTTCCTTGATACCAAATATCTGAAAAAGGATATGGATGCTCTCATAGACTTTTCATATCACGAGCAATGGATGCATCTAATAACTTGATGCTAGTCCAAGCATCATGGCCTAGCAACCAAGGGAAGGAGCTGGTCCCATAGTCCCCATGCCACAATCAGGCTTGAAACATAAACAAATCAAGTATAGCCATTAGTCACAAGATTTTTGTTATCTTACAATGGATGTACTAGTGTGTGTTTGCCCTACCAAACAATCTAGCCAACTATACTACTAGACTCACCAGTTTCCAATCATGTTTAAATAAACCAAATGCAACCATATATCATTACCCTTTTCAAACTACAAGTAAGGGAAATCCATTATTAGTCAATCCCTTTAGAGAGAGTATTAAATTGGGAGTCAACATAAATACTCACACTCATATTAGTAAAATGTCCAAAATACTAAAAGAATCAATAATATTTTCCAACAATTAATTCACTCCTATTTTACAATAGTTGGAGATAATCTACCAAAAAATACTCCTCAAATTTGCCAACGTCATATCTTGAGTCCATCAAATCATGCCAAAGATTTTATAATGCAAATCTGAAGGAGAGGTTTGCTGACTCACCTGGCACCATCGCAACAAAAATCAAGGTTAGAATTATACATTTTTGCTGTGGAAACTAGGCTTCAATGTTGGCGCACAGTTGTTATCCATGTCACTCTATCTAGATTAGCAATGAACAAATCTTGGCATTTATTTAATATTCCAAAAGTAATCAAAGGTTGGCTCCAAAAGAGTTAATGAAATGTTCATAAAATGCTAGAGAAATTTCCAAGGGAGTAAACAGAATCCCCAAAACTTGGGGGGACCTTAAGGTAGGGATATTAATCATGAAATGGAACCACTTGGTCCTCGATTCAGGTTAAGCCATGCTTATAAATCTACATGATAAAATCTTAGAAGAGTCTCCAAAACTTGCATCATCAATGTCATTCTATTTATAAGTAAAAAGGCTTATCCAACTAAGGGGTCATAATCAATGGAAATATGTCTTGATAATCCTTGCATCATAAATACCACAATTTAGGCTTAGTGTCTCCTTGACCTTGGGAATTTAATGATCCTTAAGAAAGCCTTAATCTTTCCATAAACAATAAAGGAGATAGCTCAAGACCATCCCAAGTGCAGAGCAATGTAAAAAATTCCAATGTCAATTCCCTTTTTCCTTTTTTTATTATCTATAGTAAAGAGAATGATTGTAAGGTACATAACCAGGCACAAACTTAATCGTCCACATTATGAACCTCTTAAGCTTATGGGTTCTTTAAGGCTTTTTTCCTAGGGAAAAGTAATGTAAAATCCAAAACATACAACTTCCATTTCCATATAAATTTATTAGCATCATGCAAAAAGATTTTTTATGACCACCCTATATATAATGCTCGAGGTAAAAAAAAAAGTAAAAATGGAGATCATATATATATATATATATATATATATATATACATTCAAGATGGTGTTAATTTGCAATGACATTAAAATTTGATTGTGGTAAAATTGTCTTTATATTATGTGCATTTAGTGTAAACAATTTCAATGTGGATTATTAAACTAAAGGTTTTCAAAAAAATAGCGTCAATAATTTGCCAAGGACTTTGCATGAAATGTCATTAATTTTCCAAGAACTACAAAGGATTGCCAAGGACTTTTGCATGACAATGTCCATTAATTTGCCAAGGACTTTGCATGAAATGTTGTTAATTTGCCAAGAGCTACAAAGGATTGCCAATAACTTTTGCATGATAGTGTCCATTAATGTGCCAAAGACTTTACCATTAATTTGCCAAGAAATGTCATTCCCCACTTTCAATTCACTATCTATTGCTGCCGTAAAGGATTTCCTCAAAATTCTTTGCCAAAATCGATCAAGTGGGCATAAAGCTCACTTGGATGATTTTGGCAAAATGTTTTTGGGGCAAATGCATACAATTTTCCATCTCCATGCCTCCGCACGAAAATCCCCCAAAATAAATCATGCAGAAAAAGGCCAAATCATGTGCATGTGTATGCCAGCATGAAATTGGGCAAGAGAGCATCGCCAATTTCACATCGGCATGCACATGGGAATGATTTGGCTTGTTTATCCTGATTTTTTGGGGTGTTTTCCTTCAAGAGGTGCAAACATGCAACATTATCTCCCTAAAAAGTTCATGCAAAAAAGGCTAAATCATGCCTATGTGCACGCTGGCAGTGCTAAAATGTAGCATTACCTTTAATCCCTAAAAATTATAAACACATTTGAGCATACAATGAGATTGCAAGAATTCGGGAAAGAAAATTAGGGCCAATGCAAAATGTCTGCACAAATGCACTCTCCATGTTTCCATTCAAGACTTTCTCAAAGGACTAATGACAAAATTGGCCATTTTGGATTGCGGCACATGCAAAATTTATGCCAAAATACACTCTCCATGGGGCCTTTCACTACTTTTCTAAAGAAAATTGATCAAATATCACAAATTTGGGCCTATGCTCAAGTGGCCCATTTTGTCATAAGATTTTAGAGAAAATGCAATTTTTTGGGTAAAGGACTCCCTCCATGGTGCCCTAAAGCCATCAACCTTTTTTTGTTGTTGAAAACATAGCCAAAAAGCCATGTGCATGCTGGTGCAAGATCTGGCTAAACAGCATCACCATTCGGCCAAATATCATGCCGATGCACACTTGGCCATTTCTAGCTATTTTTCTTAAAAAACATTTTGGCGCCATTTGGCCAAACCCCCCAACGGCATGCACATGGCCATTTTTAATATTTATTTTAAAGTTTGTTTGGTAGATGGCTTCATACAACTATAAATACCAATTCAATCTGGTTATAGTCACAAATTTTAATAAATTTGATCATGTGGGGCAAATGCAAATAGCTTGGGAAAACATTTTGAGGCACATGCAATATTTTTGCACAAATACTCCAAATCACAAAAAATATTCATGAAAAATAAACATAGTAATTCATCACGTATCCAAAAACTTCATATAGCATTGAAAAATCAACAGTGATTTCATTATCAAAATTGGTACAACCACCAACTTGGTGTCCAAATATATTGTATTACAAATATTTACAACCTTCTAAAATGTACAAAATTGTTTATGCCCACCAAATGGTGTCTCAAATCATTACAATATCCAAAGATCACAAGATGGTTTCCAAAACTATTTATGGCCTAAAGGTTGGGTTGCCTCTAATCTACCTTGCTAGCTGCATGCCTTCGCTCATGATCGTAATCCTCTTGGCATGGATTGCACACAAGTTAGTGTCCTTAAGAAGGGATATGCGAACCATCTTGCATGCCTCTTATAGGGTCGCCAGTGTGATAGACTGAATCTAGAGGTCACCTTTGTACTCTTGCATGATCTCCTTTACTAATCGAGCAAATGGAGCTCTCTTGATTAGAGCCTCCACACTCTTTTGCTAATTCTTGATATCGAACAAAGGGGAAACAAAGCCTTCATGCTAGGCTTTTTGCAGTGCCGCCTTAGTGGGCCCTCCACTACCTCTATCTCCACCACAACCTCCACTCCCCCGCCGTCCCTCCCTCTTGAATGCCCCCACCCTCCATCATGATTTAATTGAAACTCTAGCCCTCCCCCCTTTATCCCTTCGTTTAATCATACCTTTTCCCTCTTCCTTTTCAACCCTCTTTCAATCACCCACAACTAATTAATTGAATTTAGATTAAAAGTTTAGAAAGGGCACATATGGTTAATAAAAAAGGAAATTCTTCAAAAATTTAGGCTTCTGCACATATTGGGAGATAAAGCCAAATGTCTTGAAAAGCACAAAGCAACCTTGGGGGTGGCAGGGGGGGTCACTCATAAACATTTAAGCATATCATGGATTTTGAAATATGCCATGTATATATATATATATATATATATATATATATATATATATA
Source organism: Dipteris shenzhenensis (assembly GCF_047967505.1). Classification (NCBI taxonomy): domain Eukaryota; kingdom Viridiplantae; phylum Streptophyta; class Polypodiopsida; order Gleicheniales; family Dipteridaceae; genus Dipteris; species Dipteris shenzhenensis. Next base: position 38,593,866 of record NC_141609.1, on the reverse strand, counting down.
TATATATATATATATCTTTAACCTATTAACCACAGATACCCAAAAAAAAGAGAGGACACGTGGCAGCTTGGAGAAGGAGAGCATGCCACGTGTCACAAAGAAGGAGCTCTTGGATGGAGGCTTGGAGGGGGAGGAGGAGGTGGAAAGACAAGAGGCAGCTTTAGGGGCAAGGAGGAGATAGAAGGTCAATGGAATGGAGGAGATGGAGGGTCACCTTAGCGAGGAGCCATGAGTTAAGACTTAGGCAAAATTTAAGAATCAAAGATCCACCTTCACATGAGGATGGTTGAGGATGTCTTTGCCCGTGCAAAGCACGGGTTCAGTACTCGGATACATTTATCAATGTATGGGGGACATACTCCCTGCAGGCTTTTGAGATATAACCAGTTGTTTGCATCACTCGAATAGTAGTTACTGTGAGACGTGAAACTGAGTCCTGACTCCTGACTCGTGAAGCTCTTACTGTGGAGAAGTCCCAAATTCTGCCATCGTTAAATGGGACATCGCATCATGAATGCCAATCTCCCGCGGCTGGCTCTTGGGAATTGGCGGAGTCGGGAATCGGGACAGAGTCCCGACTCCTCTCGCCGGCGGTTTCGGAGTTGTCTACTTTGTTCTGAATGTTGCATACGCTATCTCTTTACCAAGCGCGTATCACTTAGTCTCGATTCTCGAATGACTCGAGGGCCGGCTTGCAGTCCGTTGCGTGACCCACGACCTCGTTATTATATCCGTATGAAAGGAACTCGGGCGACTTGTAAAAAGTTTGTAACCAGCCCAACGCCTGTCGGTTGCTCTCTAGTTGCTGCTGGTTCTTTATATATATACGGTCGTCAGTGCTAGCGAGGTGCAGGAGAGGCGGGGGCCGTGGGGGCCTGAATCGGACGGATGACGGGTTTAATGTCACGGGTGATGGGAATTCAGCAGAATCCAGATGCCATTGGGCGCCTTCGAAATCGAAAGATCTGTCGCGATGCCGTGGTCGCACATCGCACAGGGTCACGATGTTTTGTTTTGAGTGCCGGTTTTTCCTGTGCGAGAATGCGAGTGGCATCTCGCACACGGTCACAACTCACGATGCTATTGAAAGTTCAGACCGTGGTACAGGCTACAGCTAGGCTGCTCAGCGAGTGCTCTGCGCGTTCAGTGCTTGCCACTCCATGACTCCTCGCTAGCAATCACGACTCGTGTGATCCACGGTCCACCTCAATTTTGAGTACACAAAAAGCCGGCGATCTCTGTTATATTGGACTCCCAACCACGCGCTCGTCGAAAGACGGGTGCTCAGGAGCCAGTTCATCGAACTCTATCTCAGATTTACCGTGCGAACATATGCGTACGCGCTGTGTAACGGAAAACAATGGTGCATAGTCGGAGGCGATTGAAAATCCATAGTCGGTGCATCTAGTGTATTTGGCCTGCCCCCATGCCCCCAAGGGGGTAGGGCTTAGAGCCAGTGGACACGCACACGCTGGAGCGCGTTTATTGGAGGCGGATCAGAGCGTCAAATTTTGCGTTCATTTCGTTCACGCGCCATTTTTGTCAACGAGCCCCAAAATTCAAAACCTTCCATGCCTTCAGAGTCTAGACGGGCATCTGGCAGTCTGGGGCAGCTCCTGACTGGCAACAACCGGGGTGCCAAAACTAGCACCGAGATTTTTGGGTTGCACTGATTTGTAGCGCAGCCAACTCCACTCCACCTCCCGCGTGTGCACTGGCCCTTAGTAAACGTTTGGAGAAAAATGGGTCCATTTTTTATATGAAAAATTGTGAATTTCTCATTTGTCTGTCTGCACGCATCTTCTGACAAGTTCAGTTGAAAATCTGCAAATATCCTCTCCTTTTGGACGATTCCACGATCGCACTCAAGCGATGGCACGATGTCTCGATATACCTCTTTCTTTATAGGATCGTCCTTTTCGTGGTTATATGCTCCAGTGTTTTCGTGGTTATATTGCATCTTGTTTTAGTGCTATTTAAGTTAACGTCAGACCACGGATGTAAAAGATCACAGAAACACGACGCTTTCGAAATCAATGTACACCAAATTGAGGCTGGCATAGAAAAGGCAAAAAATCAAGGAAGGTACTGGCCTGGATGGCCAAGGCGAGGAGGAGTAATGCACGATTCTAGTCACAAGCATCTGGGTCCTCAGGCATGATTCTTCTTGCTAAGCGTGGCATAGTGTTTTGCATGACATGATTCAGGCTCTTCTTTTAGTCTACAGGACCGATCTCTTGCTGCATGGCTATATCTTGTTTAGTGGATGAGTTGGAGCCGAGTTTCTCCATTTCCCGTATATCTTTGGTCTAATTTTCTTGTTAAATCTCTGGTGACGTGTTTCTTTGCTGACGTGGTCTCATCATATTTCTATAGTTATGTGAGTATTTGCTAGTTCCCATTGGATTCTAAGGATCTACAAAAAGATAAAGATAATATAGGAAACTCCTTTTTATTTTCGAGGCTTCGAGTGCCTGGAACTACTCCAGCACTTGGCTCTCCAATGCAGACTACCGTGCGAAATGTTGACCATCTTAAGTATTGAACAATTGTGCTTAAATCAAGTCTGAGATGTTAGGAATCTACACTACACATGATGATCGGACATCTGCCTCAAGGTTTCATATGGTTCCGTTTGCAAGAGCTCCAGATTGGGATTGGAGATACCGTTGCTGCCATGATTTCTTGATATGCGTCTAATTTAGTTTTCACTAGCTTTTCACATTCTTTCCTTCTCATGTCCAAAGTGTTGTTGCGTGCTCTTGGCCAACTCAGTGTATATCTTCTTGTTTGAGCATTGTGAATGTTACGGAAATTATATTTTCTGATATATCTTGCTTTGGATATTATTACTTTAGTCAAGTGTGACTATGGCAAAGTACTCCATAGGAGTGCACCGGACGCGGCGGGGGTCCTAGTGGATACTTTGTGTGGTTAGTTGGAGACGCCTGACTAGCTTGTGTTTTGCCATGCTAGATGGTCGGCGGTATTGTGGGTGATTCCATGTTAGTACTGATGTCGCTAGTGTTATTGGTGTTGTGCTTGATTATTGTGCTTTAAGCGCGCTTATGTTGGGATCGGTTGATTCGGTGATTCGTTCAATCGATTGTTAATAACTAATGTAATTGGCGGCTTGAGTATAGGTGATGGAACTCATAGCGAGGATTGGAGTTAGTGCGAGGGTACCGATCGAGGTGTCGCACAGTGCATTATATATGGCCATGGGCCAATTTCGTATTTGTTTTATTATTGCAAGTTTGAGCAATATATTTTATTGTGGACATAATTCATTTTGGGCCCTAAGATGGCTATGTAAAGCAAATACCTCATTTTTGGATGAGAGGGATAATTTTGGCTCCTTGGTGCTTTTATGAAATATCATAAATGCTCTAGATGAGGAAGCGTGAGCCACTCATCTAGGGGGGGGAGATTGTACCCAATCTGCTGTCGCTCTCATGGTGTGATTGTGCTTTTCTTCTCCAATTGATTAAGTGGTGAATTTGTGTGTTGAAAAGATTACCTTTTGGTTTCAGTGGTATCAGAGCCTTGGTTATGCTCTCGTGAAGGAATTAAAGAGAAGCTCCCTCGTGTGGAAAGTGAAAGGGAGAGAAGTCCTGTGGAAGATTCAAGAGGACGTGTACATAATCAGAGCTCCTGAAATCGTTAGAAAAGAATATGAAAGGAAAATTGGCTGCACTTTTATTTTAGAAGGCCAACAAAGCCTCGTCAGGCTCCTCTCAATCTAGCCTTGGAGCAAGCTTTGGGAGTAGTTGTCGCGAAACGTGACTTACTCTTGCACTAAAATAGCAGCCACTTATAGACTCGAGAGTTTCTTGGTCTACGCACACTGTGCTCCCATTTCCGTAGGGTCTAGACGCCCATCATAAGCATGCATTAAAGGTACTTTGGTGGTCGAGCCTTCTGCTAAGACTTGTCTTCAACAGCTACCATTTGGGAGGCAGACCTTGCATAACCATTAACTCACCCATCCATGTTGTTAGACTTCGCGCTAGCACTGTTTACATAAAAAAAAAAAAGCCTAGTGCATTGAGTGCACTGTGTAATCAGCCATCGCGCACTGCTTCTGCAGATCAACAGTCCCACCGACCGCCTCTACTTACGAACTCATGACAGTCTGCGACCCATGCAAGATTTTGAAGTTCCCTCCAAGCTTTGGACCGTGTGCCCATCTGTAGATTATCGCAGTCCCACAGTCCGAAATACATAGAGGCCACCTCTACTGCATCTGCATTACCTACAGTCGATGGCAGCAGTGACCTTCGGCTCACGATCTTTTGTCAATGCAGACAGCAGCCGATTTCGCGCCACCGCCCTTCGGGAGATAACTTCTGCAAAGCTGCCAGCCCGCATCGTTTTCATGATCTTGCATTAAAGGCTATTGGAGATCAATAGGGCAAAGACCATAGCCAATTCTGAACGCTTGAATCAAGAGGGCGATTGGAACCACGAATCATCGAGCAATTAATTGGAGATTAGTCAAGCACAAGACGACTACAAGCGACATCATCGGTCACATATCTCCCACTCTAGTCTTTTCTACCTCCAAATCAAAGACCGAGATAAGTGATTTCATTTCATACACTTAACATCTTCTGCCAACCGTTGTCTTACCATACACTCAAATCACACTTTTTCATCCATTTAATTTTCATACACTTAGTATCCTTATTTTTCTCCACTTTGCTTTAATTGTATTTATCGCATTATCATGGCGCATCAACCATAGCCACCCACGCTCCAAGAGCAGCTAGACGCACTTCAGGCATAGCTGGCCGATGAGCGTGAGCATAGGGAGAGATTGGAAAAGAAAATCAATGGTAAGAAAAGGAAGAGACATTCATTTGATGATGAGTCATTCGACGATGATTCCGACGATGATACTATTATCAGAATAGTCAAAGCCACACTAAGAGCACAAAATTCGAGGAAGAACAGTAAGATAAGTAGAAAAGCTTTCTCATTTCAAAATTTTGATGGAAAGAAAGAAGCACGCATTGTCTTGTCTTGGATCAGTCAGCTCGATGATTATTTTTCAGGGGAGAAATTTTCTGAAAAACATAAGATTAAATGTGCTGCAAATCATTTAGTAGAGAGTGCTCCACTTTGGTGGAACATCACTAAGCACAGTAAAAGGCGACCAAAATCTTGGAAGTCTTTTCAAAAGCTCATAAAGAAAGATTTCCTTCCCTCACATTTCAAAGCAAAAGCTAGACAACAGTGGGATACTTTCAGGCAGTTCGATAGGGAAATAATCTCCACATATACTAATAGATTTTGGCAAACGTTGATCCAATTATAGTCCTTAGAGAAAGTTAATGAGCGAGATCAATGCAAAAAGTATGTGGCAGGTCTAAAGTTCTAAGTTGAGAGCCGAGATTAACATGTTTCATCCTCGCTCACTGAGCTCTACAATTTCTCTTGCAATGAATTGTGAAAGGAAGAATGGGATCCCAAAAAAAGGGAAAGATTTGGAACATCATGTACCTTTCCATAAGAAAAAGAGATTTGATAAAAAGCCTTTCTTTAAATCTAAAAATGGTTTTGCTCCACAGAAGACAGATTCTTCTTCGAAGCCGAAAGGTGGAAATTTTCCAAAGAAAGAAATAAGGTGTTTCAAGTGCAACAAGGTGGGACACATAGCCACTGAGTGTCTTGAAAGAAAAAAGACCCCGATGGCGAAAGTGCACATGATTGACGATGGAAGCAGCCAAGCAAGAGGGAGGTAAGTATAATTGTCATGCTCTTCTAAAGATGAAAGGTTTCATTAATGGCAAAGAAGTTGTTATTCTGCATGATGATGGTAGTACTCATGATTTCATTTTGGAAAGAACCTTAGCAAAGCTAAACCTAGAGTCTTTCCCATCTAACTATAAGGTCAAAGTTGCTTTTACCAAAACAAAGTACAATTGTACTAGAGAAGTCAAGAATCTTGAAATCTCAATCAAACCTTACAAGAATACACGAGACTTTCTAATGGCACCCCTACAGGGAGTGGACATCATCTTAGGAATGCCATGGAGACCGTCATACTAGAGTTAACCAAGTAGACAGTTGCTTGCCCTAAGCTAATGCACAAGACCATCATGTATGTTGATGATTTAATACATACTTGTAATAATTTGGATCTCTTTATCTAAGAGTTGTAGAGGAACTCCCAATACACCATCGAGAAATAGATGCAAGCTTGTTGCACTAACAGCAATATCCTGTAGGTCCGGACAGCATCAGTCTGCACTAGAGAATTGGTTTGAGGCTTCTTAGCAAGAGGCCCCATTGTCTACTTTGTTGAATTGACTTTGCAAGCTGGGCATTGCTGGCTCGATGGTTCTTATATTCTTACGGTTGTTTTTATCCTTAGCCTTACCAATTTGACCAGCTATCAAAGGTTCTGCATCTTTGTGTGTCATTGCCAAATTTATGTCTTTTGTTTTGAGAGCCGGCTTTATATGCAAAGCCCAAAATTGTAATTGGCTTCCAATGTCTTATCAGCTGAGAAACACTTTCTTTCCAATGTGTAAGACCAGGACCCATCAAGAAAGACTCTAGTGCATGATGTGAAAGCTCAGCTGTACTCTCCAAAAGAGTCTACCGGTGAGCCCTTGCTACGAAAGTGCTCATGGTCGGAAGGTCTTTTTTGTTCCTCCCTTTGCGAGGCTGCCAACTGCTGATGAATGGCAACCTCCGTGTAAGGATATAGTGTCTTCTAGTCCTGGCAATGATAAGAATATTTGAGAAAGATGTCTATGAGTTCTTGGTGTTACCATTGCACTCCTTAATGCACCAATAATTTTCCAGAAGATGATGAATGATCTGTTTCATTCATACCTGGAAAAGTTTGTTTTGGTCTTTCTAGAAGACATCTTGATGTACAACAAGAGTCTTACTTAGCCTGAAGGCCATATGTGGATAGTGTTGTCCACTTTTAGAAAAAAACAACTCTTTCCTAAAGAGATCAAATGTAAATTCAATACAATAGACTACGATTCACATTAGATGTGGATTGAGAAGGACGGACAAGAAATATGTCTAAAAAGCTCAATGAAACCTGAGATTAGTCCTTTACTCAACCACACACAAGCCAAAAGCATCATCAGGAAATGTGAGAAGACATATCTAATTTTGGTGAATACGGTAACGGCTACTCAACCAAACACTAAGCCTACACACCAAAAGTTTCTTTCTCAATTTTCTGATTGCTTCTTAGAAGATTTACCGCCTGGACTACCATGTTCTCGACCTGAAGATCATAGGATAGAAATCCTACTGTGCAATACTCCACCTTGCAAAGCTCCGTATAGAGTCAATCAGCTAGAACAAAAGGAAATTCAAAAGCAAGTGGAGGAACTGATAGAGAGAGGATTGATAAGACCCAACAGTACTCCTTATGGAGCACCTGTCTTATTAGTCAAAAAGAAAAATGGAACTTATCGAATGTGCATAGACTATCATGCACTAAACAAAATCATAGTGAAGAACAAATATCCAATCCCTAGGATTGATGATCTTTTGGACAAATTGAAACGGGCTAAGGTCTTCAGTAAGATAGATCTCAAATCCGGCTATCATCAAGTTCATATGGTAGAAGAGGATATATACAAGACTGCCTTTAGAACTCAAACGGGACATTATGAGTTCTTAGTTATGCCTTTTGGGCTAACTAATGCTCTAGCTACTTTTAGTAGAATGATGAACCGAATCTTTCTTAAACACCAAGATTGTGTGGTAGTATTTTTTGATGATATTCTCGTGTTTAGCAAAGATGTTGAGGAGCATAAAGAACATCTGAAGCTAGTCTTTTCACTCTTGAAAGAAAATCAATTGTACATAAATCCTGAAAAGAGTAGTTTCTTTCAAGATAAGATAGAGTATTTGGGTCACATTGTATCCGCCGATGGGATTCGAGTAGATCCAAAGAAGATTGAGTGCATAATCACATGGCCTAAACCTCGAGATATACATGAATTAAGATCATTCTTGGGAGTGTGTAGCTTTTACAGAAAGTTTGTCAAGAATTTCGCATACATTGCACATCCATTGACAGACCTTCTTAGGAAAGCTAAGCATTTCTTATGGACCAAGCATCAAGATAAATCTTTTACAGCTTTGAAAGAAGCTCTCACACAAGCTCCTGTGTTGCAATTACCCGATTTTTCTAGACCATTCTTTGTAGTTATAACCGATGCTAGTGGATATGGAGTTGGAGCCATACTTATGCAAGATGGACATCCAATAGCATATGAGAGCCGAAAATTAAAACCAATAGAATGCAATTACAGTACATATGATAAAGAATTAACCGCTGTTGTGCATGCCTTACAAATGTGGAAACATTATTTGATGGGAGCTGAGTTTTGTTGCACCTCAACACAGTTGCCTCATCCTCTTGCACTCCCGTGTGCCATAAGATCCTCCTCAGCCACAATGCTTCACAAGTAGCAAAACATGCTCCCTTGTACTCAGCCTCGGTAGAAGACAATGCCACTGTTGGTTGTTTCTTACTGAGAAGATACCTAAACCTAAAGAGAAACAATATCTAGAAACTGATTTCCTGGAATCAACATCTCCAGCCCAATCTGAGTCACAATGACCAGCCAAGAAAGTGCCCGTACCATAAGTGATGCCATAATCAAGAGTGCCCTTCATATACCTGAGCACCCGCATCCCTGCATTCCAATGATTCTCTCGGGGCTTATTGGAGAACCTACTCAAAACGCCAATAGCAAAACTGATGTCTGGCTTGGTGTTGCACGGATAGATGAGATTGCCGACCAACTTCTTGTACCTCCCGATGTTTGCTGGTGGTGAGGCATCCTCCATAGACAACCTTGCATTTACCTCCATAGGTGTAGCTATCTCCTTGCACTCAGACATACCAAATGCCTTCAAGATCTCCCTTGCATGTTTCTGCTGAGAGATAAAGAACTTGCCTGGCTCTTGCTAGACTTGAATCCCCAAACAGTAGTGCATCAAGCCTAAGTCTCTGTCATCTCAAACTTAGTGCTCAATGCCTTTCTAGTCTACTGGATCATGTCTTCATAGTCACATGTAATAAGGAGATCATCCACATATAGAACAATAATAGCAGATTTTCCACCTTTCCTGTACACATGTACACATACAAGTTAGTATCTGAGGCACATCTTTTGAAGTCTAATTTATGAAAGAATTCGTCTATTTGTTGATACCATGCTCTTGGGGCCTGTTTCAGCCCGTACAGATCCTTCTTCAGCTTACATACCTTGTTCTTAGAATGGGGGGCCTCAAACCTAGGTGGCTGAGCCATGTACACCTCCACCTTGAGGTCACCATTCAAGAATGCTAATTTAACATCCATTTGAAAAATTGGCCACTTTTTATGAGCAGCCACCAATAGTACTGTGCGAATAATGGTCATTCTTGGCAGTCAGAGCGAAAGATTCCTGAAAATCAAACCCTTCAACCTATGAAAATCCTTGTGCAACCAATTTGGTTTTGTACTTTTCCAAAGTCCCATTGGACTTGTACTTTCCCTTCCAAACCCGCTTGGTGCCAATAACCTTTCTGTTAGGTGGTCGATCTACCAATTCCCAAGTTTCATTCTTCATGATGTTGTCATATTCTCTCCATATTCTACTTGCATAAACTCGATTTTAAAGTGCTTCCTCCAAACTTGCAAGCTCCTTTACTTTGCAATAATCTCAGCCATAAGGGCCATATTGACTATCTGAGCAGAAGCCCTCCTTTGCTCCTTGATTCTCTGAGACCTCCTTGGTCCATCTACATCCTACTCAATAGACATAGGCATCTGGTTATCATGGTCGTAGGGCTGCCTTACCCATCACGGCAATGGCTTTTCTAGTGGTGTAACAACAGGTTGGTGACTTATACCTTCATCATCTGATATTTCCTCCTTCTTTATAGCTCCTGGGACAGGTCCATAGTGAATTACCTCTTCGCTTGATGATATAGTGGAAGAGCTCTTCTTTGCCTCCACTGCATGTGGTTGCTCCCTGAACTCCACATCGTAGCTCGGTATGATCTTCTTTGCCTCTCGGTCATACAACTTATAGGCTTTCTTCTCATCATAATAGCCTAAGAAGATACATTTGGTGCTTTTTGGTTGTAGATTGTTTCTCTCTTTGTTTGGTACATGTGCATAGCATTCACACCCAAACGTTCTAAAGTGGGAGACAGATGGCTTCTTACCACTGTAAGCCTCATGTGGTGTTTTACCTTTGAGTGCCTTTGTATAGCTGCGATTAAGGATGTAAACCACAGTATTGACAACCTTAGCCCAAAAATGGTTTGGCAGTCTAGCACCTTTCAACATATACCTCCCCATCTCCACAGTGGTCCGCATTCAGCATTCAACAACTGAATTTTGCTGAGGCATATGTGGTGTCATCATTTGTCACTTAATCCCTTTGTTGTTGCAAAAATCTCCAAACTCTGTAGAAACAAACTCACCACCACCATCCGATCTGATTTTCTTCACTTTTCTCCCTGTTTCATTTTCAACAAGCTGTAGCCATTCTTTCAATTTACCAAAAGCTTGAGCCTTTTTGCAAAGAAAGTACACCCACATCTTCCTACTATAGTCGTCGACAATCAATTAAAAATAGAAAGATCCCCCCAAGGCCTGTGTAGGCATCTTATTGCACAAGTCAACATGCACTAACTCTAGAGGAGCATTTGCTCTATTCTTGCTTTCTTGTGGGAATGCAAGCTTCACATGGTTCTTTGATTTTTGCTACTGCAGGTAAGTGAGCAACCATACCTTGCTTCTGCATCTCCTTCAGCACTGCAAATCCGATGTGGTTGAATCTTTCGTGCCAAAGTTTGCTTGTGCCCACTCTAGCGGTGGCTATAAGAGCACTTAGCTCATACAGGTTGTTCCTCCTTACTCCTGTGCCAACAAGATTGCGAGCAATATCTAGAATTTTTGCTCCTGTCTTGTTGAACGTCACCTCATGGCAAGGTCAGTTATGGAAGCATACAACACATTAGATAGTTTCTTAACATCTCTATTTAGAGAAAGAAATGAAACAGTACCTGTACCCTCAATAGGGCATTTTGCATTATTTCCAACCGTCACATTCATGGGTTCCTATAGAGGCTGCATGGAACAATATAGACCCTTCTTGTAGGTCATGTGATGGGAGGCACCACTATCCAACACCCATGAATCAGTGGTTGATGCTTCTTGAACTAAGGAACACTCTTCCTCAATGGCAAAAAATAGATCCAACTCCGCTTCTACTGTGTTAGCTATCTCTTTCCCTTTATCTGTCTTCTTCAGGGTACTATTCTTTTCATCTACTTTCTTAACCCGGCAATCTGCAATCACATGGGCCTTCTTCTTGCAGTAGAAGCATTCTCCCTGAAACTTCTTCTTGCCACCCTTCTTCTTTTTGTCACTACTAGTAGAGGACTCACCTTTGGTGGAGGAACCACCTTTGCCTTTCGCAGTGGCAGAGAATGCAGCATCCCCCATTGTCACCTCCATCTCGAGCTTTAAGCCTCAATTCCTTCACCATAAGTAAAGCACATAACTCCTCAAATGACAATGCTTGGGGTCTCACCTAAGTGTTAAGTGCTATTACCAGTCCATCAAACCTTGGTGGACATATCCGGAGACACCGCCGAGCTAGCTCTTCGCTAGTCTTTTGTATCCCAGCACCAGCCATCTGGTCACGCAGATTTTTGATTCGGGTTATGAATGCCTCCGTTGTCTCTCCTTCATTAAACTTCTCAGCTGCGAGCTGATTCTTTAGGTTCTGGATCCTTGTTTGATTCCGCATCTCATACTGACTCTTCAATATGTTCCAGGCCACAGTTGCCTTAGATGTATGTTGAATCAAGGTCATAACACTATCAGTAGTACTTGTAGCCAGGGCACATAGTGCATCTGTGTTCTTCAAAAGAAACTGTCTTCTACTCAAATGCTGGAAGAGGTAGAGGTAGAGGTAGAGGAGGATGATCTGGAGGCCGTGGTAGAAATCAGAATATGTAGCAAACTCAAGAAAACCAGTCCTATGGAGGAGGACGTGGTAACTCTAAAGGTAGGGGGAGCCAAAGAGGTCATGGTGGATGGGAGAGAGGCCAAAATGCAAACAGCAATGTTGAATGCTACTACTGTGGTAAAATGGGTCATATGGCTAAAGACTACTATAAAAAGCAGAATGACATCATGAATGGAAAATTGTAGCAAGGGAATTATGCATCTTCTAGTAGGCAGGGTGATGACAGAAATGAGCATCTGTTTATGGTGCAGCACATGACCAATTTTGTGACAAGTGCAGAAGAAAGAAATGATGTGTGGTATGTTGACTCAGGTGCGTCAAACCACATGACATGTCATGCAGAATGGATGCAGGATGCAAGGAAAATGGAAAGACCAGGATTTATGGAGACTGGTGATGATACTGCACATCCTATTGTGCAGATTGGTAAAATTCCTTTGTCTATGCAGGATGGGAAAAAGAAATACCTGTCTCATGTATTTCATGTCCTGAATATCACCAAGAACCTGGTTTCTGTTGGTCAAATGGTTGAGCAGGGCTGGCAGGTCAGATTTAATCCTCATGGATGCTTTGTTGAGGATATGAAAAATAACGGTCGCTTGATAGCAAAAGGAAAGAAGAAGGGCAGGATGTTTACGTTGGATGCGGACATGCCTGAATTGAGTGCAGCAATGTTTGCACATGGGACCGGTGTAGTTGCAGATATTGATATCTGGCATAAACGCATTGGTCATGTTAATATACAGCGACTTAAATCAATGCAGGCCCAAAATATTGTTGCAAGATTGCCTAAATTCAAGGTTGCAGAAATGCATAAGGTATGTGAAGCTTGTCAATTTGGAAAACAGGCAAGGAAACCATTTCCTAGACATGTTCACAACAGTTCGCCCTCACGTTCTCCTTTTCTCTATGGCCCTCGAGCGTCGCCATGCTTAGCCTCTAGCCTCTGGTCTTGATTTCTTTTCCGGCTAATAGTGTTTGACCTGGGTCAAGAGGTGGAGCACTCTTGCTGATTTATCCAGTTCTGGCACTATGAGCTCTGTGAAGTGGATGCGGCCCTTGCTTTTCTTTCAGCCATAGTTGCAGATCTTGTCGAGGGGCTCATGTAGATTCTTATTGTGTGTATTATTTTCCACAACTATTGGTAGGCCGAAGGCAGAGCGCACCACATCCACATTGAGGTGGTGGAATTGGGGGGTCCTTGTTGCATCGTGGAGCTGGCCTGCGAATCAAGTGCTAATGAACTCCTCGAGTAGCTTCATGTTAAGGTGACATGGCAGTCGGTCCACAAGACTGGCTTGAGACCTATCATCATCACCAAGGATGATTGCACCTCTGGATCCTTAAGCGCTTCGTATGCACCACATTGTGGTAATAGAGGTTATAGTCTTGACCCTCATACATGTATTTAAAGTGGATGGTGCAACCGTTAAGTTGCTAGAGCCAGCAAGCTTCGTCAAGTGAAGAGTGTGCCAGTGTCCTTTCAACTTTGTATTCTCCTTGTGTTGGAGCTGGTGTGCACTTCCTAGATGATTGAGATGGAGGGGTGGCTGCCACTGGTGATAGCCCTTGAAAGGTTTGTTGAGTAGTGATCTCCTCCTTTGTTTGTAGTTCGGATGCAGGGATGTTGGACGACATCTTGATTGATCCTGAGGATGTGCTCTGCGATTCGAGTGGGTAGGTGGGCAATGGATCCATAGGTGCTAGATTTGGGGGGTGGAGACCGAGCTCCCTTTTGAACTCAAAGAATTAGTTTTTGGGATCCATTGGGAAGAAAGTGGACAGGCATGTAACGAATCTGTGGAGGAGGATGAGGCAGAGGACATTCAAATGGTGGCTGGTGGGCAGTATGGAAAGAGGCAGGGAGCTATCGGAATTCTGGCAAAAATTTGACAGAGTTTGGTTGTTTTTGCTAAGGCAACGATCCAGGGGGATAATGGGTCCTTTTATAGTTTTCACTATCCCACCAATCAGGGGGATAGCATTAAGGCAACAATCGATGGGATGGCTAAGACGATGATCCCAGTGGGATGGCAACAGTCAGACGACCATCCTAGTGGGGTGTAGATAGTCCAAGAATACAAGTTGAATAATGGGGAAAGTAGGATGAGGTGGCAAGATTCCTTGTGCCAACCCTACACTTGTCCTCCTAGATGATTGAATGTATTATAAAATTGGGAAGAGACCAGGGGAGTATCTTAGACTTGGGATATGGGGGTTGATATATGTGGAAAAATGAGGCCAAGGGTTGTCGCACACAATTGATAGTGCGTAACCGCCTAGCCCACATGGGAGACTTTTCCACACACACCATGCATGTGGGAGGATGCATTTATTGGGAGAGACCCCCTCTCTTGGCTATAAAAGGAGGGGGCTATTCCTTAATGGAACATGCTCATTCTTGTAAAGCCACCTAGCTAGTACTTTGATTTCTTCCCCCCATCTTTCCTTTCAAATAAAGCATGACCCTCCTCCCTTGATGTCTCCATCTCTACATTCCTCATCCCATCATGTACATGCTCCTCTTCCCCCTCTCCCTTCCCGCTTGTGGCATAGTCCCTCTCTTCATTCCCACCCCTCTTAATCCTTTTTCCCCACCTATGTTAATGCTTCTTCCCTCATGTTCGCTTTTCCTCTATGGCCCTCGAGCATCGCCATGCCTTGTGTCTAGCATCATGCCTCGAATTCTTTTCTAGTTAATAGCATGCATGTGTGGCATGTGTGTGTTTGTGTTGTGTGCATGTGTACATAAGTGTTTGCATGCACAAGCATGTGTGTATATCTGTGTCTATCTATAAATATGTGTGTATGCAAGCAACAATGTGGGTATGTAGAGATATTTGTTGCTATATATGAAAATCCTTTTGGGCAGTGTTTCTTGTTCTCAAGTCGCCTTGGCATTGCACGGGTATGTGCATGGGTATGTAAGGTCCTACCTTAAGACAATACATGATAGCGTAGCATCTCATGAAAATCTGTGGAGTGACCATATGAGCCTATACCATTTCATAAGGATTCATAAGGTGCTAGATGTGCCTATACTCATGGAAATGCATTTGGTTACTGTTCTTGCTCCCATGTCATTGGACCTATATTATATAATGCCAGCAATAGCTCGTAGTATGCCACTGGCTCCAAAGGATAAACTTGATATTTTTTGGCATGCTGCTTTGTAAGCTCCCCCAAGAATCTAAAAAGAACCATGTGAAACCATAGCATTTCATCAAGATCCATAGACTACAAGTTCTCACAAGGATTTGTAAAGTGCAATATATATTGAAAATTTGAGGGCCCATATGTTCCCACCACATTGGACATTTGGTGTAAAATGCCAACAATCTCTAGCAATATGTTAGCACTTGTCAAAATGAAATACTTGATCTTTTCCTCCACAATGCTGCTACTTTGGTATGTAAGGTCCCACAAGTACCATGCCATATATGTTTACACTTATGGAAATCAATTTATAGAAAGAGTGTTTTCTTATGGAAATACACTTATGGAAATCAATTTATAGAGTGTTTTCTTCCCATATCATTTGATTTTTTGTGACACTAGCAATAGCCAGTGGCATTCCCTAAGCTCCAAGCAAATACACAAGCTTGTTTGTAGTTTGGTTCATTTGTTCAAGTCTCACTACATCGAGTTACCATGCATGTCCTATTTGTGGTCCTTTGCTTGTTGCCTCATGGGTAGAGCATTGAATAAGGTCATCTATGAGAATCACCATCGATTTTTCCCACTTGATCATTCTAGATATGTTACCCCTTGGAATGAAGTCCTCCCACAATCACTCACTGCAAGAGATTGGATGAGAATTTGGGATGGTTCCACGACTCCTCCACCACTTGGCATGAGCCGGTAAGGGTTTGTAACTATTGTATGCTATATTGGCTAGAAATAAAGATTGTCTGCTAACACCAGCTTTTGTTTAGATACTCCATCTTTTATCGTTTACCATGTTGGTCCCACCTCAAGATCAATCACTTTCTTGATCCCATGCATATCTTCAAGAATGTGGCATCTACCATTTGGGAGCATTTGAATGGGATACGAGATTTTGTAGGCATAAGGGAGGATCTACATACCACAGGGAGGATGCATGAAGCTTGGCCACAAGAGAGATCAAATGGGCGTGCTTTTTTACCTCGTGCACCATGGAGGTTATCAAAGCTAGAGGTGAAGCATGCTATTACTACAATTTGTACTCCCACTGGATGCATGAGGTGTTTGAAGGGGGCCTTTACAAAGAGCAAGAAAAGAGGTGTAGAGCAATTATATGGCTTGAAATCTCATGATTGGCACAAGATGCTCCAAGTAAGTATTTTATGTGCATAATATCTTTTTCCTTTCAAATTTGTGAGTGAATAATGTAGATGTAGATCTTGATGTAGATCCCGTTGCTGGTGTTGTGACGACAGATGAAGTAGAGCTACTGGTGGCTGGATCGGCCAATGGTCTAGGTGTAGACCCATCGACATACTCCCATTTGTCTTGAAGCAGAAGAATGGTTTCCATTCGGTATTTCCATGTACCATAATTGGAGTTGTCTAACTTAGCAGATGCCTCTAGATTGAGGTTGCTAGTCGACATGGTGTAAGAAATGTACTCAAAAGTATCATGAAGATCTCTGTATGAATCAACTACAAATACACTGAATATGCCAAGTGAAATCTCTGTACCATTGGTGAAGATAGAACTGCAGTATATAAAATCTGATCTGTATTACAAGGCTTGTGGCAATGATGCCGGGAATAGCCAAGAGGCTTTACAAGGCTGAAATGATGTGCACGATGCCATGAAATAGGCGAATAGGCTTTACAATGGTGGCATATGTGTGTGAAATCAAATGCTATCTGCCCATTGAATCAATCTACAATGCCTCTAAACTCTGAAGTCTGCTTGTTGAACTGATGACCCTAAGGTTTTAGGCAATGTAATGATGTGAAACCGTATGTGAGCGTATGGACTGACTCCGAGTAGGTACTAGTCAGGAATTTTGGGCATGGCTTAGATTGGCAACTTGGGGAAATTCAAAGCGTCCCCTCTATGGCGATCTAGTCTACTCTGATCTATATCTAAACCAACTGTCGATCGATGAAAGAATGGCAAATAATTCCTTTTCTTTTGTTCTTTTTAAGTGCTGGGTCAGATGCATCGATGTAGAGGCAAATGTGCATGAAAGAAGTGGTTTTGTTGGTGAGGCTCAAATGTGAGTGTAACTTGCACCAAAATGTGCACGTGATGTGACGAGCGTATAGAGAATGAAAAAATGAGCGACTTTCCTTTTTGGAGCACCCTCAAATTCTTCCTGGATCAAGAGATACGACTTGATCTAGGTGGAGGGGCAAAAGGAGTGCAAATGGTGCTCAATGATGATGTCATTGTGAGTCACATGCAGTGATGATGTGGCACTATGCGTAGCAAGAGGTGTGCCAGTGGAGCTTGTGCTGAGGTGGCAAGAGTGGTCACATGCAGTGACTATGAAGCACTGTGTGTGCCTGCAGAGGTCAGTGCTGACTAGACAGCTGAGGTGGCACTGCTGATGATGTCAGCAAGGTGATGTGGCAATGATGACGTGGCATTAATGACGTGGTACTAATGATGTGGCCTGGATGATGTGTCACTAATGACGTGAATTGTTGATGTGGCATAGGTGACGTGGCTGTTGATGATGATGTGGCAAGTTGATTGCCTTGATGACGTGGCACCCAAGGGTGACATGGTAGATAAGGTCTGCTACGTGTCAACTTGTAGACCACTCCTGGGGTAAGTGGTGACCCTGAGGATACGGTTGGGTTGAGTGTGGGATGCCACGTGGTGTTACACGAAGGACTAGAATCTTTGATGATTCTGACGAAATCTTCGAGATTCTGTCGTCTTCTCCTTCTGAGCCCTTGGAGTCAACTAGTGGGAGGATGGAGCCTCGTTGTGCGCATAGATGAGCTATGGCATAGCTGGCGGACGCTGGAGCATGTGTGATGACTTGTGGAGGAGCCCGTGAGACTTGGTAGCTCATTATCATAGGAGCTTGGAAGGAGTCCGTTGCAGTGCAGTTCTTTGCTGTCGGTTGTTCAGGGCTACTACTTGCATAGGAGTTATTGGAGGCGTGGAACCTTGGAGGTCTGTCGGCTGGCTTATGGAGCCTTGGGTGTTGCATGAACTATGTGAATGGGCATTTGGACTCCGTTGGAGAGACTTGCTGGGTTGGAGCACCGTTGTTGAAGAAGGCGCTAGAGATAGGTGGAGCAGGATGTTGTAGTCGTGGGCTCTAGATCTCAGCGGCCCGTGAGCCCGTTGGCTTGGGGTGTTGGAGAGCCGCATTTGCTGCTTGTTGTGGAAGCCGGGTGTAAGGCGAGCTTTGGAGCTGGAGCTAGGCCGTGCACTATTGCATTGCAAACGGGGTGCTACAGAGTCATTGATCAGCCCATCTAGAGTAGATGATGCTAAGAAGCCGTTGAGAGTGTGAAGCTTTGGAGTAGCCTCTGGCGACATAGTCGTGGGCTGGAGGAGCCATTGTAGATGGCTTATGCAAGAGCCTTTAGGAGAGGCTAGTGATGCAGCCCAGCATTGAGCTTGGTTTGGAGATGAAGTTGCAACCCGTGGAGCTTTCGCTCATAGTTGGAGGCTACAGGCTCTTGGAGCGTAGATGGCGATGGAGGAAGCCACTATGTGATCTTGTTGTTGAGGCCGTTGCTGGATCCTTACTCCAGCCGAGGTGCAATGAAGCTATTGCTTTGGACCTTTGGAAGTCCAAGCTTTGTTGTAGGATTTGGAGCATAGCTGCTATGGCTCAGCTTACCTCCAGCATTGTTGCAGAAGTCATTTCGCAGAGAGCAAGGAGTTGCTTGTAGGTGACTAATCGAGGCTTGTAGGTGACTAATCGAGGCAGCCCTTAGCTTTTCTCTTTTCTCTTAAAACCATTAGAGATTCAGGTTCTTTCTCTCAAACAATAGGATGTATATTTTCTCCTTATCTATCTCTCATAAGGATACACTCCAAGAACTCTTTCACACGATTCGCTCGCAGAGATCTCTCTTGCTTTCAATCAAGGAACTCTCTCTCACATAGAGATGAACGAAATGGACAGAAATCCCTTCACACGAACATAAGTCTCTCACTCTACGGAAGTGAATGGAACACTCAGTCTCTCTCAATCTCTCAATCTCTCAATCACTCTCACAAGAATCACAATGCCTCAGTGGAAGGCAAAGTAGCTCTGATACCATGACAAAATATGAAGAGGGGAGAGGAGAAGAGTGGAGATGAGGAGAGAGGGAATAGCTAGAGAGCACACCACAAATGACTAACTGTACACTAGATTTAGTTGAAAAAATAGAATATATACAAACCCTTTTAGGGTTAGGGTTAGGGGATCTAACCCTTTCCTTTATAGCACTCTATAAGGTTAGTGCTATGCACATATGATCACGTGATGGTGCTATGCACACATGATCACATGATGTTGAGCGTGAACTCTCAACAGCTTCAACCACTGATTCATGGGTGTTGGATAGTGGTGCCTCCCGTCACATGACCTGTAAGAAGGGTCTATATTGTTCCATGCAGCCTCTACACGAACCCATCACCATGATAGTTAGTAATAACGCAAAATGCCCTATTGAGGGTACAGGTATGGTTTCATTTGTTTCTGTAAATGGAGATGTCAAGAAACTATCTAATGTGCTGTGTGTTCCACAAATCAAGAGAAATTTGCTATCAGTTGCTTCCATAACTGACCTTGACCATGAGGTCAGGAGCAAAAATTTTGGATAGTGCAGGCAATCTTGTTGGCAGAGGAGTAAGGAGGAACAACCTGTATGAGCTAAGTGCTCTTACAGCCACTGTTGGAGTAGGCACAAGCAGACTTTGGCATGAAAGATTCGGCCACATCGGATTTGCAGTACTGAAGGAGATGCAGAAGCAAGGTATGGTTGCTCACTTACTTGTAGTCGCAAAAATAAAAGAACCTTGTGAAGCTTGCATGATGGGCAAGCAACAGAGAAAGGCATTCCCACAAGAAAGCAAGGATAGAGCAAACGCTCCTCTAGAGTTGGTGCATGTTGACTTGTGCGGTAAGATGCCTACATAGGCCTTGGGGGGATCTTCCTATTTTTTATTGATTGTAGACGACTATAGTAGGAAGATGTGGGTGTACTTTCTTTGCGAAAAGGCTCAAGTTTTTGGTAAATTTAAAGAATGGTGTTGAGAATGAAACAGGGAGAAAAGTGAAGAAAATAAGATCGGATGGTGGTGGTGAGTTTGTTTCTATAGAGTTTGGAGATTTTTGCAAGAGCAAAGGGATGAAGTGACAAATGATGACACCACATATGCCTCAGCAAAATTTGGTTGTTGAATGCCAAATGTGGACCACCATCGAGATGGGGAGGTGTATGTTGAAAGGTGCTAGACTGCCAAACCACTTTTGGGCTGAGGCTATCAATACTATGGCTTACATCCTTAATTGCAGCTATACAAAGGCACCCAAAGGTAAAACACCACATGAGGCTTACAACAGTAAGAAGCCATCTATCTCCCACTTTAGAATGTTTGGGTGTGAATGCTATGTGCATGTACCAGACAAAGAGAGAAACAAGCTACAACCAAAAAGCACCAAATGTATCTTCTTAGGCTGTTGTGATGAGAAGAAAGCCTATAAGTTGTATGACCAAGAGGTTTAACTAGTCCAACTAGTCTAACTATCCAAACTGCACACTTGGGACCCAAAGTTGATCCATCTCTAGTTTTGTTTATTCATTCTCTATCATTTGTTGTGGCTCATATTAAAATTTATGGATTCTCAACACTGGCAATTAGTATGAACAAGATGTATTTCCCCTGCTAGAAACAGTAGAGGACGGAGGCTAGATGCTAAGGAATTGGGGTTGTTGTAGCCAGTGATGGTTATGGGCTTCATGGGCTTGCTCTTATATAGCCACCAGTTGTAGTCGGTTAGACCCAATTGGGAGACCGACCTAGTTAACCCAAAATTGGTCCCAAAATAGGCCACCGACCACACGTTAGAACCGTGTTGTAGAATAGAGCAACTAACCTACCCCGTTTGCCCAGAGCCATCTGGGATCATCTAGGGCTCCAAACGGTGGGCCTTGCAACCCGAGAGTGGGGGTTGGTGCCCCGGGAAACGCTCCATCTACCCTCAGTGCAGTCAGTCATGGGATGCCTTCCCACACTTGCATGTAGCCTAGTTGGCAGTGTGCCAACTCTATCTGAAGTTGTCCAGCCATCAAGCCACACATGGCTCCCATTTGGTGTCCAAACCAGGACCTACCAAATAACCGAGCTACTCAAATGCCTTCTCCTCATATGGGGGGCTTACAAGTAGAGTTAGTTGGCTCCCACGTAGTTACATGAGAGTGGAGCATTGATATCTAACACCCCCCCTCAATGTCCACCCACAAGTGAACTTACTTTTTCGACCCAATGCCAAGTCGATGAAGATGCCTCCCCAGCAAGTATCTTCCAAGAGTCTTCAAGAAGATGTCCACAACATTCTTTGTAGTCAAACAGTACAACAAGTCGACCCCTCCATCCATGATGAGCTCGCGTACAAAGTGATATTGAATCTTAATGTGTTTTGTGCGAGCGTGGTACACAGGGTTCTTGGCAATTGCCATGCAACTCTGATTGTCACATGATAACTGTGTAGGCTTGTTTTGTACTGCACCCATGTCCCTAAAATCCTCCTCAACCACACTGCCTCACAAGAAGCAAAACATGCTAATTTGTACTCAGCCTCGGTAGAAGAAAGAGCAACTGTAGGTTGCTTCTTGCTGACCCATGACACAGCTCCAGATCCAAGTGAGAAACAGTAACCTATCACTGATCTCCTGCTGTCCACGTCTCCTGCCCACCAATCCGAATCATAGAATCCGATCAAGATGTTGCCCTTGGTATAGGTGATGCCATAATCAAGTGTGCCTTTGATGTATTTCAGCACCTGCATCCCTACCCTCCAATGGTTCTCCTGGGGCTTATTCGAAAACCTGTTGAGAGTTGTGGTGCCATGAGCACATGTAGAGCAAAGGTATGAGTAAAGGGCAAGCTGCCACATGTCATGGAGGAGATATCCCACATGTGAGCAAGCATATGGATGTAAGTACCCTCACCTATAAAAGGGAGGTTCATTTGAAGTAATATCAATCAAGCACTTTGCACTATCTCAAGATTCTCTTTATGAGTCCAAGCTAATCTATCTTGGAACCTAATTGACTTGAGGTACATGTCATGAGCACTCCCTTCATCATGTTTGCACTTAGGTTGCATCCTCCTTAGATTAGTGTTGTATTAGGATGTTGTCTCATGACTAGGAGAGCTCGATCCCTCGATTTGTCATGGTATCCGAGATTAGGTCCTAGCTCTCCTAGATTAGATGTAGATTTTTGATTGAGAGTTCTCTTCTACCTCAAGAAATTTCTGTCATGCATTAGAAATTTCCGTTAGTCTCATTTCTGTCTACTCTTCTTTATTTTGTGTCAGAAAGAGAGAATAGAGTTGCAAGAGAGTAATGCTTTATTGGCCCAAGCATTTCGAAGGTGCCTTAGTAGATTCCTGGCCTTCATCTTAGCTCTATCTATGCAATCACGCAACTCCTTAATGATTCCTACTTGCACTGCATCCTTCTGCACAGCATATGGCACTTGACTAAATAGCAGCAGCCACTATTCTCGGTGCCTCTACAGTAGCTGACTCGGCCTCAAGCAAGCAACTACAAGCCTGATGCTAAGGCATCTGACTGCAGAGAGCGAGCAACAAACAAGCACAAGACATCAAC
Source organism: Dipteris shenzhenensis (assembly GCF_047967505.1). Taxonomy (NCBI): domain Eukaryota; kingdom Viridiplantae; phylum Streptophyta; class Polypodiopsida; order Gleicheniales; family Dipteridaceae; genus Dipteris; species Dipteris shenzhenensis. The sequence goes on along the minus strand of NC_141609.1, from coordinate 38,571,051 downwards.
ATAAGCACCATCAAAGAGCTCTACCTGCAACTCCCAACGATCAAATGCCTTCTCAAGCTCCTATCTACAATGCGACCCTATCTGCCATCGTAGCCTTATCAATAGGCTCACAGTGCTTCCATTCGACAGCTCTAGAGAGGTGCTCCTATCTCCTAACGACTAGCTACGGCCTCCATGACTCCCAGTGACCCAGCCTTCACGGATAGAGCAATGCTATGACATCAATAGCTGCCTCATTGCAAGCAATGACACAGCTTTGCATGCCTCACAGCTACAATGACAACGGCTACCTCTACAAAACAAGCTTCCCCATTAGGTAGCCGCAACCACGGGCTGCTATGCTCCCACAACGCGTCTCAATAACACTTCACTGCACAAGGCAGCTAACGACCCACTCAGCAGCATGACCTGCAACAGCCATGCATCCGCCTCCCAAGCATAGCCAGCAACAACGAAGCAAGCTCTCCGTGGCAACAAGTAACTTCCTTCGACCATCTGCTACTCAAGTAGCATAAGGCTCATATACAATCCATGCTCGACTCCTCACAGGCTCCAAAAAGGACGTGCTCCAAGCTCCATCGTCGTCGCACAAATCATGTCGCCATCCACATTGTAGAGAAAGCTTCAAGCCTTCTCTTTCTTCTCCAAGGCTTACCTTAGGCCACACAAAAATGCCAGGTGGCAGATAAGGTAGTCAAAATTAACCGTGGCTAGGTTCAGCTACTTGGGTTAGTTGAACCATGGTAAAGTTTGTGTAAACCTTGGGTTTAACGAAGTTGGGTTCAAAGGTCACCATAGTGCCACCTAAGCACATAGAGTCCCTTGCTAAGCATAGTATGGAATTTTGCATGTGAATCTCTGTGCCACCTCATCATAACCCCCTCTTCTTCACAGAAACTTCGACAAGCCATAACTTGCAATCCAAGAGGAATTTGGACAAGCTCCAAAAAGAGAAAGTGATCATCTTTTTGAGGTCTACGCGCCTATCAGATCAGAATCATTGTTAGTAATTAGACACTGCCATTGAAGCAAAACAAATCTAATGGTAAGACCTTTGCAACAAATGACAAATCAAAGCATGAATGCACACATCATTGTCATAAGCATGCCAAAAGCACAAGTGCATGAGATGACCATAGCACGAAGCATGGCATCCACATAGAGCATCAAGGCACATGGAAGAACAAAGCTCATGCATGAAGCTACACAAGGAAGAAGATTGCAGATTGAAGAACCAGTAGGTCAACTACACAGCATCGTCATCAAGCCATGAGCCAAAAGGTGACATCAATGGAATTTATTGAGAAACAAAAACCTTGCTAACCTTGCCTATATTTTGTAAATCAAACCTGACCACTTGAGAGTAGCTATGTAAGCACCCAGGGGAGGATTTAATCTTGTAACTCACATCTGACCACCTTGGAGTAGCCAAAGGATCATGGCACCAAGGGGAGGTGTTGAGAGTTGTGGTGCCATGAGCACATGTAGAGCAAAGGTATGAGTAAAGGGCAAGCTGCCACATGGCATGGAGGAGATATCCCACATGTGAGCAAGCATATGGATGTAAGTACCCTCACCTATAAAAGGGAGGTTCATTTGAAGTAATATCAATCAAGCACTTTGCACTATCTCAAGATTCTCTTTATGAGTCCAAGCTAATCTATCTTGGAACCTAATTGACTTGAGGTACATGTCATGAGCACTCTCTTCATCATGTTTGCACTTAGGTTGCATCCTCCTTAGATTAGTGTTGTATTAGGATGTTGTCTCATGACTAGGAGAGTTCGATCCCTCGATTTGTCAAAACTTGCTTAGTACACCAGTCGCAAAATTGATGTCTGGCCATGTGTTGCACAAGTAAAACAAACTGCCCACAAGCCTTTTGTACTTCGCTTCATCCACCAGTGGTGATGAATCCTCGTTTGAGAGCTTCACATCAACCTCCATAAGGGTGCCAACTGTCTTGCACTCAGCCATGCCAAATGCCTTCTATACCTCTCCAGCATACTTCAGCTATGAGATGAAGATCTATTTTGGCTCTTGCCAAACTTCAATCCCCAAATAGAAATGCATCAGTCCGAGGTCTGTCATTTCAATCTCTCTTCCTAGCAACTACTTTGTTTGCGAGATCTTTTCTTCATGGTTCCCTGTTATGACAAGGTCGTCCACATAAAGGACCATGATCATACACTTGCCTCCTTCTCTATAGTTATACAAATTTGCATCAGATGGGCTCCTCCTCAACCCGTTTTGCAGAATGTAGGCATCAATCCATTGGTACCATGCTCGTGGGGCCTGTTTCAGTCCGTAAAGTGCCTTCTTCAGTTTACATACTTTACCTTCTGAACCGAGGATCATAAAACCTGGTGGTTGTTCCACATATACCTCCTCCTTGAGATCTCCATTCAGAAAGGCAGGTTTTACATCCATTTGAAACAGGGCCAACTATCCTATGCTGCTAAAGCCAAAACACTATGAATTGTGGTTAGTCGAGCTGTGGGAGCAAAAGTATCATGATAATCAAAACCATGTATATGTGCAAATCCTTTTGCCACGAGCCGAGCTTTGTACTTATCCAACATGTCGTCGGACTTGTACTTGGTCTTGTACACCCACTTGGTGCCAATTACCTTGCGTTTTGGTGGTCGATCCACAAGGTCCCAAGTGTTGTTCTTCATTATGGAGCCGTACTCTGACTGCATAGCCTCCATCCACCTATCATCACCCTATGCTTCTTCAAGACACTTGGGTTCTTCAGCACGGATCACCTTTGTCATCAAAGCATAGTTGACCAAGTGTTCTTGTGCCCTTCTTTGCTCCTCTAATCTCTTGGACCGGCGGTCTTCGGATGGTTCCTCCTCAATGGCTGGAGGTTCTCAGTTGTCCAAAAGCTACTTTACCCACTTCGGGAATGGCCTTTGCCGTTGTGGTTCTGCAGGCTCTTCTTCCTCTTCTTTATCTTGAATCCTCCCAAGCACCGTTGGGGGAGATCGGTCTGCTGTTGGTGGTTGTACTAGATGGATATCCTTGGTCCTAGTTGTCTGAGAAGGAAGCATCCTCCTCCAATTGATGCGGCTGTTCCGAGAAGACCACATCACAACTTACTATTACCTTCTTAGTAATAGGATTATAGAGACGGTAACCCTTCGCCTCTTCACTGTAGCCCAAGAAAATACACTTCTGGCTCTTCAGTTCCCATTTGGTCTTGTTAGCATCAGGGACATGCACAAAATAGTCACATCCAAAAACTCTAAAATATGCAACTGAAGGTTCCTTACTAGAAAAGGCCTACAGTGGAGTCATCCCATTCATAGCTATTGTGTAGCTACGATTCAGAATGTAAACTACCGTGTTACATGCTTTAGCCCAAAAAGTCTTGGGCAAATCTTTCCCTTTCATCATACTCATGCCCATTTGGCAGATGACGCACATCTTGTGCTCTGCTACTCCATTTTGCTATGCATAGCAACTACAAGATGGTTCTATAGCAACTAAAGGAGGAGCATAGCAAAATGGAAGCAATGGTCTACATACTACGGGCAACCAACAATGACCTTCTTCTTGAGAAATAACAGCTCTAGCAGAATGCCAGCATTGCCAGGCAACAATTGGTCTTCAACCAATAGATTGTTGATGATGCCTACATTGACATACAATGCCTCACTCAGTTGGTGGCACATGCATAGTTATCAAAACCCCTATGGTATTTGGTGCTGTCCATATTTCTACAGATACATGTGTACAATCGGGCCACTCTACCTAGCTATCACCACCGCCTCCACTAGCAATGCCAAATTTGCCTGCCATTGCACCTCGCCCACTAGGTGCCTCCATTGCCCAGCCAACAACTTGCTGCACCAACAGCCTAGCCAGCCCATTGACAATGATGAATCAAAGATCTCGGGATGACACTTGAAATTTAAAGCATTAGGCATGTGAGGTTCTCTAGTTGCAGGTACGTGGTACCATTTTCCCTCAGAATATTCAACTACTACTTCTTTCATTTTTTGGATGCCGACTTGCCTACTTGTTGATAAGGCTCTCTTCATTGGCATTGCTAACTTTCTAGGCTGCTCCACATGCTCCCAAATGGTGTGGTGGATCTCATTATCATATGCAGCCTGAAGGAACCTTCTTTAGATAGGACTTACCATGATATGCAATCCAAAGGCAAAATCTTCAGAGTCATTAGGACTCATTTAGTAGCATCTTCCATAGTCATTATTTGGGTTCTCAGCCTTGTCTATGTCATAAAATTATCTAACTTATTTTTCATTTCTCTTATTATAGAATTAGATTCCCTTTCAAGCTATCTGACTTCTCCTTAGGACTTGTGGAGTTCTTGGTTTTGTAAACTATCCCCTTGGGGTGCCAAAGTGTTAACCAGTCTAACCACCCCAATTGGGTAGGCATTTTTGAACACGGTAGGTCCAATCATCAGAGCCACCCGACCTGAACACACCTCTGATAGGCCTTTAAGGTGCACTCAAGAGGGTGGTTACTCCTCCTTGTTCAATGTAGTGGCACCTTGGTTAATGAAGTGTCACATGCACAATCCTAGCTATTTATTCATACGACAGTTAGATTCAAACCCCATAGCATCTTATGATGACTTTTGGTAGGAAGTAGGCTTTATAAACTGTACCTTTCCTTTGTTTGTAAGGTGTTAATTCTAGACTTCTGAAATACAAGTGACTTTTCTCAGTTAGACCTGTCGGTTGAGTCGTAGTACTCTACGAGGACTTTGAGTGTTGTATTCCTCATTTCTATGTTTTGGTTTCAAGCCTTGTCTTTGTATGTTTGACCGTGTTTCTTTTAGTACTTTATCATCACGTTTGATTAAGCAACTCGACTCGATCATGTATTGTTACATGCCCAAATGCTTGCTTTGTTTTCGGGATCGCAGCTGTGTTAGAGAAATGTTGCATCAATATGACCTGTTAATGTAGCATAAAAATCCCATTAACATTATCCAATTTCAAGAAACATATTGATTTTAGGGCACTACATTAGTGTTTTAGGTTTGACTGATAAGACCAATAGATAGGTGATAAGTTGGGAATCAAAAATATTTTCTATTACAAGTATTGGATGAAAATTGTGATGAACCCATTGTCTTCTTTTGGGTAAGTTGTCTTGTATTCTTTGCTTGCCTCACCAGCTAGGTTCTCTGGGTCTATTCTAGACTGATCATGTCAATGGTAACATGTAGCTCACCATGGCTTGAAAGAGAAGCAGAAAGAGGATGAGATAGGAAAGCTAAAAAGCTAGGTCAAGGCACAAGGAAGAGAGTGCGGGTTGAGAAAAGTGCTAGCATGATATCAAAACGGCAAACGGAAGACACTTTTGCAACATCTGCAAAGGGAGAAACAAGAAGAAGAAAGAAACCTCCTTGCAGAGCAGTAGCAAGAAGTGGTTGCAGATGCAGCATTTGATAATTGCCATTGGAGCGAAGAACATGAGCTATGGTTTCACGATTGGTGGGATGATGGGGAAGGATGTGAAAGGGAAAAATGGTGCAAGAGGCAGATTGAATGCGGAGTCATCCAGGTCAATGTGAATAAGATAGGAGATGGGCACCGAGTTGTTGGCAACAAAAGTTACAGAGACCTAAAGATGGCAAGAGGCAAGAGACTAATGCAAGGCTGAGTTGAGCATGGTTGGGGGCATTGAATGAGCATGACGATTGCCCCCCATCTCAGCCACCTAGTACACGGCCGCTCCCAAGTACACAACTGCCCCAAGTATATGGCCTCACCCAAATACATGGGCACTCTGCCATGTCAGCCATTGTCCCAAACACGTGCCCAAACCCGTGAGCATGTAATCTTCTTGCCCATAAGTTGGAGGTGGTGGTGCCATTAAGTCCATGACTTTTGAATGACCCGTATCCTCTTAAATATATCATGTATGATCCTCTCGATTCTGAATTAATAGCCTTATGAAAAGAAAACATATATAAATATCCATTTATATTTTTGGTGATGTGGGGGGGCATACTTGTGCAACTAATAATCTAATAGAATCGATGGCCTAATGAAGAGCATACCTATCATAAGTATGCATTTGTAATATTGGAGCTTTCAAACTCTGATCCAAACTCTACTTGAACCTATTCAATATTTTCCCTCTCCTCCTCCTCCACTTCCATCATCCTCCTACCTTTTGCTCCTTTCCTCCTACATTTTGTCCCTGTCCACTCTAGATGATCTTCTCAAGGGCATTTAAACTTCTTGCATTGGAAAGCATACATTTCAACCTTTCTTGAATGGTGCAGTTCATCTGTTCTCTGCAACTGGATTTTGCTCTGAAGAACGAGTGGACATGATCTCCCCCTTGATCCCATGTGTATCACAGAAATGCTGAAAGTCATAAGAGAGATACTCTCCACCATTGTCAGTCCGTAGGCATTTAAGCATTCTACTTGACTGATTTTAACGAGGAGGCAAGTGTATGGTCGTGGTCCTTTATGTGGATGACCTTGTCATAACAGGGAACCATGAAGAGAAGATCTCGTAGACAAAGCATTTGCTAGGAAGAGAGTTTGAAATGACAGACCTTGGACTGATGCATTTATGTTTGGGGATTGAAGTTTGGTAAGAGCCAAAACAGATCTTCATTTCATAGCTGAAGTATGCTAGAGAGATACATAAGGCATTTGGCATGGCTAAGTGCAAGACAGTTGGCACCCCTATGGAGGTTGATGTGAAGCTCTCAAACAAGGATTCATCACCACTGGTGGGCGAAGCGAAGTACAGAAGGCTTGTGGGTAGTTTGATTTACTTGTGCAACACGCGGCCAAACATCAGCTTTGCGACTGGTGTATTTACATGAGTAAAAGTTAGTCAAATTAGCATGATTATGTTCTACACTAAAAGAGCTTCAAATATGTCTTTACACCTTGAAATTTGGGTAACACATGAAAAAGCTACATGTGTTATGCATTTTCACAAAATCTAAAGCTACTATTTTTGGGTGCTATTTTGACCACCAAGATTTTAGGTGGATAAAATTTTATAAAATTTAATCCTATGACACATAATTATACCTTAAAATATGTTTTAAAGAAAATATGGATTATAAGAAAGGACATGATGAAGGTAGAATAAGAAAATTCCTTGTGTGTAGCTTGCGAAAAATCCTCAGATATAGCCACATAGCAGGACATTTTAGTCTTATGACACTTTTATGTCCTATTATTACGAAGTTAGTGTTAAGGCATTGCAAATGGTCAACATAAAACCTCGGGGGGGGTCACTATGTATGAACCCTCTATATCACATGCGTTCGAGGCCTATTTGTAAAATCCCTTATCTGTAAAATTTTCCTTAATAAAACGTACCCTTTTTCTATACAAATCTGTAAATTTTTTTACATTTCATTTTAAATGCTCCCTCATGTATATTAATTTTTGAGAAATTTAGGAATTAAAACTATCCTTCTATTGAACTCATGTGATAGGGTTACATATGATGAGTGACCCCCCCGAGCATAAAACACAACATGAATAAAAGGAGAGCAAGAGAAGAGTTTCGTATCTGGAGTTCGGATATGCCATAAAAAATGAGAGATTAGGGTTCCCCATGGGTTCCTACAAAAGGGAAAAAAAAACACAATTTTTTATGAGAACAAGTGAGAAGAAAACGAGAAAGTAAAGGAGCAAAGAAAAATAGAAAGCTAATCAAGGAAAAGGAGTAAAGCAAAGCAACGAAAAGGAGCAATGCAAAGGACAAAGTAAAGAAAAAGAGAAACAACAAAGTAAGAGGGATTCTTCTTCTTGTTTCAAATTGCACGAGGGGCATCATGTTTCTATGAAATCTTGTTTTTTCTTTCATGCCTACTAAAAGCTAGAGGGAAACATGTTTAGAGTCTTAGCAAAGAGACAAAAAATGACGTCTAACACTTAGAATAAAAAGTAGTATGAAAGAAGAACTTGCTTTGAAAGAACTTGGAGAAGGAGTTTGGTGGAAAGCAAACAAGAAGAGAAAACAAGATGGAGAGGGAGCAAGGTTGAGAGGGAGCTTGGGGTAGAGGGAGAAAGGAGGAGGGAGGGTACATAGGGAAGACAACATAAAGATGGAGATGAACTTTGAAAAGAACCGATTTTTTTAGATTAAGGCAACAAAATCCAGTTCAGGTTATTTTTTTGTTTCCAGACCATAGACTAAGACATGCCCTTGTGATGCAACCCATCTAGTGTCATGTTCACCTCTTGCAAAACATCCACTTAACAAGAAGTGTCTCCCAAGAACCATAAAAAAAAATTGTGTGATTGTTATGTGGCATCCTCTCCATATTGTTATCAATGTAGTATTGTATTAGTACCTTCCTAATTTCAATATGGTCCCATGCTTTTCTAATGATTCCATTGTTTCCATTCCTTGTTGTTGTTGCCCCTAACATGTGTTGTTTCTTGTACTTATAAAATGAAGTCTTTGAAATTCCATGTATAGTGTACAATGTAGTGCAACAAATGTCTTTCCCATAAAACAAAAAATTTAGTACGTGTGTCCCATTTTCGTCCTCACACATGGACATTGTTAAGCTATGGGAGGTAGCAAGCTAAGGGTGTCCACTTCCGGACCACTTTCAGGTGAGTGTGACACCCGCTCGAGTGAAAATACAAAGGTTTTGCTTCGGTGTGAAATACCTCGATCGAGGTATTGTCTCCAATGAAACTCACACACGAGGACAACCGAGCCAAGCCAATACCTTGATCGAGGTCCTAGACTTTCTTTCACCGAACCAAGCCTATACCTCGATTGAGGTCTTGTGGCATGCCACCTATACCTCGATCGAGGTATCATGGCAAGCCAGCTATACCTCGATCGAGGTATTGTCACAAGTCCACATACCTCGATTGAGGTATCGTGGATAGATTACTTCGATCGTGTCAAATACCACGATCGAGGTATGTGCCATCCGACATGGTAGGTGACATACCTCGATCTGTGGCAAGTCTAGAAACCTCGATCGTGGTATGCTGGACCGATGACTTGGCCGCATGTCCGATACCACGATCGAGGTATGTGACATCCGGCTGGTAGCTGACATACCTTGATTAAGGTATCGTGGTAGGTCCATACCTCGATCGAGGTAGATGGACCGATGTGTATGTGGCATGTCAAATACCTCGATCGAGGTATCGAGGTATGATGGAGCGATGTGTATGCAGCATGTCAAATACCTCAATTGAGGTATCGTGGCATGTCTATACCTCGATCGAGGTATGATGGATCGATATGTATGTGGTATGTGAAATATCTCGATCAAGGTAGTGAAACCCTAAATTTTCGTATATAAAGAGAGGGATCCCCCCCATTCTTCATACCTCGATCGAGCTCCTCCTCATCGAAATCGACAGATTTGCGGGAGCTCGACCGAATTGCAGCAGCGACGGAGATGGGCAGAGCGTGAGATTCCAGGTAAGGTTTTTTTAATGTAGCATTTTTTTTGGTGAAAATTTATTTAAAATTTAGTTTATAGGAATATCTAATTTAATTATAAAATATTTCAAAATTTCAAATGCATTTTAAAGTTTTTTTAAATTATTTCATCTATTAAAAAAAAAAGAGATTAAAGTAGAATTTATGTTATTTTTTAAATTAGTGAAGTTTTGAATTAAATATAACGTTAAAATTTTGTTTTTAGAAATCATCTATTAAAAAAAAGAGAATAAGAGTTTAAAGTAGCTTTTATATTATTTTAGTTTATAGGAATAACTAATTTAATTATAAAATATTTCAAAATTTCAAATGCATTTTAAAGCTTTTTTAAATTATTTTTTTAATTACGTAATTTATTATTTAAAATGTGAAAATGTATATATTTTGATTTTTAAACTATTAAAAAAAAGAGAGATTAAAGTAGTTTTTATGTTATTTTTCAAATTAGTGCTATTTTTATTTAAATTAAAAAATGTTTAAATTTTATTTTTAAAAATCATCTTTAAAAAAAAAGAAAATAAGAGTTTAAGGTAGCTTTTATGTTATTTAAGTTAGTGAAGTTTTTATTTAAATGTCAAAAAGTATATATTTTGTTTTTTAAAATCATCTATTAAAAAAAAAGAGATTAAAGTAGTCTTTATGTTATTTTTTAAATTAGTGAAGTTTTGAATTAAATATAACGTTTAAATTTTGTTTTTAGAAATCATCTATTAAAAAAAAGAAAATAAGAGTTTAAAGTAGCTTTTATATTATTTTAGTTTATAGGAATATCTAATTTAATTATAAAATATTTTAAAATTTCAAATGCATTTTAAAGTTTTTTTTAAAATTATTTTTTTAATTACGTAATTTATTATTTAAAATGTGAAAATGTATATATTTTGTTTTTTAAAATCATCTATTAAAAAAAAGAGAGATTAAAGTAGTTTTTATGTTATTTTTCAAATTAGTGCTATTTTTATTTAAATAAAAAAACGTTTAAATTTTATTTTTAAAAATCATCTTTAAGAAAAAAAGAAAAAAAGAGTTTAAGGTAGCTTTTATGTTATTTAAGTTAGTGAAGTTTTTATTTAAATGTCAAAAAGTATATATTTTGTCTTTTAAAATCATCTATTAAAAAAAAAGAGATTAAAGTAGTTTTTATGTTATTTTTTAAATTAGTGAAGTTTTGAATTAAGTATAACGTTTAAATTTTGTTTTTAGAAATCATCTATTAAAAAAAGAAATTATTGCGGTGTGTGTTTATCTATCTTTATGTGGAATATTATAGATTATATAGTTGGTTAAGAGTTATTTCATAATTTAGGTAGAGTAAGTAGGTTGAGTTAACAAGCTAGAGCAAGATGATCTAGTTAAGGCCTAGTCAAAAAGTTGTTTAGGGCTAGCTATTCCCAACTAGCTAGGAGCCAGTCATGCCAACCAATCATTTAACAGATGCTCCAAGTCAAACAGTATAACCAGGGTTATCTCAATGACCATAACCTATCTCTATCCTATAAATATTGTCATTTTCTATATATTGTATACATTTCAAGATGCTATTCTACTTTAGTTTGGCATATGTTTAGAGGTGCAATTTGACTTCCACTTGCAATTATTGAGAGGTGCATTTGTCCACCTTCATGTGGAATATTCTAGAATGCAGGTCTTGCCTTGGGTTATATCTTTCAAGTTAGCATCTATTCCTTGTAGTCCATTTTAGTGTATTGTACATAACATTTTCTTTCTATCACTCAGTATCTTTACATCTCTCTTCCAAAAATACACCTCTACTACATACTTTGACATGCTAGTAGAGCCCATGGTAGTCTAGAGCCTCGAAAAATGGAGGGAGCATCTAGAACAAAAGCTATTTGCTATTAATTATAGCAAGGGTGGGTAGTATAGACAAGGAGAATGAGCTTGAAGAAACCGACTTTCTAAAGTAAACAACTTGTAAATAATTATAAATACGAATTGAATTTGCAATATAGCACTGTTGTAGGCATAGCCACACATTTGGCCCATCTACCGTTAGGTGCATAGGATGATCCCAATGACATCCTACCTCATCAAGGAGTACATGACTAAGTGTAATCAATCAAACAAATAGGAGAGGGTAGGTCATGTGGCTAGCAATCCCTTTAGGTGGCACGTGAAACTATAGAAACAGGAAACTAGGGAAGGTTGTAGATCTATGTATGGATATAGTTACATAAACAAATACAAAGACTTATGTGATTCCATGAAACCTTGTCATGAGCTTTTGCAAAAATTCAATCAAAATTGGCTAGCTGAAAGTTTTCATTACGTAAATAGATTATTAAGTCATATTGAATAGAATATTATTTTCGTTACCCAAATAGAATATTAATTTCCATGTGTTTTTTTTGTGCATGCGCTAGCCAACGCACAGGTTCTGGCACCACTGTTCCTATGCAGATAGCGATTTTGAGAGCTGAGATGAGGGCACTGCAGGATGCTAGGGCACCCCCTCACTTGGTTGCGAGTCTAGATTCAGTCATTGATGCTCTAGGTCGATTAGACACAGTTGAGGACATTTTGATACCTTTCAGGCACAGGCTGAGGCAGAGAGGCAGAGATCACTGGTCATGGCTTGGATTGGAGAGCCATTTGAGAGTTGTTTGAGCGTGAGTCACCTCACAAGCAGGCCTAAGAGGATATGTTTTGGGATGGTCACACTGAGGCGATGCGGCGACCACGATCAGGGCTGCCCTTTCATATTTTACATTGTAGGCACCCCGTCATCGCACCACACATTTATTCGAGATATCTCACTGCGAATGGTGGTCGATTGCCTCACAACCATCAGATAGCCAAGCTCGGGGGGGTCACTATGTATAAACCCTCTATACCACGTGCGTTCAAGGCATATTTCTAAAATCCCTTATCTGTAAATTTTTCATTAATAAAATGTACCCCTTTTTTATACAAATCTGTAAATTTTTTCCAAAACTATTTAAAATAGTCCCTTATGTATGTTTATTTCTGTAAATTTTAGAAATAAAAAATATCCTTCTGTTGAACTCACGTGATAGGGTTACATATGATGAGTGACCCCCCCGAGTAGCCAAGTCATTTGCCATGCAGCTATATGTCGAGTTTGTGCTTGGTCATCGAGTAGATTACCTTAGTACCCATCCAGGATCAGGAGCAGGACATGGTAGGATGGGGCATCAGGAGTGTAAGACTGCAGGTGTTCGGCATCGATGCGAGGCACCAGAGCTGCACACTATCCCTGCATCGGCATTGTGAGCTGTTGGAGGACGGATTAGGGGGGATGTTCATTTAGTGGCATCATCCTTGCACGACATGGTCTCTACCCTATCGAGATCACTTTCGATTCCACCTCCCCCACCTCCCACATCTGTGGAGCCTCCCACATCTACACCACCTCCCACATCTACACCACCTCAGCATGAGTTGGAGACTCGAGACACATGGATTGTAGAGTTGGAGGCATTGTTGGCCGAGTCTAGGGACGAGGTTAGTTATTCTGATTATTTTAGTTTATTTTTTTATTGCGTGTTTTGAACTGAAGTTTTTTGGTTAATTCTCACCATGTACGCGACATGTTTGCATTGCAGGCACATCTATTGTGACAGGATATGGAGTCTCATGTATGACTGTTGGAGACAGATTTGGAGGAGCAAAGGATTCGGACACACATAGCGTACCATCGAGCAGAGCACTATATTTTGCAGTTGAGACATATTAGTCGTGATCCCACCTCGCCATAGGATTGACCCCAGTGTGGCCCTGTACCCCGCTCCTCCTGTAGATGTGTTGACTAGGACACCCATAGATGCACTAGTCATAGCCAGGCTTCCTACCGCCACTTGCATCCTTTGCCACGAGGATTTTGACACCGTAGGGTGGTTTGGACTAGGGTGCGGCCACATCGCACATATCCATTGCATGACTCGCCACATGGTGGCACGATCAGTGTGCCCTGTATGCTTTGCTGACATTGATGTGGCCACATACAGAGGACTAGGCATGGATGATATGTATCCTGGTCATCATCAGGCCATTGATCCATTTGACCACATGGTCTTGACAGAGCACTATAGGGAGGAGGCACAGAGAGCTTTGCTACAGCAGGAGGGTGCTGATACGTTAGTGGTTGCAGCGTGTGTTCTACGACGCTTCTCATATGGTGATTTCATGCCAGGTGACGAGGCACGAGTAGAGGAGGCACACCGTATTGAGCAAGAGGCAGAGATTTAGATATCATTGTAGCAGTGGGTGGAGCAGCAGCTTGGGCGGGGCCGAGCCCAGCATCTTCTACATGTAGAGACGATTACTCATGCTGGATTTGAGGCACGAGTATTCGTAGATGCACGACTTTGGGAGCTAAGGTGCGCATACATAGAGGAGGCGAGGGAGGCAGAGATGGCAGTGGTAGCTCGTGCAACATGCCCTCCTCTTCATCAGGATGAGGCTAGCCCATCTCATGCAAGAGATGAGGCTAGCCCATCTGATCTGGCTTTGCTTGAGGGCACAACGGTTGGGCAGCGGGTCATACAGGAGCCACGTCAGAGGATGACTAGAGGATCATATGTGGAGTTATCAGATTCTGATTCAGGATGATTGTTTAGGCTTCACACATATCTTGTTTAGGGATGCACTTCTGCACAATGATGATGATGATGTACACATTCATTTTGGTACTTTCATGATATTGTTCTTACTTTTATGATGTATGAGCATTTTGGTACTTTCATGATGTTCTTCTTACTTTGTTTATCTCAGTTTATAGTTTGTTCAAATCTAACATAAACATTTAAAATTAGGAGTATGATTTTGAATTTCAGATATCTCAATTCACACATCTAATACATAAGGTATTTTAAAAATAATGCCATGTGAAGTAATTGTAAACATTAAGCATTGAAAAAGTGTTCAAGTATAAGGTCTCTCTCTCTCTCTCTCTCTCTCGCTATGAACTTTATCAGTTTGATCATATTGAATTTTGTATATATCAATGCTTGCAATTATTACACTAAACCTAAGAGCCATGCGAAGTTTCATCCCCACGTGCATATTTAAAATTAGGAGTATGATTTTGAATTTCAGATATCTCAATTCACACATCTAATACATAAGGTATTTTAAAAATAATGCCGTGTGAAGTAATTGTAAACATTAAGCATTGAAAAGGTGTTTTGGATATCTTGCATGGATGTAGGTCTAGGGTAGCCTAAGAGTCGTGCGAAGTTTCATCCCCAACAGATAAGTCCACGTGTGTATTTGGTTAGTACATGCGCCACTTTTCATGCGTAGTCACTAGTAGGGATTGTAAAAATGTATGCATTATACCTTCCACGTGGCACATACCAAATCAATTGGAGACCAAATCTTGCATGGATGTAGGTCTAGGGTAGCCTAAGGGCTGTGTGAAGTTTCATCCCCAACAGATAAGTCCACGTGCGTATTTGGTTAGTACGTGTGCCATTTTTCATGTGGTCACTAGTAGGGATTGTAAAAATGTACGCATTATACCTTCCATGTGGCACATACCAAATCAGTTGGAGACCAAATCTTGCATGGATGTAGGTCTAGGGTGGCCTAAGAGCCGTGCGAAGTTTCATCCCCAACAGATAAGTCCACGTGCATATTTGGTTAGTACGTGCACCATTTTTCATACATAGTCACTAGTAGGAATTGTAAAAATGTATGCATTATACCTTCCACGTGGCACATACCAACTCAGTTGGAGACCAAATCTTGCGTGGATGTAGGTCTAGGGTAACCTAAGAGCCGTGCAAAGTTTCATCTCGAACAGATAAGTCCACGTGCGTATTTGGTTGGTACATGCGCCATTTTTCATGCGTAGTCACTAGTAGGGATTGTAAAAATGTATGCATTATACCTTCCATGTGGCACATACCAAATCATTTGGAGACCAAATCTTGCATGGATGTAGATTTAGAGTAGCCTAAGAGTCGTGCGAAGTTTCATCCCCAACAGATGAGTCCACGTGCGTGTTTGGTTAGTACGTGCGTGAATTTTTCATGCATAGTCACTAGTAGGGATTGTAAAAATGTACGTATTATACCTTCCACGTGGCACATACCAAATCTTGGGTGGATGTAGGTCTAGGGTAGTAGCCTAAGATCCGTGCGAAGTTTCATCCCCAACAGATAAGTCCACGTGCGTATTTGGTTGGTACGTGCACCATTTTTCATGCATAGTCACTAGTAGGGATTGTAAAAATGTACGCATTATACCTTCCATGTGGCACATACCAAATTAGTTGGAGACCAACAAATCTTGCGTGGATGTAGGTCTAGGGTAGCCTAAGAGCCATGTGAAGTTTCATCCCCAACAGATAAGTCCATGTGCATATTTGGTTAGTACGTGCACCATTTTGCATGCATAGTCACTAGTAGGGATTGTAAAAATGTACGCATTATACCTTCCATGTGGCACATACCAAATCAATTGGAGACCAAATCTTGCGTGGATGTAGGTCTAGGGTGGCCCAAGAGTCGTGCGAAGTTTCATCCCCAACAGATAAGTCCACTTGCATATTTGGTTAGTACGTGCGCCATTTTTCATACGTAGTCACTAGTAGGGATTGTAAAAATGTACGCATTATACCTTCCACATGGCACATACCAAATCAGTTGGAGACCAAATCTTGCATGGATCTAGGTCTAGGGTAGCCTAAGAGCCATGCGAATTTTCATCCACAACATATAAGTCCACATGCGTATTTGGTTAGTACGTGCGCGAATTTTCTTAGTCACATTTTTAAAATGTCCTAAAGCAGAAAACACAATTACAACATTACTACTAATAAACAATTTTTTGTTTTACAAAAACAACAAATCCCATTGAGAAGACAACGGACATCATGTATAAATAGAATCTAATACAATGATGTGTATGAACGTGTATAAAACCATCCAAGTGAAATATAAAATGTGAGTCCACAAAAATTACAATGGTACGGTCACACAGTGAGCCTATAGATACATATCGAATACAAAAATATGTAATCAACTAGTGATACCCAAAAAAAATCTATCTGATGAACTGATGATCCCAAAACTATGACATGTAATGTGCTACTCCTCAGGATTGGCTCTCATGCCAATAGTTGCAAGTATGCTCTCGTGATCCTCCACTGCAAGGTGCCATTGTGGAGTGGACGTCGCCTTACCAGTGTGAACACAACTCAAAGTAATCTTGATCGCAACAACAAGATGAGAATACATGTATGCCTCTTGATCTGCCATGTACTCCTGGAACTCAATATAGCGACCACGCCTCTGTATCAGCTAAAAATAGTGGCCACCTATGATCATGCTATGAGCATTGAAGTGCATCCCATGCCCATCCGTTGTATCCTCATTCAGCACACTCTTCACCATAGAGCATCACAACAAGTAATAATCCACACCCTCCTCATTGCCCTTCGAAGCAATGACCACGAAGATATCACCAATACACAAAATATATGTAAGCTGGTCATAATCTCTAGAGGAACTGAATCTCGCATCCTGATCATCATGTACCTCCTCCCAAGGCTGGAAGGGAGAAAGCACTCGTCGTGCCCATGGATCGGCCCATGGTATCATGGAGCACCCTCCCCAATCATCATCAATGCATGCGAAGCAAAAACATGCAAACCGTCGAGAAAAGATCACGGGGTGAGACTCACCTATGCTCTTGATGGAATGGAAATCAAGAGTGCCAGACACTGAATGACAATCAAAAGGCCTAAACCGATCAAGACTCCCAATGTCCACGCACCAAAAATACCGACTTACCACCCTATCGTCACGCGACTAAAAGGAGGACATAGCACTAGTGGATAAGTGCTGGCTGCACCACCGCACCACATCATGTGCATCCTTGAAGTGATCAGCACTGTGACGCAACTGGTATCGATGCAAAGCACGCTTCACACAAGCACTTGCACCATCGTGCTCTCCCTTACCGTGCCCTATCTCGAAGTAGCTCCATGTGATTGGTATGCCTGTCTCACGGTGCCATCTGCAGAACCAATAAAATTGTCTATCAGATTTGAATTGACCACCACAGCTGTCTGACTAGAGCCAGTGCCGCTACCATGTGACACCATGATCCCTCAAGAAACTATCATGCAAAGTGAAGCAATGCTGCACAAAATGGGCATCATGCGATCGATCATCACTAATGTAGAAGTGATACTCTCGCACAATGACATGTGAGTCCATGGTGCTATCAATGCCATCCACATGAGCCTGTGCATGACGATAGCTAATGTGCACAAATATAGCAACCTGTAATATGGCATTGAAAAAAAATATGACTATTGAAATAATTCAATATAATGAGGCCATAAAAAAACCAATAACTCAATCACACGTCACTTGTTCTGAGAAATAATACTCCAATTGGATCTCATGCTGTGGTGCAAAGGTATAATTCTCCGCAAAGTCCACCACTGAGACAACCACCCCTATAGGAAATGTCCTCAAACATGCACAGAACTGACGATCCTCCCACTTCGCAGTGTGTGAGTGGCAAATGTAGCGGTACAGCTTTCCTTGAAAACTGTCAATGACTACAACATGTGGTGTCTCCTTCCCCATAAGCTGCAACCTCCTCGATTGTGCACCAGCATCTAATGTCAGGGTACTGTACTCGTACTACTGCCAACGAACCATATGCACATCATAAGTATTTAGTACAACTCATGGCACTCTAGCAAAGTCACCACACAAAGTACACCTGCCTTCCACACAATCAAGGGAGTGGAATAAAGCATCGCCATCTCGTGTACACAATATGGAATGAATGAAGTTGCGAGGGCTAGTAGGAACCACTCTCCTATGACCATCAATGGAATGGAATATGTCATACATCAATCCAAAATCCACATGGTAGTGACAACAGCATGTGTCACGCTCCTGAGAGCATCGCACAAACCATGGCCTGCATTGCTCAAATGACCTCTACCCAATCCTAAACTCCGGGTGTGCCTCTACAAACTGAGTGTACAACTCAGTTTGGGTACACTCCAAAAAACATGCACCATGCTCAATGTACACACCGCGTGACACCCTCTTCTGCAATGCCTTCTTTGTTGAGAGTTCATGCTCAACATCATGTGATCATGTGTACATAGCACCATCACGTGATCATATGTGCATAGCACTAACCTTATAGAGTGCTATAAAGGAAAGGGTTAGATCCCCTAACCCTAACCCTAAAAGGGTTTGTATATATTCTATTTTTTCAACTAAATCTAGTGTACAGTTAGTCATTTGTGGTGTGCTCTCTAGCTGTGCCCTCTCTCCTCATCTCCACTCTGCTCCTCTCCCCTCTTTATATTTTGTCATGGTATCAGAGCTCCCGTGTCTTCCGTTGAGACATTGAGATTCTTGAGAGTGCGAGAGAGATTGTGAGATTGAGAGTTCTCTTGAGTGATTGTGAGATCCGTCCCTTCACTTCCGTTGAGAGAATTTTCCGTCCATTGAAAGGAAATTTCCGTCCATTATTCTTTCTTTGAGTTCTAGTGAGATTTCTGATTTTTTTTCATTTTGAGAGAGAGATTCCATGGTGGTGAGAGAGAGCTTTTGTGAGTCCATTCTCTGTCCAGAGAAAGAGGAAGAGAGTTCTTGAGTTTTCTCTATGAGTCTCGGAAGCATAGGGACTTCAATCTCCTAGCTAACGCAAGAGAAAGAAAAAAAAAAACTTGTGGAAATCTCAGCTGCTCAGCTCTTGTCAAGGCGTTCGACCCATTGAACTTTGCAGCATGTCGCACAGCTACTCCACAATGAATAGCAACAGTGGGTGGCTTCTTTAGTTTCAATGGGCTACTGCTTTAGTTTCATGGGCTATAGCTTCACTGCATACGAGCTTCTATGGCCTCAACAACAGTAGCTCTTTCAACAGTTGACCTCAATAGCTCTATAGCCTTGACTGTGACATCTGTTAGTCTCGTGGCTCCTTAGTCTCAGCCTATGGAATGCCTGTAGGTCTTCCGCTCTAAGCTCTACGCGTGCCAATTGAAATTGGTGTAGAGGGGAATACGTCCTGCAACACAGCTCCATCTCCTCGAACGATTGGTCGACTCCCACGGGCAGCGATGGACCTCCAAGCTTCTGCCATTTTTTGTAGCAAGGAATGTGAAAGCTGGCCTTACTCATAAACCCGAGGTGCCTTCGCTGTATAGTGCAAACGCTGCCCTCGGCTTGTCATCGGGAACTTCACCCTCTGCAAGTTGCAAGTTGCCGCTGTTTCCATGGGAGGATCATGGATGGGTTAACGTCTCCGACTCCTATGGGGCAAGGAAGACACGAACATGCTCGCGACGAAAGTTCATCGTTACAAAGGAGCCCTCGGACAGTAATACGACTTGGAAATGAGGATTTTCCGCCAAGATCCTCGATTTGGCTTCCTCACCTGACAATCCTACCAACTCAGGCCAGGTCTTCATCGGAACTGTGTTGACCTGAAAGATCTTTTCAGTATTTTCGCTCGCCTTCAGCTTCTGCAAGTAAACGGGAGAGGCGACGAAGGATGGAATCTTGAGATTCCATTGGCATCTTGAGAAGATTCTGTCGGTCCTAGAAACCAAACACGTGGCACCTTATCTTCACTGCTATGTCAATAGTCTCCAGCGCATGCCACGTGGTAACCTCATCTTATCCATTGCCACGTCATTTGACCACGTCACCATTGCCACATCATCAGCCTATCCACACTACCATGTCACCAAGCCATGTCATCAGGCCACATCATCAGTGCCACATCACTAGGCCATGTCACCAAGCCATGTCATCAGGCCACATCATCACTTCCACGTCACCTCTGCCACATCAGTAGTGCCACCTCAGCACTGACCCCTGCAGGCACAGTCCCTTGCTAGGCACACTGTGCACACACTGCATGTGCACACTCCTGCCACCTCAGCACAGGCTTCACAGGCACACCTCTTGCTAGGCACAGTGCCACATCATCACTACATGTGACTCACAGTGACACATCATCATTGAGCACATTTGCACTCCTTTTGCCCCTCCACCTAGATCAAGTCATATCTCTTGATCCAGGAAGAATTTGAGGGTGCTCCAAAAAGGAAAGTCGCTCGTTTTTTTGTGCTCTACGCGCTCGTTACATCATGCACACATTTTGATGCAAGTTACACTCACATTTGAGCCTCGCCGACAAAACCACTTCCTTCACGCATATTTGCCTCTACATCGACGCATCTGACCCAGCACTCAAAAAGAACAAAAGAAAAGGAATTATTTGCTGTTCTTTCATCGATCGACGGTTGGTTTAGATCTAGATCAGAGTAGACTAGATCGCCATAGAGGGGACACTTTGAATTTCCCCAAGTTGCCAATCTAAGCCATGCTCAAAATTCCCGACTAGTACCTACTTGGAGTCAGTCCATACGCTCACATCCGATTTCACATCATTACAATACCTGCAACATTACGTTCATCAGTTCAGTGAGCAGACTTCAAAGTTCAGAGGCATTGCAGATTGATTCAGTGGGTAGATTTTCACACACACATGCCACCATTGTAAAGCCTATTCGGCTATCTCATGGCATCGTGCACATCATTTTCAGCCTTGTAAAGCCTCTTGGCTATTCCTGGCATCATTGCCACAAGCCTTGTAACACAGATCAGATCTTATATACTGCAGTTCTATCTTCACCGATGGTACAGAAATTTCACTTGGCATCTTCAGTGTATTTGCAGTTGATTCATACAGAGTTTTTCAGGACATTTTTTGAGTACATTGTTTGCACCATGTCGACTAGCAACCTCAATCTGGAGGCATCTGCTAAGTTAGACAACTCCAATTATGATACATGGAAATACCGAATGGAGACCATTCTTGTGCTTCAGGACAAATGGGAGTATGTCAATGGATCTACACCTAGACCATTGGCCGATCCAGCCACCAGTAGCTCTACTCCATCTGTTGTCACAGCACCAACAATGGAATCTACATCGGGATCTACATCTACACAAACAATTTCCGCACCAGTAGCAGATCCTGCCATTGCCCGAGCTCAAGCAGAATGGGATAAGAAAGACAAGTATGCCTATCATCTGATCAAGCAGAATGTGCAAGATGTCATGCTAGGACAGCTCAACATAGTCAAGACATCAAAAGAAGCATGGGATATGTTTGTAGCTCTCTACGAGTCCAAGAACACATCCAGGATTCTCACCCTGAGAAACCAGATCAACCAGAGTTTCCACAACAGCAGTGAAACCGGTCATGCTTATGTACTCCGCATCAAAGACTACAACAATCAACTTGCAGCAGCAGGAGAGACTATGAATCCCGCAGAAGTAGAAATGGTTCAAGTAATCCTGAATGGACTAGGAGAAGGATATGAGAATCTAGTCCAGAGTATTGCCATCCAACGGCAAATTCCAACACTGGAAGAACTTCAGTCAGTTCTACTTGGTAAAGAACTCAGGACTCAGGACATTCAAGCACGTAAAGGTCATTCTAATGATCAGGCATTCACAGCTTCAGACAGAAGCAGAGGCAAAGGCAGAAACAGAGGTAGATCATATCAGAAAAGTGGTCATCATCAACAAAATCAAAGTCAAAATCAGCATCAGCATCAGCATCAACATCATCCTCAGCAACATCAAAATCAGCAAAGAGGAAATCATTCCAACTGAGGAAGATTTCAAGGATGAGGGAATGCATCCACCAATGTGTCAAACATTCAGTGCAACTGCTGTCACAAGTTTGGACACTATGAAAGAGATTGCCACAAGAAGCAATACGACCAAGGCAGTCAATCCAGCAGTAATCGAGGGAATTTCCGAGGAAGAGGAAATCATTGTGGTGGACATTTTAGTCACAGTCATTTTGCAAATGAACATGGAAATATGTTTCTTGCAAGTGAGGAATTGCATCAGACTAATACAATGCATCTAGAGACACTGATTTCAATCCCAAAGAGGATTTCAGCTATCAAGTCGACCAAGTGGAACAGAATCCTTGTGACAAAAAATGAAGAGGGGAGAGGAGAAGAGTGGAGATGAGGAGAGAGGGCATAGCTAGAGAGCACACCACAAATGACTAACTGTACACTAGAATTAGTTGAAAAAATAGAATATATACAAACCCTTTTAGGGTTAGGGTTAGGGGATCTAACCCTTTCCTTTATAGCACTCTATAAGGTTAGTGCTATGCACATATGATCACGTACGTGATGTTGAGCGTGAACTCTCAACACCTTCCCTCAAGATCAACATCATGAAGTAGGCCTTCCCTCAAGATGATGATTCTGGGGAATCGAAGAAGGACTGAGCATTACATTCCATCACACCCCTTTAATGGGAATGTCCTTCCTCTGCATCAAACCAAGAGCTAGTCGGTGTTTCTCAAATAGCTCTTTACCGAGTGGTTTGGTAAAGATGTCTGCAACATTTTCTTTGCTATCACAATGCTGCAGTGTGATGTCACCAAGTAACACTCTTTCTCTGATGAAGTGCTCTCTGACATCAATGTGCTTTGTCCTGGAGTGATATACTGGATTTTTGGCCAATGCTTGAGCCGATTGATTATCACAATATATTGTTGTTGGCTTTGACTCATCAAAGTAATCTGTTTCTGACAATAGTCTTCTGAGCCATATAGCCTCACATGCACCTGTAGTGAGTGCTCTATATTCTGCTTCAGTCGAAGACAAAGAAACAGTTGGCCGTTTGTTTGACAACCATGATATAGCACCTTGACCAAGGAAAAATGCATATCCCTGTGTCGATCTCCTGGTCTCATGATCTCCAGCATAGTCACTGTCACAGTATCCATGCAACCGTGGATGAGTTCGTCTGTATTCTATCCCAAACTGTCTTGTACCTTTGATGTATCTCAAGACTCTTTTGGCTGCATTTCAGTGAGACTGTTTTGGATTTGCCATAAACTGTGCGAGTGAGCTTACTGCATAACAAATATTTGGCCGTGTGATTGTCAGATATATAAGAGATCCAATGAGTTGCCTGTAGTATCTGTCATTGACTGTAGGCTTTTCTGAATCTTTAGTAAGTTTCAAACTCTGTTCCATGGGAGTGGCTGCAATCTTGCAATCTGCCATATGAAACTTCTTCAGGTGACTGTCAACATATTTGAGCTGACTCATGAATGTGCTATCGGAATCTCTCCAGAACTCAATTCCAAGACAATAGTGCATAAGTCCAAGATCTTTCATGTCGAACTCTGCAGATAAGTCTTGTTTTAGTTTTCTGATGAAGCTATCTTTGCTTCTTGTCACAATCAGATCATCTACGTACAAAAGTGCAATAGTAATATCTTCCCCTTGAACTTTGTAGTAGAGAGTATGATCTGCATTGGACTTCATGTATCCCAGATCAGCAAAATATTTGTCAATTCTGTTGTACCAACTTCTGGGGGCTTGCTTTAAGCCATAGAGACTTTTCTTGAGATGGCAAACCTTGTTCTCTTTTCCTGGTTCAACATAACCGGCTGGTTGTTGCATGTAGACATCCTCGTCTAGATAACCATTGAGAAATGCATTCTTGACATCGAGCTAATACACATTCCATTTACTGAGTGTCGCTAGTGATATCAAGAACCGTATGGAATCCATCTTTGCTTCTAGAGCATAAGTCTCATCATAATCTTGGCCATATTGTTGTGCAAATCCTTTTGCAACTAATCTGGCTTTGTATCGCTGAATAGTGCCATCTGGATTGTACTTCACTTTGTATACCCATTTGTTGGCTATGGCCTTCTTGCCTAGTGGAAGGTCGCATAATTCCCAAGTGTTATTTTTATACAAAGCATCCATTTCTTCATTCATAGCAGTTTGCCATTCTGGCTTATCTACTATGTCTTCGAAGTACACTGGCTCTTTTGTAAGCATGATGGTAGTCATAAGAGCATAGTTGGTGGTTTCCACCTGAATTGCTTTGCCTTTCTGAGCATATGTCAATCTTGCTGGTGGTCTGCTTTCCCTAGTAGACCGTTTGAGCTGCTGTGGCGTTGATTGGGGTGTTGCTGGCAATTCTTGCTCTTCTTCATCAACCTGTTCTGTAGATGACTGTGAAGTCGATGCTTCTATCTCCTGTGTAGGTGAGGTTTTCCATTCTGATTCCTCATCGAAGATTACATCTTTGGAGATAATGACTTTGCGGTTGATGGGATCATACAATTTGTATGCTTTACTTTCTTCACTGTAGCCAACCATGATGCATTTGCGTGACTTCGCATCCAATTTCCTGCGATGATCATCATGTATGTGGGCATATGCTATGCAACCAAATATGCGGAGATGCCCAATGCGTGGCTTGTGTCCAGTGAATGCTTCATAAGGAGTCATACCTTGTATCGGTTCGGTAGGAAGCCGATTAAGCAAGTAGTTAGCTGTAGCTATTGCTTCTGCCCAATATTGATTTGGAAGATGCTTTTCACTAAGCATTGCTCTAGCACTGTCTGCTAAAGTCCCATTCTTCCTTTCAGCTCGTGCATTCTGCTGAGGAGTATCTGCACATGTGAATTGTCTTCGAATGCCGTGAGTTTTGCAAAAGTTCATGAATGCTGAAGACATGTATTCACCTCCTCTGTCTGATCTCATGACCTTGATCTTTCTTCCTGTCTAGTTTTCTACCATGGCTTTGAATTCTTGAAATCTGGCAAACACTTCAGATTTCTCTTTCAGGAAGTAGACCCAACAATATCTGCTGTAGTCGTCGATGAAGGTCAAGTAATAAAGTGAACCATTGATGCTGCGGGTCTGGGCATAACCCCATACATCTGTATGAATCAAATCAAGAATACCTCGTGCACGAGAGGTACTTCTAACAAAGTTGGTTCGCTTTTGCTTGCCAAAGCAGCATGCTTCACAAACCTTTCCAAGAAACTGTAGCTTTGGAATCCCAATTGCCATATTTTGATTCCTTAGATCTAACAAGTACTTGAAGTTGACATGACCATATCTCTTGTGCCATTTTGCGGATAGTGGCATCTGTTGCATTTGAGCTGACATGGCATGCTTATTTGGTACTATAGCTAGCATCCTGTATAAGCGTCCTTCCTTGACACCTTTTGCTACTAGCTGACCTCTTTTGGATTTGTCTCTGATAGTGCATTCATCACCATCGAAGATGACTTTGTAGTTGTGTTCCGTCATTTGACCTACTGACAAAAGGTTCTTGCTGAGCTTCGGAACATAGAGCACATCTTTGACTAATCCTTTTGTACCAGTGAAATTGTTCATAGGGATAACACCTGTCCCTTGAACCAGATTCGGTGTATTGTCAGCTGTGTAGATGACATTCTTTTGACCTTCTAATGGCTTCATTTCTGTGAACCATTCCTGATGATTTGTCATATGAGATGATGCACCGCTGTCGATGTACCAAGGATCCTGTTCCACTTGGTCGACTTGATAGCTGAAATCCTCTTTGGGATTGAAATCAATGTCTTGGTGCATTGTATCAGTCTGATGCAATTCCTCATTTGCAAGAAACATATTGCCATGTTCATTTGCAAAATGACTGTGACTAGAATGTCCACCACGATGATTTCCTCTTCCTCGAGAATTCCCTCGATTACTGCTGGTGGATTGACTACCTTGGTCATACTGCTTCTTGCGGCAATCTCTTTCATAGTGTCCAAACTTGTGACAATAGTTGCATTGAATGTTTGACACATTGGTGGATGCATTCCCTCGTCCTTGGAATCTTCCTCGGTTGGAATGATTTCCTCTTTGCTGATTTTGATGTTGCTGAGGATGCTGCTGATGCTAATGCTGATTCTGACTTTGATTTTGTTGATGATGACCACTTTTTTGATATGATCTACCTCTGTTTCTGCCTTTGCCTCTGCTTCTGTCTGAATCTGTGAATGCCTGATCATTAGAATGACCTTTACGTGCTTGAATTGCCTGAGTCCTGAGTTTTTCACCAAGTAGAACTGACTGAAGTTCTTCTAGTGTTGGAATTTGCCGTTTGGATGGCAATACTCTGGACTAGATTCTCATATCCTTCTCCTAGTCCATTCAGGATTACTTGAACCATTTCTGCGGGATTCATAGTCTCTCCTGCTACTGCAAGTTGATTGTTATAGTCTTTGATGCGGAGTACATAAGCATGACCGGTTTCACTGCTGTTGCGGAAACTTTGGTTGATCTGGTTTCTCAGGGTGAGAATCCTGGATGTGTTCTTGGACTCGTAGAGCGCTGCGAACATATCCCATGCTTCTTTTGATGTCTTGACTGTGTTGAGCTGTCCTAGCATGACATCTTGCACATTCTGCTTGATCAGGTGATAGGCATACTTGTCTTTCTTATCCCATTCTGCTTGAGCTCGGGCAATGGCAGGATCTGCTACTGGTGCGGAAACTGTTTGTGTAGATGTAGATCCCGATGTAGATCCCGTTGCTGGTGCTGTGACTACAGATGGAGTAGAGCTACTGGTGGCTGGATCGGCCAATGGTCTAGGTATGGATCCATCTCAACATACTCCCATTTGTCCTGAAGCACAAGAATGGTCTCCATTTGGTATTTCCATGTACCGTAATTGGAGTTGTCTAACTTAGCAGATGCCTCCAGATTGAGGTTGCTAGTCGACATGGTGCAAACAATGTACTCAAAAGTGTCCTGAAAAACTCTGTATGAATCAACTGCAAATACACTGAAGATGCCAAGTGAAATCTCTGTACCGTCGGTGAAGATAGAACTGCAGTATATAAGATCTGATCTGTGTTACAAGGCTTGTGGCAATGATGCCGGGAATAGCCAAGAGGCTTTACAAGGCTGAAAAAATGATGTGCACGATGCCGTGAGACAGCCAAATAGGCTTTACAATGGTGGTATGTGTGTGTGAAATCAAGTGCTATCTGCCCACTGAATCAATCTGTAATGCCTCTGAACTCTGAAGTCTGCTCACTGAACTGATGAACGTAAGGTTTCAGGTAATGTAATGATGTGAAATCAGATGTGAGCGTATGGATTGACTCCGAGTAGGTACTAGTCGGGAATTTCGGGCATGGCTTAGATTGGCAACTTGGGGAATTCAAAGCGTCCTTATGGCGATCTAGTCTACTCTGATCTAGATCTAAACCAACTGTCGATCGATGAAAGAGCAGCAAATAATTCCTTTTCCTTTGTTCTTTTTAAGTGCTGGGTCAGATGCATCGATGTAGAGGCAAATGTGCGTGAATGGAGTGGTTTTGTCGGCGAGGCTCAAATGTGAGTGTAACTTGCACCAAAATGTGCGTGTGATGTAACGAGCGCGTAGAGCATGAAAATCGAGCGACTTTCCTTTTTGGAGCACCCTCAAATTCTTCCTGAATCAAGAGATATGACTTGATCTAAGTGGAGGGGCAAAAGGAGTGCAAATGGTGCTCAATGATGATGTGTCACTGTGAGTCACATGCAGTGATGATGTGGCACTGTGCTTAGCAAGAGGTGTGCCAGTGAAGCTCTGTGCTGAGGTGGCACAGATGATGTCAACAGGGTGATGTGGCACTGATGACGTGGCCTGATGATGTGGCAGATGACGTGGTAGTGCTGACATGGCAGATGATGTGGTAGTGTTGACGTGGCAGATGACATGGCAGTGCTGACATGGCAAATGATGTGGCAAAGCTGACGTGGCAGATGATGTGGCAGTGCTGACATGGCAGATGACGTGGCAGATGATGTGGCAGAGCTGACGTGGCAGATGATGTGGCAGAGCTGACGTGGCAGAGATGACGTGGTAGCTGACGTGGTAGTGTGGATAAGGATGCCACGTGGCTGGTCCTTGACCAAGCTCTAGGGTGTGGTGACCCTGAGGATAGGGTCCAAGTCAGCTGGCACGTGTCGTAAGAACAACGACTGGAATCTTTGAGATTCTGACGGAATCTCAAAGATTCTGTTTTCTTCTTCGATGGAGCTCTGTGGGCTCTCTGAGTCTCTGAGTCGCTGCAAGAGTCGGTCAATTGGCGGTGCTCCTGTCGGGTTGCGCTCCTTGGACTGCGACCTTACCTCAATGAGGTCGATGCAGCTGCCCGTTGTGCTGTTGGGAAGAGCCGGACAGACCGTTGTATTGGACTTGGAGGGAACCTTGCTGCGATCCTCAAGTCCCTGCCCTTACTACTTGCTTCTGGCTCTGGAGGCAGGCAGCCTGCTGAGATCCTTCTTGCTGTTGTTGCTCTCTCCGATTTTATGGTGTCTCTGGCACGTTTTTCTGAACGAGGCTCTTGCCATACAGATCCTTGTCTTCATCTCCACAGCTGGGCTGAAGTTCTCCGAGGTGGCAGTAGTGTCGAAGGCAGTATTGGGCAAAACGGCCCGTATGATGGTCTTTGACGGGTTGGAACAGTGTGTTGGTTGGCGCTGGCGTCGGTTGGGAGTCTGTCAAGGAGTCGGCCGTTGGAGCGCTTTGTAGGCGCTGTGCTAAGGAGCCATCGGTGGGCTAGCCTTAGAGGCTGGAGACGACGTGCAACGTGAGATAGAGCTCTGGTTGGAGCTTTGTTGAGAGCTGCTGATGGGTTGGAGAGGAGGCTTGTGTAGGGCATCGAGCATCGGCTGTAGCTTCAACCCATAACGTAGATGGAGCCCTGGTGTGGCACAGGAGCCGAACATGGAATGTGTTGTTGGAGGCTTTTGTTGAATAGTGTTGGAGCACTGTCGTCCATTGCTGGCTGCTTGTTGCAGCTTAGAATGGCTGCTTGTTGTGAAGCATGGGTTGCTCGGGCGCCGTGTGCATGAAGCCTTCGATTGCAACAAAGCAAAGCAAAGCAGTTGGAGGCTCCAAGTCGCTGAAGTCGGAGGCGCTGTTGAAGCTTGGGCTTCACTGCTGCAGGGGTGCTTTACTTGCAGAGCTGTGAAGAGCAGAGAATCAACTCAAAGAACTAAACAAAACATGGATTCGCACAATGGAGTTCTTCACTCTCAATGAACTCTCTCAAAGGAATGAGCACTCAAAGGACTCTCCCTATCTCTTTCAATCTAAATCTCTCTCTCTCTCGCTCACTCAACGAGAATGGAATGAACACCTCTCTTGGCTCTCAGGGAAGAAAGAACTTGCAATGAACGAAATTGAACGGAAATTTTCTCTCACGGAAAAGAAAACTCAATCTCAATCTCTCAATCACTCTCTCACACTCTCAAGAATCACAATGCCTCAGTGGAAGGCAAGGGAGCTCTGATACCATGACAAAAAATGAAGAGGGGAGAGGAGAAGAGTGGAGATGAGGAGAGAGGGCACAGCTAGAGAGCACACCACAAATGACTAACTGTACACTAGAATTAGTTGAAAAAATAGAATATATACAAACCCTTTTAGGGTTAGGGTTAGGGGATCTAACCCTTTCCTTTATAGCACTCTATAAGGTTAGTGCTATGCACATATGATCACGTGATGTTGAGCGTGAACTCTCAACACCTTGGTACATCGATAGCAGTGCATCATCTCATATGACAAATCATCAGGAATGGTTCATAGAAATGAAGCCATTAGAAGGATAGAAAAATGTCATCTACACAGCAGACAATACACCGAATCCAGTTCAAGGGACAGGTGTTATCCCTATGAACAATTTCACTGGTACAAAAGGATTAGTCAAAGATGTGTTCTATGTTCCGAAGCTCAGCAAGAACCTTTTGTTAGTAGGT
The DNA here is from genome assembly GCF_047967505.1 of Dipteris shenzhenensis. NCBI lineage: Eukaryota > Viridiplantae > Streptophyta > Polypodiopsida > Gleicheniales > Dipteridaceae > Dipteris > Dipteris shenzhenensis. Next base: position 38,540,994 of record NC_141609.1, on the reverse strand, counting down.
CAAATGACGGAACACAACTACAAAGTCATCTTCGACGGTGATGAATGCACTATCAGAGACAAATCCAAAAGAGGTCAGCTAGTAGCAAAAGGTGTCAAGGAAGGACGCTTATACAAGATGCTAGCTACAGTACCAGATAAGCATGCCATGTCAGCTCAAATGCAACATATGCCACTATCTGCAAAATGGCACAAGAGATATGGTCATGTCAACTTCACGTACTTGTTAGATCTTAGGAATCAAAATATGGCAATTGGGATTCCGAAGCTACAGTTTCTTGGAAAAGTTTGTGAAGCATGCTGCTTCGGCAAACAAAAGTGAACCAACTTTGTCAGAAGTACCTCTCGTGCATGAGGTATTCTTGATTTGATTCATACAGATGTATGGGGTTATGCCCAGACCCACAGCATCAATGGTTCACTTTATTACTTGACCTTCATAGACGACTACAGCAGATATTGTTGGGTTTACTTTCTGAAAGAGAAATCTAAAGTGTTTGCCAGATTTCAAGAATTCAAAGCCATGGTAGAAAACCAAACAGGAGGAAAGATCAAGGTCATGAGATCAGACAGAGGAGGTGAATACATGTCTTCAGCATTCATGAACTTTTGCAAAAATCACGGCATTCGCAGACAGTTCACATGTGCAGATACTCCTCAGCAAAATGCAAGAGCTGAAAGGAAGAATGGGACTTTAGCAGATAGTGCTAGAGCAATGCTTAGTGAAAAGCATCTTTCGAATCAGTATTGGGCAGAAGCAATAGCTATAGCTAACTACTTGCTTAATCGGCTTCCTACCGAACCGATACAAGGTATGACTCCTTATGAAGCATTCACTGGACACAAGCCACGCATTGGGCATCTCTGCATATTTGGTTGCATAGCATATGCCCACATACATGATGATCATCACAGGAAATTGGATGCGAAGTCATGCAAATGCATCATGGTTGGATATAGTGAAGAAAGCAAAGCATACAAATTGTATGATCCCATCAACCGCAAAGTCATTATCTCCAGAGATGTAATCTTTGATGAGGAATCAGAATGGAAAACCTCACCTACACAGGAGATAGAAGCATCGACTTCACAATCATCTATAGAACAGGTTGATGAAGAAGAGCAAGAATTGCCAACAACACCCCAAGCAGCGCCACAGCAGCTCAGACGGTCTACTAGGGAAAGCAGACCGCCAGATTGACATATGCTCAGAAAGGCAAAGCAATTCAGGTGGAAACCACCAACTATGCTCTTATGACTACCATCATGGCTACAGAAGAGCCAGTGTACTTCGAAGATGTAGTAGACAAGCCAGAATGGCAAATTGCTATGAATGAAGAAATGGATGCTTTGTATAAAAATAACACTTGGGAATTATGTGACCTTCCACCAAGAAAGAAGGCCATAGCCAACAAATGGGTATACAAAGTGAAGTACAATCCAGATGGCAGTATTCAGAGATACAAAGCCAGATTAGTTGCAAAAGGATTTGCACAACAATATGGTCAAGATTATGATGAGACTTATGCTCCAGTAGCAAAGATGGATTCCATACGGTTCTTGATATCACTAGCGACACTCAGTAAATGGAATGTGTATCAGCTTGATGTCAAGAATGCATTTCTCAATGGTTATCTAGACGAGGAAGTCTACATGCAACAACCAACAGGTTATGTTGAACCAGGAAAGGAGAACAAGGTTTGCCATCTCAAGAAAAGTCTCTACGGCTTAAAGCAAGCACCCAGAAGTTGGTACAGTAGAATTGACAAGTATTTTGCTGATCTGGGATACATGAAGTCCAATGCAAATAATACTCTCTACTACAAAGTTCAAGGGGAAGACATTACTATTGCACTGTTGTACATAGATGATCTGATTGTGATAGGAAGCAAGGATAGCTTCATCAGAAAACTAAAACAAGACTTATCTGCAGAGTTCGACATGAAAGATCTTGGACTTATGCACTATTGTCTTGGAATTGAGTTCTGGAGAGATTCAGATAGCACATTCATGAGTCAGCTCAAGTATGTTGACAGTCTCCTGAAGAAGTTTCATATGGCAGATTGCAAGATTTAGCCACTCCCATGGAACAGAGTTTGAAACTTACTAAAGATTTAGAAAAGCCTATAGTCAATGACAGATACTATAGGTAGCTCATTGGATCTCTCATATATCTGACAATCACACGGCCAGATATTTGTTATGCAGTAAGCCCACTAGCACAGTTTATGGCAAATCCAAAACAGTCTCACTGAAATGTAGCCAAAAGAGTCTTGAGATACATAAGAGGTACAAGACAGTTTGGGATAGAATACAGAGGAAGTCATCCACGGTTGCATGGATACTATGATAGTGACTATGCCGGAGATCATGAGACCAGGAGATCGACACAGGGATATGCATTTTTCCTTGGTCAAGGTGCTATATCATGGTTGTCCAAACAGACAGCCAACTGTTTCTTTGTCTTCGACTGAAGTAGAATATAGAGCACTCACTACAGGTGCATGTGAGGCTATATGGCTCAGAAGACTATTGTCAGAAATAGATTACTTTGATGAGTCAAAGCCAACAACAATATACTGTGATAATCAATCGGCTCAAGCATTGGCCAAAAATCCAGTATAATACTCTAGGACAAAGCACATTGATGTCAGAGAGCACTTCATCAGAGAAAGTGTTACTTGGTGACATCACATTGCAGCATTGTGATAGCAAAGAAAATGTTGCAGACATCTTTACCAAACCACTTGGTAAAGAGCTATTCGAGAAACATCGACTAGCTCTTGGTCTGATGTAGAGGAAGGACATTCCCATTAAAGGGGTGTGATGGAATGTAATGCTCAATCCTTCTTCGATTCCCCAGAATCATCATCCTGAGGGAAGGCCTACTTCATGATGTTGATCTTGAGGGAAGGTGTTGAGAGTTCATGCTCAACATCATGTGATCATGTGTGCATAGCACCATCACGTGATCATATGTGCATAGCACTAACCTTATAGAGTGCTATAAAGGAAAGGGTTAGATCCCCTAACCCTAACCCTAAAAGGGTTTGTATATATTCTATTTTTTCAACTAAATCTAGTGTACAATTAGTCATTTGTGGTGTGCTCTCTAGCTGTGACCTCTCTCCTCATCTCCCCTCTTCATATTTTGTCATTCTTGAACACCGGGGATGCTCTACAATACTCCTCCCAAAACTGTTGTATGAAGGACCTAGTGGAATCATCCAACAATCGATCGCTGCGAGGTGCACGACCACTCAAAGCGCAAAGAGCATCAGTCTCACTATCCTCTAGACTCTGCCTCCTAATCATGCCTGCTCGCAATGTGCACGGTGCAATCTGAAGAAGACGTGAAGCGGTACGCACATGGCCTATCATATGAGGTCTACTAATGGCAGCCACAATAGCACGATGTGCTGCCAAGGCATCATTGGAGTTCCTATGCTTAATAGAAGCATAGGAACGTCGAACACTGCTAAGGACCTCGCTACATACAACCCTATCTCTACATGCACTAAGACCAGCAAGCCTCCTACACTCTACCAAGTCAGGGTGATCAATTAGGGATGTGAGGAGAGCAGACTGCGAAGCTAGCATGAGGTCCCTAAAAAAAGACTGCATGATCTTGCTAGTACGATGATGGATAGTGGACTTCGGCAAGTCACGTCGTGAAGCAACACTGCTGTTGCAAGGTGGGGCAAGGGGATCAATGGGAGATGGTAGGGTGGAGGGGGGAAGGGAGGCACCAAGGGGAAGGGGGGGAGGGGGAGGGGGAGGGGGACGGGGGAGGGTGGAGGGGGAAGAGGTAGAGGTGGAGGGCAAAATTTAGGTGGCTAGGGGAAGGGCGGAGGCTGGAGGTAAGGGAGCGGATGAGGATGTGGAGGGGGGGACAATGGAGGTGGGGGTGGGGGTGGGGGTGGAGGTGGAGGTGGGATGTAGAGGTGGAGGTGGATCGGTGGTGGCAGCACGAGCTCTAGCTCTAGAGGCTCTCTTGCACTCACGAGCCTTCCGCTTGCGCTCCTCGTCAATGAGATTTGGGGGGGGGTTCCTACATCTTTCACGTTTACTAGCTCTATGGCTTTGAGAACCCATTCTCAATGAAAGTAGGATGGAAGGTGTGACAAAGTGATGGGGAGGCAAGAATGGCTAAGAATGGGTGAAATGAACCAAAACACGGTGTCTTATAGAGAGCCTCAACTCATTCACTAGATTGCTCTTGATTATTATTGGTGGAGAAGGTGCTAAGATTGAAAATAATTGGCTACTAAATTACGTTGGATTTTGTTTTGAAACTAATTTTTGTGGTTAATCCAAATACCTAGATCGTGGTCGTAAACCTCGATCGAGGTATTCTATGCTTCGGTCATACACCTTGATTGAGGTATTCTATGCTTCGCTCATAAACCTCAATCGAGGTATTCTATGTCTCACGCACACCGTGGTTATAAACCTCGATTGAGGTATTCTATGCCTCGGTCATAAACCTCGATCGAGGTATTCTATGCCTCACGCACATCGCGGTCATAAACCTCAATCGAGGTATTCTGTCTCATGCACATCGTGGTCATAAACCTCGGTCGAGGTATTCTATGCCTCACGCACTCAAATCACATGCATGTATAACTTACCATGCATGTTGATGATGTGGCTCGCCATCATCATGATGTGTATACATGTGGCTGATGTGGCACCATGCATGGTGATGATGTGGCAATATGGTGTGGAATATATGAGCCTCTTCCATGACATGGAAATGTGATGTGGCATGATGAGTTGGCATTCATGAGGTGGTAGATTGACATGGCACATTGAGGTGGAGGGATTGGTGACGTGGCAATGTTGACGAAGTATGCCAAGGTGGCAAGGTGTGATGACATGGCTCCAAGAGTCCCTATGATGTGGAATGATGAGGTGGCACATGTGGCTGATGTGGTAGCACGTGTGGCAATCTAAGGTGACATGGCATGGAGTGATGTCACATCTCCTTGATGACATGGCACCATGCGGTCTAACAACGTGGCATGGTTGCAAGGCAAAAATAGATGACTCAGCCTTCCACATGGGCAGGATGCACACTCCAATGGCTTGCCACTAGGGTCGGTGATGCTCCTAGCCTACCTTACCAAGCCTAATACCAAGCCTACCTTGTCTTGGTATTAGGCTTGGGTGACCCTTTTTCCCCCATAAAAGGGAGATTTCACTCTTGGACGCCATATTGTACGTTTTCCTTACTCAAATTTGACCAAAATTTTTTCCTCGTATTCATCATGCGGAGGACTAAAAATATTGACATTTTTGAAATGTTTCATCATGTTTGAGAATTATTAGATTTATTTTTAATATTCTTTGTTGATCCTCTGAGTAATAAAAGTAAAAATAAAACTTCAATCTTCCTAAATCTAACCGTTGGATTTGGGATTTGATGATTGAACCACACACCCTTATGTGCCTACTAACCTTCCACTGAATTGGATTTGCTTAATTATTCAAAAATACTAAAAAAATGTGGTGTGCTACTAAAATGCATGTATTTTATGACTTTATTTATTATAAATAATTATTTATAATTAGATAAATCATTCAAATAGTTACCAATAAATCAAGTTAAGTTCTACATAATGTAAAGAGACCACCTACAAAGTTTCAATAACATTTAATCTAAAATGAGTGAGAAATTTAGAATTTAATATGACACTCTCTATTCGTGACAAAGGTGTAACCGCCTTGGAACCATGCCGTGTGACACAAAGAAAATTTTTGTGTGTGCATTGAATTTTCGATCAGACTATACCATTGTGTGCACAATAATGTGTGTGATGTTGTGTCTGAAGACTTCAAAGACTAGATCCATAGGGAAGTACGTGAAATTTGCATTTTTGTGTGCTAAAAAGCTTGTTTTTCCACCTCCTAAGGATTGGGGAGTGAACAAAAAGTGGACACCCTTAGCTTGCTACTTCCCCTATCATACACATATGTCACACAATGATTGCATTTTTGGAGCATTTTTGTTACCAATGTTCTTTCTTTCTCTCCATACTCTTTTGATAGTCGGCCATTTGATGACATTTGTTCTTGCAACAATCAACAATTGATACAAGTTGAATAGCCTCTTCAAAAAAATTTCCAAAAATTACACATTTGAATATTAGCTTGAGGGTCCCTACTTATCATCATGTACTTTCTTTTACCAAAAACGTTTTGAGTGAGACTATGTTGATCTTGATTTGGTCCATCACTATAGTCATTGTCTTCTTCTAGGGAGATATTGTAGATGAACGTACTAGCATTTCCCTCTTCCTTATCTTGTGTTATAGTGCCATCTTAAAAATACAACTATTTTATAGGTCAGCTAACCAATTTCATATGAAGTAATTCTTGTCCCAATTTCACATTGAATTGCAACCACATCAAAGCTCACATCGCTTAGCTCTTGGAAGTTGATGGGCTCATAAGGGTAAACCAATAATATCAAACCTCTTCCCACTTATTAACCCTCAGATGAAAACATTATTACCTTCTTGCCTCCTTGGATGATTTTAATTGTTCTATGTTTAGGGTACTATTGTAGCATGACTCAAGCCTTACACCTTTTGATTGGTTTATGTTAAGACTCTCCACCATTCTTATAGTATCTTGCCATCTTAGCACGCTACCTACTGCCTCAAGAATTATTGATGCACCCATTGAAGGAAATGGAAGATGAGTTTTGTCTTGAAGCTCTATAGTAGGTTAATTGACATGCATCCTACTCCTATTAGAACTCCTCTATAAAGTGTCATAGGATCACTTGAGAAAATTTCCTCGTCCAACATGAAACCTTAAAGGAAAAGCAAAAGGTCATCTCCACAAGTCATATTTTTTTCCTCAACTCACAAGAAGGCAAATTGCATAGAAATTTGCAATCACAAAAAAATTAAAATGAAACAAATCATATCTCAAAATTTTGAAGAACTACAATGTTTAATAATTAATGTTTCTCCTCCCCTAAAAGAGGAATTTTTTGTGAAGAGAGTGGGAGAGAAGTAAGGAGTCTCACTTGCAGCTTTCTCACATACACAATGGGGGAATACACACAAAGGTGGAGGCTGAAAACAGTTTTCCTCAGCTATTACTCATGGTCGGTGTACCAATCGCATCTGCAGCTAACAAGTCGGTGACATAAATGCACAACGGTCACCCTGGCATATCATGAGTGGAGCTCGATATCTCAACACTCCCCCTCGAGCTCAATCCCAATTCTTCCACACCAAGCAGGTCTCTGAACTTGCGTAGCTTCTCTGCACCTAATGCCTTCATGAATATGTTAGCTACCTAATCCTCTATGCTGACATAAATAAAACCTACTAGAACCTTCTCTCGCACATAGTGATAATGCACCTTAATGTGCTTTGTTCTAGCATGATAGACTAGGTTATTTGCCAAGTGTATACTGCTATGTTGTCACAATAAATGACAACTGGCCCATCTGTAGATTGATGCATATCATAAAGTAGCTTACGCAACCAAGCTACCTCACATGCAGCCATTGTTGCATCCCTGTACTTAGCCTCTGTGCTCAACAAGGCAAATGTAGGTTGTTTCTTGTTGCTCCAAGTGACTGCAGCACTCCCAAAAGAGAACACATATCCAATGGTAGATTGTCTATCAGAAATACTACCAGCCCAATCAGAATCAATGTATCCATGCAATTATATCTGAACCCCAGTCTCATAAAATAGCCCATACTGCAATGTGGACTTCACATACCTCAGTATGCATCTAGCCACATCCAAATGCGATTTCCTTGGAGCCTACATAAACTGACTTACCAACCCAACAGCATAGCTCAAATCAGGCCTGGTAATAGTCATATAAATCAAACTTCCTACTATGCGTTTGTACATAGTAGGGTCTTCTAGAAGCTCACCTACATCCGCATTTAGCTTCACATTCTGCTCCAAAGGAACTGAAATAGGCTTACAGCCTGTCATCCCATATTCGGACAGCATGTCCAATGCATATTGCCTCTGCAAAAGCCATATCCCACTTGTGGATCTAATCACCTGAATGCCCAAGAAGTAACATAGCTCTCCCAAATCCTTCATCTCAAACTTCTGCTTCAATAGCATTTTCATATGAAGGATATCTTCATCACTATCACTTGTGATGATCAAATCATCAACATAAATGACAAGCACCATAATAATTTTCTATGTTTTTCTCACATAAAGTGAGAAATCTGCCGTGGAAATTTAAAATCCAATAGTGACAAGATACTATCCTATCTTGTCAGACCATGATCCGGGTGCTTGGTTCAAGCCATACAAGGATTTCTTCAACCTGCAAACAAACTCAGGATGAACAACATACACATAACCTGGTGGCTGCTCCATATAGACCTCTTCTTGCAAATCACCATGCAAGAAGGCATTCTTTACATCCATTTGATGTAAAGACCATCCCTTTGATGCAGCCATAGCAATAACTGCTCTTACGGTTGCCATGCTTGCAACTGGTCTGAATGTTTCTTCATAATCAATGCCATATGTCTGTGCATACCCCTTGACAACTAATCTTGCCTTGTATCTGCTCACAGAGCCATCTGCATTGTGCTTCACCTTATGGAGCCACTTGCAGCCAATTGCATTCTTGTCTTTAGGCAAAGGCACCAATTCCCATGTAGCATTTGCTTCCAAGGCATCCATTTCTTCATCCATGGCTTTATCCCATTTTTCTTTTCCTATCGCTTGCTCAAAAGAAGTGGGTTCAGGTTCATGTATCACTTTGACCATATAGGCATAGTGAATGGCTATAAATCCATCATATTTCAGCCTACCTCTGGTAGACCTACGCAAAATAGGCTCACTACCAGGTGCTCTCAAAACATCCCTTATCTTCCTTACTCCAGGTGTAACAACAGAAGGAATACCCAACTCATCATCAAGGCTCTGCTGTTCTGAGCCACTGGATTCACCATCCACATAAGAGTGACCTGCATTCACATCAACCATGGGCTGATCTACTTTAAGAAATATCTGGTTTCCTACCAGTATACCTCTCCTCTGGCGTCATGCCATGTATTGCTGTAGTGGGAGTCCTGTTCATTATGTAGATTGTTGTAGCAACTGCTTCAGCCCAATAATAATCTGGTAGGTCTTTTTCGTTGAGCATGGCATGAGCTACCTCTCCAATATGCCTGCTTTTCCTTTCTGCAAGTCCATTTTGCTATGGGGTATGACTGCATGAATATTGCTGCTTTATGCCATGCTGCTGGAGGAACCTTGCAAACTCATTTGAGAGATGCTCTCCCCCTCCATCTGACCTTAGGCATTTTATTTTTAGGCCTATTTCTTTTTCAACCATAGCTTTAAAAGCTTTGAAATGCCCAAACACTTCACTTTTCTTTTTCATAAAATACACCCAAACTTTTCTGTTGTAGTCATTAATAAAAGTGACAAAATAATGATAGCCTCTAATAGATGCAGCTTTAGTATTCCACACATCAGAGTGGATTAGTTTCAATGGCCTCTTACTCTCTTGAACATGTCTAGGAAATGGTTTTCTTGCCTGTTTTCCAAATTGATAGGCTTCACATATCTTATGCATTTCTGCAACCTTGAACTTAGGCAATCCTGCAACAATATTTTGGGCATGCATTAATTTAAGTCATTGTACATTAACATGACCAATGCGTTTATGCCAGATATCCATATCTGCAACTACATCGGTCCCATGTACAAACGTTGCTGCACTCAATTCAGACATGTCCGCATCCAACATAAGCATCCTGCCCTTCTTCTTCCCTTTTGCTATCAAGCGACCTTTATTTTTCATATCCTCAATAAAGCATCCATGAGGATTAAATCTGACTTGCAAGCCCTGCTCAACCATTTGACCAATAGAAAGTAGGTTCTTGGTGATATTCGGGACATGAAATACATCAGACAGGTATTTCTTTTTCCCATCCTGCATAGACAAAGGAATTTTACCAATCTGCATAATAGGATGTGCAGTATCATCACCAGTTTCCACAAATCCTGGTCTTTCCATTTTCCTTGCATCCTGCATCCATTTTACATGACCTATCATGTGGTTTAATGCACCTGAGTCAACATACCAGTACACATCATTGCTTTCTCCTGCACTTGTCATAGAATTGGTCATGTGTTGCACCATAAACAAATGCTCATTTTTGTCATCACCCTATGTACTAGAGGATGCATAATTGCCTTTCTGCAATTTTCCATTCATGATGTCATTCTACTTTTTGTAGCAATCTTTAGCCATATGACCCATTTTACCACAGTAGTAGCATTCAACATTGCTGTTTGCATTTTGGCCTCTCTGCCATCCACCACGACCTCTTTGGCTCCCCCTGCCTCTAAAGTTACCATGTCCTCCTCCATAGGACTGGTTTTCTTGAATTTGCTGCATATTCTAATTTCTGTCATGGCCTCCAGATCAGCCTGCTCTACCTCTGCCTCTACCTCTTCCAGCATTTGAGTAGAAGACAGCTTCTTTTGAAGTTCCTCCTAAAGAAGATGCACCACCATTTCTCTGCTCTTCAGAAATTAGAAGAGCAATCAACTCCCCAAAATCAGGAAAATTCTCACGAACAGCAATGGATGTCCAGAATTGTGCATAATCCTTTCCTAGACCATTCAAGGTCACGGAAACTTAATCATCATCTTCCACTGGCGACCCAATGGAAGCAAGTGCATCTGCAATCTTCTTCACCTTCATGTGGTAGTCATTAATGCTCATATTTTCTCTATTATGTAACTCCTGCTTGAGCTGCATTGTCCTGGCTTGCATATTTGTGCTATACATTTTTGTCAAAATATCCCACGCCTCCTTCGGCGTGCTTGCATCTTGAATATGCACAATCATAGAATCTGAAATACTGATAGACAGCCAGTACATAACTTTCCTAGCTCTCTCATGCAAGCCTTTAAATGCCTACAACTCCTCTATTGATTAGGAACATTAGGAATAATGGGTTCTTGTTCAGCTCCAGTAATGAACTCCCAATAGCCTTTTCCCTTAAGAAAATTCGGCATTCTAAACTTCCATGCTAGGAAGTTATTCTTGTCAATCTTTTCACTGACTATCTGTGAAAGAGCATCAGATGCCATTATAGGCCACTGCAAAAATATTCAGTCATTGCAAAAAACACAACTTTTGCCTCACATGGGCAATTCTGCAAAGCTGACGAAAGTGGTATTTGATCACATAGTCACTTCCTAGTGACAAATATGCATCAATAGGCAATAAGAATGATTATGTCACTCCCAATATCTCTGTGCACAGGCATACGATGCAATTTCTGTAGTAACTTTTCACCGACCTACGAAACAGTGGTCGCACAGCAAAAACAGGGCACCTTTCTGAGTGCTTGCGGAAAACTTTCACCACCAAAGTAGGCCTCGAACCAAAACAAAACAAGGCCTCGAAACGGCCTCGAACCAAAACAGGCCTCGAGGCCTCGAAACGGCCTCAAACCAAAACAAGCCCCATAGCATATACTACCCTCTCGTCGCACCATGAAGGGCGTTCCAATATGAGATAGTGCACTCTTGCACTTTCTGGCTATGCTACTTGCAGAGATTTGCTCCCAAACTCGAAAAAGAAAAGCAACACTGATCCTCTTACCAAGACACCATGCACTTGGTTTGCTTTCTTGAGCTCCTTACCATGAACCGAGCTTTGATACCATGTGAAAAGAGTGGGAGAGAAGTAAGGAGTCTCACTTGCAGCTTTCTCACATACACAATGGGGGAATACACACAAAGGTGGAGGCTGAAAACAGTTTTCCTCTTCTTAGTTGTGAAAGCCAAAAGAACTCTCTCTCCTAGTATAAAAGGAATATATGAACCCTATATGTGGGTCTCAAACCAAACTCAGCTAACCTAGGTGGCATACTAATTGAGCCACTAACTAGAGTACATAAAAATAGCTGCCATCCATGGGTGGTGTACCAACCGCATCTGTAGCTAACAAGTCAGTGACATAAATGCACAACGGTCACCCTGGCATATCACGAGTGGAGCTCGATATCTCAACACTTTTTTGGTTGATTGAAGAAGTATTGAAGAGAAATGTTTGCTATGCAAACATTCTAAGCATCCAATCAATGTTTTTCTTGAGACAACCGTAATGGGTGGTCGAGAGGGAGGGAGGAAGGGAGGTAGAGAGAGAGAGAAAGAGGGAGAGAGAGAGGTAGAAATATATGCAAGAATTCAACTTCATTGTCAATAATCCAAAAAACATGATTCAAGGCATATGCATGCACAAATGAGTGCCCCGGTAGAATTATATTCATTGCATGTTCGAGGTTAAGATCGAGGATCTTCTACCCATAGAAATTCAATTTCATTTCCAACATGTTATTCTTATGGAAACAATCACAAATGAAAACAAAAGGATTTTCACACCTATCTACATTTCTTTCATTTGCATGAAAGGTTACAGGATCCTTTTGAAATGAAATGATCATTATCCCCTAGAGGTTCAAGAATGCCAATTGCATGCTGGAACTTAATTTTTAGCTTGCCATGACACTTAGGAAGTTTTATGGAAAGGAAACATGTCAAAAGAATACACTATCAGCAAACTTTAATTAGTTACATGCCATGGAAGACCTTAGGCATCTATTCTGGAAGTGCCCAGCGGTAAAGGAAGTATGGAGGAAGCTAGAGCGGGCCCTAAAAAGTGCAGGGCTGATGAGTAAGTTCACCGTAGGATCCATCTGTGCGCTCCCCCTTCTGGGGGACACATGGAAATTGTCCTCCACACTGGCAAAAATGTGGCCTTACATAAGGGCAGGAACCCTTATGAGCATCTGGGAAATCAGAAACAGGTTGACCTTCCAGCATAGAGTCCATTGGGCTTTAGGGCTCTAGTCATTCTCGCCTTAATTAAATCCTATCTTCAAGACTTGGGTAGAATCATTTGTAAGGATGACCCTATAAGCAAAGATGGTACTGTGGTCACAATTGATGGATCTAAAACTTTGTTGGGATCTTGTGTTAGTAAGATTTCATTTGAAGGGTCATCTAATTCTAGGAGCCCTTCAAAGCTTAGGAACAAAGTACTACTAAAGGAAGTTTGAAAAGCATGACATCATCTACACGGTCGACTTAGCCAAATTCTCAGCTTCCAGGACTAGATTGAATGGGCCCTATTTTGAAGGACATAACAGTTTTGGGAGTTACAATCACCACTGATTAAAATTGAGAGGAAGCACCATAATGTTGATGATACTTAATGATGTCTAACTATTTCTTATACTTGGGGATTATGTTTGGTTAGCCAATCCTAAGGCAATAGAAAATGATCTCGTGCTACGTCTCCTATCTGCATCTAGAATGTAAAAATAATATCTGCACTGAAGTCTCTTGAACTCCTTGGGTCAACAAGTAGACTAGTACAATTTATACAATCAGGCAGATGGACATAGGTGACCTGCTCTACGGGTGTAAATTCTCTTCCCATGGTAAGTCATTAAATTGGGCTCTTAATATTTAAAGCTAGTTGTGTTTCTTATAAGCTGTCAATTGAACAACTTGCTACAAGAAGACGTCCTAGGTTTGCTCCTTTCTATGCCGGGGGTTTTCAATGCTTCTTTATTGTCATGTTTTTGCACAAGCTTTCAAAAGAAAATTATAATTATTATTGAGCTGGAAGGCATTCATGGTGATGAAAGTTGGCTTATTCTTTAATCCTATAAAGCCATGGGGATGGATTAATTGTCCCTCTGTGGTTGGCATTGTGTTGCTAAATGCTTTTATTGTATTTCCAACCCATCATTGTCCAAAGTGCAATGTTTTTAATTTTCTCTAGGAATCTATTTGTTGTGATCACCTCAGGCCTACATGGGCTTACTGAGCCTTGAGCCTTAGGTAGATGTACAACACTATTACCAATGCCTATAAACATGGTACGCATCACCCTTGATTTGACAATTGCAAGCTCATATAGTGATCATATATTCGCTCATTAGAATCGCCAAACATTGCACTCTGCCCCAAAAAGCATGTTCCAGCAATGTCCATGTAGTATAGGCATTGGATAAAAAAGATTGAGTTTGGGGTTGGATCATAGGTGAGTAATACCATTGTTATGGAGTAAGTTGTTTATTTGCACTCTAGGGATTTTCAAATTCATGGTGCACAAGAAGATGATAGATGTCGGCATGCACTATGGTCTAATTGATGCTTAGGTTCGATCGGAGGGAGTTGTTACCTACCACTTTGAAACATTTGGTTACAATTATTAGGTTTTGTCTTGGGAGAATATGGTAGACATGCTTTGGGAAAATATACATGGCTCTTGGATTTAGTAAAATGGCACTTGGTGGAGAACACTTTACAAATGAACACATGTTCATGTAGTTTTTAGAGATAGAATAGTGGGCGACAATTCTAAGGCGTGGAGTTTTGAAGTCAAGTAAGCTTCTCAAGTGTAATACAAAGTTCACTTAGATGTAAATGAGAAGTCCATTCCCGTGGCTTCTTTCAATGGGTTCATACACTCATAGTAGGGCTCACACATAATAGGCGAATCATGTGAAAGATTTGAGGGAAGGCTTTGTAAAATGCATGAGTCCCATGTAAAGATGTGTCTCCCATTAATGGGGTTCTCCATTGAGCGCACAAGTGGAAACCTTGTGTGTTAGACTGCAATTGCACTCAATCGACTTGCCACATAGTGGGCATGACACCAGGCTACGCTTGGCTAGTTCTCACCAAGAGCCTGCCAATCCAGCACCATAGTCTTTCTAGATTTCATGGAGCTTGCCATGGTGGGTCTCTGCTTAAGGCCCATCTACTTCGCAAGTAGTTTGCAGAGGTCTTACCCAAGTAGCACTGGTTGACCCTCCAACCTGAAGGCCAAGACTTAGGTATTCACTCCACTATAGCTCGGAGCAGATCCATTTCACCATTAGTTAAAGAGAATTGAAGCCCAAAGTCGCGGTTGTTTTCAAGAGAATCGGCCATTCTGGCCTTGGTAAAAAGCTAGTAGGTCTTTGGGTTGTTAGCTCAAGAGATCCCGGTGTTCTCTGGTGTTCTCTTAGAGGAGGAATA
The DNA here is from genome assembly GCF_047967505.1 of Dipteris shenzhenensis. Classification (NCBI taxonomy): domain Eukaryota; kingdom Viridiplantae; phylum Streptophyta; class Polypodiopsida; order Gleicheniales; family Dipteridaceae; genus Dipteris; species Dipteris shenzhenensis. The sequence goes on along the minus strand of NC_141609.1, from coordinate 38,525,927 downwards.
TCATTGCAGAGTGCAGCGCTGGCCAAGGGCAGCCTGGCCGAGAAGGTCCTCTTTTTCCTCGGGCTGACCACCCCCTCTCCTTCCGAGCTTCGGCCTAATCAAATCGGCATGACTATTATTATTATTATTTATAATTTTTAAGAAAACGACATGGGCTTGTGGTCTTTTGTGTCATACAGTAAAATTGTAAGGGCTATACGACTCGCAAAGTTCGCCTGTTGTGCATAGAGGCATGGCTGCGCATGCCCTTCCAATCGTGATCTTCGTCCTCCTCGCTTTCCATTCTCTCCTCCCACCTCTTCCTCTCAAAGCAGCTCGCAAACTCTCCTTACCGCAAGGTTGGAACACTTCATTCGATCTTTCTCACAGTTATCTCTCCACTTTCGACGGCTACGTCTCTTATCCTGGAGCAGCTGCTACGTTACAATTCTCTCCTATCCTCAGCTCTACTCGTTTCGCCTCAGAAAAAGGGTTCTCCTTTGCCTCCTCGTGTTCTACGACAACATCACTGCGTCCTACGACAGGTCCTCTACGAGCATCACTCCCTCGGAAGTCGCACTAAGCATTTGCATGGGAACAGCGGGTGTATAGTCTAATCTCATTTTTGGCGTGCCCGTGTGGAAATTGAACATTAGCGAGCCCCTCAGGCAGCAGCAGCAGAGGAATGTCTCTCTGCTTGTGAATTACAAGCAGGAGTTGTTGCTCAGGTATGGTGATGGGAGCGTAGGATGAACAACGTGGCGGCCATGAAGATTGAAGAGAACACGGGGAACTTGATACTGACCGACTCCAACAATGGTACCGTATGGCAGAGTTTCGACCATCCAACGGACACGCTCCTGCTGGCACAAGGCTTGACGGCAGGGATGAAGCTGCTGAGCAATTAAACAATTCACTGTACTCTGTGGTGATGCTTCCCGGCGGTTTGGTGTTTTACATGAGCTTGATTGACCAAGAGCCTCCTTTGCCATACTGGTTCTATACACCCAATTTTACGTTTGATGAGCTCTGGACATCGTCCCTTCCGGCATCCATTATGGCAAATACGCTCCAGCAACGGTGCACGAGAGGGAATTCCACAATATATTTTAAAGCAATTGTCTACAAGACATCGCCTTTGCGAGGTGCTGACTGCATCCTTTACTCTTGTCTCTTTTCTGCTAGTCTCCGTTATGATGTCATTCCCGATTTCTTGAGGCTGGACGATGATGGACATCTTCGAGGCTACCATTCAATTTCTGGTTCGGATCTACAAGCTGATAAGTCTGCGTTTGATACTGAAATTGACAACCAGTTAGCGATCAGAAACCCGAGAGGACTTGCGGGGTTGTGGAGTCCTTGCTATGTCCCAAACGTTTGCGGTATGTACGGCGTCTGTTCGCCAGGCCAGGCCCAGCCTGTTTGCAGCTGCCCCTCGGGCAATTCTTTCACTCCTGTTGATTTGTCACGCCCTTTCATGGGCTGTCAACGTGTTGTCACGCTACAGTGCTCAAGCAACAGATTCACAGATCAAATTCTATTGGAATTTCGCAATACTAGCTTCATCTCAATGCCCTTCTTCGCCTACAGAAATAGCACCCGCCCTCTCAAGAAATGCTTGACACTTTGCCAAGAAAACTGCTCTTGCATGGGATTTTTCTACCAACACAATACTTCCCTCTGCATACCGATATTGGATGGAACAACCCTAAACCGCATAAGTTTCCTCAACGTTCCGAATTTCTCTACCTATTTAAAGCTACAGAATCACACAAACAAGAGGCACTTCCTCACACTGCTCATCACTGTAAGCGCCTTAATCGTGGTCACATTCCTGGCCGTCCTATCGCTATGCTATTGTGTTCGGAAATTAAGCGAAGCACAGTTGGACTTGGCAGAGTTGGAGCTCCTCGACGCGCTACCTTGGGTCCTAACCAGGTACTCGTACCAAGACCAGGTACTCGTACCAAGACTTGCAGCGGATCACAAATGGGTTCAATAGCTTATTGGGTGATGGTGGATACGGTTCTGTGTATGAGGGTGTTCTTCCAGATGCCAAAAAAGTGGCCGTGAAGAAGTTGAACCTCATATCTAAAAGCCAAAAAGCGTTTCTTGCAGAAGTTGCTACAATTGGTGGAACCAGCCATTTCAACATCGTTCGTTTATTAGGCTTTTGCTCTCAACGCTTTGATCGACTACTCGTCTATGAATACATGGAAAACAGCTCCTTGGATCGTTGGCTATTCACAGAAGACCTTGATCATGTTCTCAACTGGACCACACGCTTCCGTGTGGCCCTTGGGACAGCTCGAGCGCTTGCCTATCTACACGAGGACGCCCCACAGCCCATCCTACACCTTGATATCAAGCCTCAAAATATCTTACTCGACAAGAATTTTGAGCCTAGATTGTCTGACTTTGGCATGTCTGGGCTCATGGACAGGGAAACATCCCAGGTGACGACTGGCCTGAGAGGGACACCTGGGTATATCGCTCCCGAATGGATACGTCACTCTATGGTCAGCAAGAAATGTGATGTCTATAGTTTTGGTATGGTCCTGTTGGAGACAGTGGGAGGCAGGAAAAACTTCGAGCTTTCATTCGCAAAATCGGATGAATATAGCTTCTCTTCTTGGGCTACTTCAAAATGCAAGGAGGGAACGATGCTAAAGGTGATCGACTGCAAGCACTTGCAAGGATCATTTGATGAAGAACAAGCGAGGAGGATGATTTATGTTGCATTTCGATGCATTCAATTTGATCCCGATCAAAGGCCTTCCATGGGAATGGTTCTCAAATTGCTAAAGGAAAGCATGGAGATAGAGGCTACATCATTCACACTTGCCCTTCAAAGACAAGATCCGTGTAACTTAATAGGAAGGGGCTGACTAGTGTTCAAGAAAATTTGGATACTACTTAACTAAATGAATTCTCACCCACATAAATGGGTCTCACCAAATTCATCCCTTAGTTTTGGCCTACAAGGCCAAGTAACCCAAAATTTTCCATGTGTTCATCTTCTCAAACTATAGGATTCTCTGTTTTAAGCCATGTCTATGATCTAATTATTTTTTCAAACACACCAACTACGTAAAAATTTTCCATAGGTTAATTTTCTCAAACTCCAGGACACTCTTTTTAACGTTAGTTTAAGAATTTAAGGTGATATGATAAATAGCATACCTCACAATACCACTGATCGTACATAGATAGCTTTTGTAACATTGTTTGATAAACATCCTTTCATTATAATTGGGAGGATAAACTATCCAAGCAATGAAAGAGTTGTAGCAATCCATCACAATCATAGTTATCGGAATGTGCCACACAATCATAAGAGTGATGTTCAAGCATTAATATATAACAATTTAAAACATGGTTGCATACCTGTAAGAACTTGTGCCAATAATGGAACATAAGGCCAATAAGATTATTGTATGATTGCAAATGCTCCTTTCAAGTCATGTCGGTGTCTAGTGAAAAGAGGCAATGTCCTCAACCCTTGCCTCCTCTCTCCTGGAAAATATCCATGGTGCTTTCAGGAGAACAACTTTGTGACCATACATTTGGGACCACAATTCGAGCATCCTATCCATTTCCTTTAAGTCTTCTCGTGCTAACCAAATGTTCCCAAACAGAAGTCCCCACATCATTGAAACATGTATGGGATCTAAGAGATGAGTGACTGACCCCAATAAGGAAGCTCATGAACCTTCTCTCTCGCTCTAACCATAGTTGCCACGACAGTTGGCACTCTCTCCTCTCACTACATACACATATATATACACTCTTTATGCATCTCTTGCTTTCAGCATTCTCTCTCTCTCTCTCTCTCTCTATCTACCTGTCTATCTATCCTTGGTTGTCGCACGAAGGAAAGGAGAAAAAGAGGGAGAGGGGAGGGAGAAGAGAGAGAAAGAGTGGAGGGGAAGTGCAGAGAGAGAGAGAGAGAGAGAGAGAGAGAGAGAGAGAGAGAGGGGGGAAAGAACAGGGAGGGGGAGGGGAGGGAAGGAGGATAGCTTGCTTTGGGTTATGGGAGCGTGCCAGTCAATATATAAGCCACGAAGCCCTAAAAATGTCAAATTTCGTGCTCTTTTCCCTCTCCCTCTCCTTCCCTAGAACTCAAACTTTCCACTCTCCCTCCTACCCCTCATTTCCCTTCCCTTCACTAGAATTAAAACTTCACACTACCCCCCTCCCGTCTCCCTCTTCAACTCCCCTCCCCTCTCGTCCCTCCACTTTCATCCCTTACCCCTGTCCCCTCCCCTAGCTTTCCTTTCCTTCTCTTCTTCCCCTCTCCTCCCCCTCCCCTTATGTTCCCCTTCCATCCATTCCGTCTATTCCCTTTTCCTCCTACCTTCCCAAAACCATGGCCATCTTTTTTAATTGTATTTTTTCAGCCAAAAAAAAAAATAAATCCTTGTGCAGACTTGGATTAGTCACTCTTTTTTTTCACTTAAGTAGACTTGGATTAGACTTGTATTAGTCACTCTTTTTTTCCAACCCCATTCACCAATTACATATAAGCCATGCTCATGAAACTTTGCAAATACCTTTACCATGCTTAAATCTTATAGCAACACCTATTTCATTAATTTTGGACTTTTTCTGTTGTTTTTGGACGAAGCCCAAAAATCCTTCCCAAATGAAAAGTTTACTTTGTGAAAATATCCTTCCCAAATCAAAATTTTACTTTCTGAAAATATTCTTCCCAAATCAAAAGTTCACTTTGTGGCACTATCATATTTACATAAAAATATTGTTTTTTCAATCTATACTTTTGCACCAACATGCAAGAATTTGAAATAATCCTATATTAGAAATTCTAGCTATATCTAAGTTATTTGTTAATTTAATTATTTTTAATATTTTTCCTTGACGTGATAAATTTATAAATCCATGAAAGGAGACTTAAATATTTCATGAAAATAACATTGTCACTCGCAATATGCACAAAATTTTTAAAACTTTTAATAAATAGAAAAAAGACATGATGCCATAAGACCCAAGTTTTGTATTGAACCAAAGAGGTATAATAGCAATTATAGCTATTATTATAAGATTACATTGAGAGACATTGTTCTCAGCTAGAGTCTTTATATCCAAAATGATATAGATTGAACATATGTTTACAATTTAAATTGTTGCTCTTAAAGAGCCTCAATTCGTGCCATCTGCATAATTTGACTCCCCATTGTCTTATTGCTCAATGTCACGATAGTCCCTTGCCAGGTGCCATTTGCATTAATTCCCACTTGTCTTGCCAAGCCTTGCCCCTTGGGTGCATCGACTCCCCATTGTCTTATTGCTCAATGTGATAGTCCCTTGCCAGGTGCCATCTGCATTAACTCCCTATTGTCTTGCCAAGCCTTGACCCTTGGGTGACATCCAATGCAAAATACAGGTGCCATCTGCATTAACTCCCACTTGTCTTGCCAAGCCTTGCCCCTTGGGTGCATTGACTCCCCATTGTCTTATTGCTCAATGTGATAGTCCCTTGCCAGGTGCCATTTGTATTAACTCCCTATTATCTTGCCAAGCCTTGACCCTTGGGTGACATCCAGTGCATATTTTGACTCTCATTTGACATAGGAGGTGATGACTCTGATTATAATTGTCTTGAATTGGCTTCTTGCCTAGTACCCAAATAAAATCCTTCAATGGACTTCAATACAAAGGTTTAATCATGGACATTCTTCATTTGCGCTGTCTCCTTCTACTTCCTCCATGGCGAGCATCCTTAAAAATTTGTGTATATGCAAAATACTTTGCTGTGGTATTTTTATTTTTCCTTCTACCTCATATCCCATGCGCTTCTTTGATTTCTTTGCCCTTGAATGCCAAGACACTATGATTGTCTCCGTCGAAACTTGAGAGACCGCTTCATCATTTGGGACCCACTCCTTCATTATACAATTAGTATACAATGTGTTGTTATCCATATTCTCCTTCCTGCCTTTGGCTCATACCATACCACTGTAAATGTTGTAGCTCTCCCTTGGTCATCTCTTTGCACATCAACTACTTTTGCAACCCAAAACTTCACATTCTCATATTCATCATCCGATGGCCGAACCACAACAAAACAATCGACCTCTATATCTACTTGTGGCATAAACTCTCTCTTCTTCAGTCCACAATATGGACGTGGGAGTAATGATACAAATTCATTTTCAAAGACTGGAGCTGGGTGCAAATTGTTATGAAGATTTGGCCAAAACATATTGCATTCTTCCTTGACATCCTTTGAGCCTCGCATTCTCTCAAGGTCCTTTATTAAATTTCATGTCTTGTTAATTACAGTGGTAGTGTGCTCTCTCCAAGTAGGCTTCGAATCAGGATATCTCCGGACCATTTCCTCTTTGTATGTAATAAATGCTTTTAATCCTTCTATTTCACAGTTAGACCTCTAATTGAATTCTTGTATAGGAGCCCATGTTGGATACCTTTCCTTGCTGGGAATTGAAGTTAAGAGACTGTAAGGTTCTTAAGGTTCCCATTTTGTATCATGAGAATACTGTTGCCATTGCATTATGGGTTTTTCATCTTAAAAAAAAAAACGAAAGTAGTGTGGATTGGTACGACCTGTCAATGCATCACCACCCGTTTGTATGAAAGGTAGAATGAAGCTCTTCCAATCATACATTCTTTCGAGCCTCTAACATACTGTACTTTCCTTACGACCACCAACTTGCCTGCCACATCTTCTTACCAAGTCATCTATTGTCTCCACATCCTTGCATTTAAGCTCCCTTGAGACTGTGCTAAAAACATACAAAAATCCCAACATACAAAAATCCACATTCGACCTCATTGAAGATTCGATGAGCAACTAGCATGGAGCAGAATGCAAACATGAGTACATTCTTATTTTCTCGCCAGCAATTATCAGCTTGTATTCTCAAAGTCAGTGGTAGGCGACCTTTTTCTGCATGTACATTGCGAATTGCCTTCATAATAGATGTTACAACTTGATTGCTATCATGTAGATGCAAGGAATCAATCCATATATCTGCAAAGAACTTAATTCCATGCACTAACACTCCACATAGATGTGTCTTTAGAAAGTGCTTTCCTTGTAATTTAGGTGGAGTGGCAACAAAACGAGGCAATGTTGTTGTATTCTGATCCATGCCATCTACAATAAGGCACATGTAGTCATCAGGATGTGAAATAGCCTGCTCCTTCCAAAATGCATATTTTTGTCTGGAATGTTGAATAAGGTCATGATGAAAATTTTGGTTTTTTTTGTATAATTCCCTTTGATTTGGACATGTTGCACTCTCAATCGCTCGCTTTAAATCATCACAGACATTGCACTTTGACATTTTTTGCCTCCTTAGGATTTTAACATATCCAAAGTTCTTCTTCCAAAGAGTATACAAAGTATGAGAAGAAGCTACGGCATCCCTTCTTTGCCTTTGCTTTTCTACAATAGAGTCAAATACTTTGAGCTTTGTCAAGCCCATTGGAAGGTGCATTTCAGTGATCACGTCACCGGTAGGGAGTTTGGTAGATATATGGGGTTGAGTAAAGCATTTTCATGTATGAAGTCTTGCAAAATTGCTACTGCCCTGACAGTTGAGATTCTTGATTTGGACCTTCCTCTATTACCGTGAATGTTAAATTTGTTGCCACCCTTTGCCTTGGTGACTAAATCCCAATATGTACCATGGGATAATCTAGTAATATTGCGATATGCCTTATTGCAAATCTTTTTTCCATTTACGAGAGGTTTTACCTTTTGTCTTGAACTTAGCCTTTTATTGCCATTCTGAAGAAAGCAAGAGAGACTTGTGAGAAGGTATTCATTTCTTTCACTTCCTCTTCTTTGCCACACGTGTCCTCTACATTCCCTGATGTCTGCAAGATCAATGAATTGCATACATCTTCGCTTGCAACATAGATATCCCAATGCATTTAACATGTTCTCCTCCTTCATTACTTTCTTCCTCTTTGGTTGCTTTTGTGGATCTGCCTGGATTCGCTTTCTCTTCATGCATATGTATGACCGTTTTCATTCCTCGTGCATGTTGTTATCTGTATTTATGCACTTCTTCTCCTCAAATTTGTTTGTAACTAAGCATCCATGATTGGTCGTTTCATCCTTGGCCATATCACAGTTAAAGTTAAATATTGAATAATCCTCTGTTGATCTCATCCTCGTTTTTAACATACTCCTAGGACCATTCAATGAATTCAATATTCTACGAGAGTATTAAGAACCTTGAAACTCTTCCACTCCTGAGAGAACATCACTCATTGGGACATCTTGCATGGCTTTCACAAATCCACAAGCTTGATTGACACCAGGTTTGTTAATATGCATGAACTCATCCACACTTGACAAGACATCGCTATTGAAACCTTTGCCCTTCTCACTGTGCAAGAATTCATCCACCCCAGATAAGGCTTCACTTCTAAAGTCATTTTGTTTCTCGGAACCAATGAACTCATCCACTCCATATAAGATGTCACTTCTATAATTGAGTACATTGAAATCATCCACATTTGAAGTGATAGAGCCTGGCACATGGGCACGCTTTTTAGGTCCTTTGATATTGTAGTATACCTTGTCTTTATCATTGAAAACCACGTGCCTCTTTCTCATGTTTAAAAATTGCATGCTCCACCTCATATTCTTGCCTACCTCATAGTAGGGATCACATAAGGATGTTATGTTATCAACCATACCATCATTAGTGACTTTTAGAATCCTCATCTGTGCAAATTACCATTGCTCCACTTGTTCAAATCCCAGTACTTCACCTTTTGCTACAGTCTTATTTGCAAATGATCTCATTTGTAAAATGTCCCCTATAGTAAAATCCAAGGTGGTGCACTTTGTATTCTTGATAATGTCTGTTGCATAAGTCTCATCTTTGTCACATGCTTTAAATGATTTGTTGGATGTATTGTAGGGCATAACATCTCCAAGTGTTTCCATATCTCCACATTTATACTTTAGCTCAACATGTGCGCTAAGAATCTTTGATACAGTAACTACCACCTTATCTTCGCCAAGTCTTCGAAAGTCGCAAACTGAATTGGGATCACTATCATGGATTGTAGCAAATGCAACTACTTCTCTTTTGCTACATAAAATCACATCCATCCCTGGAACAAAATCTATAGCCATCTCCATTGTGAGAGTCCTTCGCAATCAAGCTACAGTAGCAACAATTACATAAATATTAGTCTCTTTTTAATAATCTACTCATTTATTATAATTTTTAATTAGTACTTAATTTATTGGTGGGAGAAGTTATCCGATCAAGTACTCATCAGATGGACATGCCAAGTAATCCTTTGCATGGTCGATCGAGCATTAAATACTATTTTTGCTCTAGTGTCATGCACATCCGTAAAAAAACACGACGCTAGGTATGTTATTCGATCAAGTCCTTATGGGATGGGCATGCCACTTTGCATGTAAGTTAATTCCACCTAGTTGAAGGTGCTTTGCATGGTCGATCGAGCATTAAATACCATTTTTGCCTTAGTGTCATGCACATCTGTAAAAGAACACGCTGCTAGGTATGTTATCCGATCAAGTACTTATGCGATGGGAATTCCACTTTGCATGTAAGTCAAATCCACCTAGTTGAAGGTGCGTGCAAAGTATTGTGCCCATCGGATATGCTTTGCATTGTCGATCAAGCATAAAACACCGTTTATGCCTTAGTGTCATGCACAATCATAAAAGAACACGGTCCTAGGTGTATTATTCAAACAAGTACTTATCGGATGGGGGCTCCACATTGCATGCAAGTCCATTTCAACTAGGTTGAGATGCGTGCAAAGTATTGTCACCATCGGATATGCTTTGCATGGTCGATCGAGCATTAAATACCATTTTTACCTTAGTGTCATGCACATCTATAAAAAAACATGCTGCTAGGTGTGTTATCTGATCAAGTACTTATGCGATGGGAATGCCACTTTGCATGTAAGTCAATTCCACCTAGTTGAAGGTGTATGCAAAATATTCTACCCATCGGATATGATTTGCATTCTCAATCAAGCATAAAACACCGCTTTTGCCTTAGTGTCATGCACAACCATATAAAAACACGGCCCTAGGTGTGTTATTCAAACAAGTACTTATCGGATGGGGGCTCCACCTTGCACGCAAGTCCATTTCAACTATGTTGAGGTGCGTGCAAAGTATTATCACCATTGGATATGCTTTGCATGGTCGATCACGCATTATACAGCGTTTTTTTCCTAGTGATATGCACATCTGCAAAAAAACACGCCCTTAGGTGTGTTATTTGACCACTTGTACTTCTCGGATGGGTGTGCCTCTTTGAGAACATTTCAATACCACCTAGATTGGGGCATAGGAAAAGTGTTGTGCCCATCGGATATCCTTTTCATGGTCGATCGAGCATTAAATACTATTTTTGCTCTAGTGTCATGCACATCCGTAAAAAAACACGCTACTAGGTATGTTATCCGATCAAGCACTTATGCGATGGGAGTGCCACTTTTCATGTAAGTCAATTCCACCTAGTTGAAGGTGTGTGCAAAGTATTGTACCCATCGGATATGCTTTGCATTGTCGATCAAGCATAAAACAATGTTTTTGCTAAGTTAGTGTCATGCACAACCATGAAAAAACACGGTCCTAGGTGTGTTAATCAAACAAGTACTTATCGGATGGGGGCTCCACTTTGCACGCAAGTCTGTTTCAACTAGGTTGAGATGTGTGCAAAGTATTGTCACCATCGGATATGCTCTGCATGGTCGATTACACATTATACAATGTTTTTCTCGTAGTGATCTGCACATCGACAAAAAAACACGCCCTTAGGTATGTTATCTGACCAAGTACTTATTGGATGGGTGTGCCACTTTGAGAACAATTCAATACCACCTAGGTTAAGGCATAGGAAAAGTATTGTGCCCATGGGATATGCTTTGCATGGTTGATCGAGCATTAAATACCATTTTTACCTTAGTGTCATGCACATCCGTAAAAAAACATGCTGCTAGGTGTGTAATCCGATCAAGTACTTATGCGATGGGAATGCCACTTTGCATGTAATTCAATTCCACCTAGTTGAAGGTGTGTGCAAAGTATTGTGTCCATCGGATATTCTTTACATTGTGGATCAACCATGGATATGCTTTGGATTGTGAATCAAGCATAAAATACCGTTTTTGCCTTAGTGTAATGCACAACCATAAAAAAACACGGTCCTAGGTGTGTTATTCAAACAAGTACTTATCAGATGGGGGCTCCACTTTGCACACGAGTACCTTTCAACTAGATTGAGGTGCGTGCAAAGTATTGTGACCATCGGATATGCTTTGCATGGCCGATCACGCATTATACATCATTTTTCCCCTAGTGATATGCACATCTGAAAAAAACATGCCCTTAGGTGTGTTATCTGACCAAGTACTTATCGGATGGGTGTGCCTCTTTGAGAACATTTCAATATCACCTAGGTTGAGCCATAGGAAAAGTGTTGTGCCCATCGGATATCCTTTGCATGGTCAATCGAGCATTAAATACTATTTTTGCTCGTGTCATGCACATCCGTAAAAAAACACGCTGCTAGGTATGTTATACGATCAAGCACTTATGGATGGGTGTGCCACTTTGCATGTAAGTCAATTACACCTAGTTGAAGGTGTGTGCAAAGTATTGTGCCCATCGGATATGCTTTGCATTGTCGATCAAGCATAAAACACCGTTTTTGGCTTAGTGTCATGCACAACCATGAAAAAATACGGTCCTAAGTGTGTTAATCAACCAAGTACTTAGCGGATGGGGGCTCCACTTTGCAAGAAAGTCTATTTCAACTAGGTTGAGATGCGTGCAAAGTATTGTCACCATCGCATATGCTCTGCATGGTCGATTACGCATTCTACAACGTTTTTCCGGTAGTGATATGCACATCGGCAAAAAAACACGCCCTTAGGTATGTTATCTGACCAAGTACTTATCGGATGGGTGTGCCTCTTTGAGAACATTTCAATACAGGTATAGGAAAGGTATTGTGCCCATTGGATATGCTTTGCATGGTCGATCGAGCATTAAATACCATTTTTTCCTTAGTGTCATGCACATCCGTAAAAAAACATGCTACTAGGTGTGTTATCCGATCAAGTACTTATGCGATGGGAATGCCACTTTGCATGTAAGTCAATTCCACCTAGTTGAAGGTGTGTGCAAAGTATTGTGCCTATCGGATATGCTTTGCATTGTGGATCAAGCATAAAACACCATTTTTGCCTTAGTGTCATGCACAACCATATAAAAACACAGCCCTAGGTGTGTTATTCAAACAAGTACCTATCGGATGGGGGCGCCACTTTGCACACAAGTCCATTTCAACTACATTGAGGTGTGTGAAAAGTATTGTTACCATGGGATATTCTTTGCATGGTCGATCACGCATTATACACCATTTTTTCCCGAGTGATATGCACATCCGCAAAAAAACACGACCTTAGGTGTGTTATCTGACCACTTGAGTAATTATCGGATGGGTGTGCTTCTTCGAGAACATTTCAATATCACCTAGGTTGAGGATTCAGAAAAGTTTTGTGCCCATCGGATATCCTTTGCATGGTCGATCGAGCATTAAATACTATTTTTGCTCTAGTGTCATGCACATCTGTAAAAAAACACGCTCCTAGGTATGTTATCCGATCAAGCACTTATGGGATGGGTGTGCCACTTTTCATGTAAGTCAATTCCACCTAGTTGAAGGTGTGTACAAAGTATTGTGCCCATCGGATATGCTTTGCATTGTCGATCAAGCATAAAACACCGTTTTTGCCTTAGTGTCATGCACAACCATGAAAAAACACGGTCCTAAGTGTGTTAATCAAATAAGTACTTATCGGATGGGGGCTCCACTTTGTACGCAAGTCCGTTTCAACTAGGTTGAGATGCGTGCAAAGTATTGTCACCATCTGATATGCTTTGCATGGTCGATTATGCATTATACAACGTTTTTCCCGTAGTGATATGCACATCTGCAAAAAAACACGCCCTTAGGTATGTTATCTGACCAAGCACTTATCGGATGGGTGTGCCTATTTGAGAACATTTGAATACCACCTAGGTTAAGGCATAAGAAAAGTATTGTGCCCATCGGATATGCTTTGCATGGTCGATCGAGCATTAAATACCATTTTTGCCTGAGTGTCATGCACATTCGTAAAAGAACACGATGCTAGGTGTGTGATCCGATCAAGTACTTATGCGATGGGAATGTTACTTTGCATGTAAGTCAATGCCACCTTGTGGAAGGTGTTGCAAAGTATTGTGCCCATCGGATATGCTTTGCATTGTGGATCAAGCATAAAACACTGTTTTATCCTTAGTGTCATGCACAACTATATAAAAACACAGCCCTAGGTGTGTTATTCAAACAAGTACTTATCGGATGGGGGCTCCACGTTACACGCAAGTCCTTTTGAACTACGTTGAGGTGCGTGGAAAGTATTGTCACCATCGGATATGCTTTGCACGGTCGATCATGCATTATACACCGTTTTTTTCCTAGTGATATATACATTCGCAAAAAAACATGCCCTTAAGTGTGTTATCTGACCAAGTACTTATCGGATGGGTGTGCCTCTTTGAGAACATTTCAATACCACCTAGGTTGAGGCGTAGGAAAAGTGCTGTGCCCATCGGATATCCTTTGCATGGTCGATCGAGCATTAAATACTATTTTTGCTCTAGTGTCATGCACATCCGTAAAAAAACATGCTGCTAGGTTTTTATCCGAAAAGCACTTATGGGATGGGCATGCCACTTTGCATGTAAGTCAATTCCACCTATTTGAAGGTGTGTGCAAAGTATTGTGCCCATCAGATATTCATTGCATTGTCGATCGAGCATAAAACACCGTTTCTACCTTAGTGTCATGCACAACCATGAAAAAACACGGTCCTAGGTGTGTTAATCAAACAAGTACTTATCGGATGGGGGCTCCACTTTGTATGCAAGTCATTTTCAACTAGATTGAGTTGCGTGCAAAGTATTGTCACCATCAGATATGCTTTACATGGCCGATCACGCATTATACACCGTTTTTCCCCTAGTCATATGCACATCCGCAAAAAAACATGCCCTTAGGTGTGTTATCTGACCAAGTACTTATCGGATGGGTGTGTCTCTTTTAGAACATTTCAATGCCCCCTAGGTTGAGGAATAGGAAAAGTTTTGTGCCCATCGGATATCCTTTGCATGGTCGATCGAGCATTAAATACTATTTTTGCTCTAGCATCATGCACATCCGAAAGAAACACACTAGTACTTGTGCGATGGGAATGCCACTTTGCATGTAATTCAATTCCACCTAGTTGAAGGTGTGTGCAAAGTATTATGCCCATCAAATATGCTTTGCATTGTGGATCAAGCATAAAACATTGTTTTTGCCTTAGTGTCATGCACAACCATATAAAAACACGGTCCTAGGTGTGTTATTCAAACAAGTACTTATCGGATGGGAGCTCCACTTTGCACACAAGTCCGTTTCAGTTAGGCTGAGGTGCGTGCAAAGTATTGTCACCATCGGATATGATTTTTATGGCCGATCATGCATTATACACCATTTTTCCCCTAGTGATATGCACATCCGCAAAAAAACACACCCTTAGGTGTGTTATCTGACCAAGTACTTATCAGATGGGTGTGCCTTTTTGAGAACATTTCAATACCACCTAGGTTGAGGCATAGGAAAAGTGTTGTGCCCATCGGATATCCTTTGCATTGTCGATCGAGCATTAAATACTATTTTTGCTCTAGTGTCATGCACATCCGTAAAAAAACACGCTGCTAGGTATGTTATCCGATCAAGCACTTATGGGATGGGAGTGACACTTTGCATGTAAGTCAATTCCACCTAGTTTAAGGTGTGTGCAAAGTATTGTGCCCATTGGATGTGCTTTGCATTGTCGATCAAGCATAAAACACCGTTTTTGCCTTAGTGTCATGCACAACCATGAAAAAACAGGGTCCTAGGTGTGTTAATCAAAGAAGTACTTATCGGATGGGGACTCCACTTTGCACACAAGTCCTTTTCAACTATGTTGAGATACATGCAAAGTATTGTCACCATCGGATATGCTCTGCATGGTCGATTACACATTATACAACGTTTCTCCGGTAGTGATGTGCACATTTGTAAAAAAACACGCCCTTAGGTATGTTATCTGACCGAGTACTTATCGAATGGGTGTGTGGCTTTGAGAACACTTCAATACCACCTAGGTTAAGGCATAGGAAAGTATTGTGCCCATGGGATATGCTTTGCATGGTCGATCGAGCATTAAATACCATTTTTGCCTTAGTGTCATTCACATCCGTAAAAAAACACGCTGCTAGGTGTGTTATCCGATCAAGTACTTATGCGATGGGAATGCCACTTTGCATGTAATTCAATTCCACCTAGTTGAAGGTGTGTGCAAAGTATTGTGCCCATCGGATATGCTTTGCATTGTGGATCAAGCATAAAACACCGTTTTTGCCTTAGTGTAATGCACAACCATAAAAAAACACGGTCCTAGGTGTGTTATTCAAACAAGTACTTATCAGATGGGGGTTTCACTTTGCATGCAAGTATCTTTCAACTAGGTTGAGGTGTGTGCAAAGTATTGTGACCATCGGATATGCTTTGCATGGCCGATCACGCATTATACAATCGTTTTTTCCCTAGTGATATGCACATCTGCAAAAAAACACGCCCTTAAGTGTGTTATCTGACCAAGTACTTATTGGATGGGTGTGCCTCTTTGAGAACATTTCAATACCACCTAGGTTGAGGCTTAGGAAAAGTGTTGTGCCCATTGGATATCCTTTACATGGTCGATCAAGCATGAAATTCTATTTTTGCTCATGTCATGCACATTTGTAAAAAATCACGCTGCTAGGTATGTTATCCGATCAAGCACTGATGGGATAGGCATGCCACTTTGCATGTAAGTCAATTCCACCTAGTTGAAGGTGCGTGCAAACTATTTTACCCATCGGATATGCTTTGCATTGTGGATCAAGCATAAAACACCATTTTTGCCTTAGTGTCATGCACAACCATATAAAAACACAGCCCTAGGTGTGTTATTCAAACAAGTACCTATCGGATGGGGGCGCCACTTTGCACACAAGTCCGTTTCAACTACATTGAGGTGTGTGCAAAGTATTGTCACCATGGGATATGCTTTGCATGGTCGATCACGCATTATACACCGTTTTTTCCCTAGTGATATGCACATCCGCAAAAAAACACGCCCTTAGGTGTGTTATCTGACCAAGTACTTATCGGATGGGTTTGCCTCTTTAAGAACATTTCAATATCACTAGGTTGAGGCATAGGAAAAGTGTTGTGCCCATTGGATATCCTTTGCATGGTCGATCGAGCATTAAATATTATTTTTGCTCTAGTGTCATGCACATCCGTAAAGCAACACGCTGCTAGGTAAGTTATACGATCAAGCACTTCTGGATGGGCGTGCCACTTTGCATGTAAGTCAATTTCACCTAATTGAAGGTGTTTGCAAAGTATTGTACCCATCGGATATGCTTTGCATTGTTGATCAAGCATAAAACACCGTTTTTGGCTTAGTGTCATGCACAACCATGAAAAAACATGGTCCTAAGTGTGTTAATCAAACAAGTACTGGATGGGGGCTCCACTTTGCATGCAAGTCCGTTTCAACTAGGTTGAGATGTGTGCAAAGTATTGTCACCATCGGATATGATCTGCATGGTCGATTACGCGTTATATAACGTTTTTCCGGTAGTGATATGCACATCGGCAAAAAAACACGCCCTTGGGTATGTTATCTGACCAAGTACTTATCGGATGGGTGTGCCTCTTTGAGAACATTTCAATACCACCTAGGTTAAGGTGTAGGAAAAGTATTGTGCCCATCGGATATGCTTTGCATGGTCGATCGAGCATTAAATACCATTTTTGCCTTAGTGTCATGCACATCCGTAAAAAAACACGCTGCTAGGTGTGTTATCCGATCAAGTACTTATGCGATGGGAATGTCACTTTTCATGTAAGTCAATTCCACCTAGTTGAATATGTGTGCAAAGTATTGTGCCCATCGGATATGCTTTGCATTGTTG
Organism: Dipteris shenzhenensis; assembly: GCF_047967505.1. NCBI lineage: Eukaryota > Viridiplantae > Streptophyta > Polypodiopsida > Gleicheniales > Dipteridaceae > Dipteris > Dipteris shenzhenensis. Next base: position 38,508,841 of record NC_141609.1, on the reverse strand, counting down.
ATCAAGCATAAAACATCGTTTTTGCCTTAGTGTCATGCACAACCATATAAAAACACAGCCCTAGGTGTGTTATTCAAACAAGTACTTATCGGATGGGGGCTCCACTTTGCATGCAAGTCTGTTTCAACTATTTTGAGGTGCGTGCAAAGTATTTTCACCATCGGATATGCTTTGCATGGTCGATCACGCATTATACACCGTTTTTTCCCTAGTGATATGCACATCCGCAAAAAAACACGCCCTTAGGTGTGTTATCTGACCATGTACTTATCGGATGGGTGTGCTTCTTTGAGAACATTTCAATACTAGCTAGGTTGAGGCATTGGAAAAGTTTTGTGCCCATCAGATATCCTCTGCATGGTTGATCGAGCATTAAATACTATTTTTGCTCTAGTGTCATGCACATCCATAAAAAAACACGCTGCTAGGTATGTTATCCGATGAAGCACTTATGGGATGGGCGTGCCACTTTGCATGTAAGTTAAATCCACCTATTTGAAGGTGTGTGCAAAGTATTGTGCCCATCGGATATGCTCTGCATTGTCGATCAAGCATAAAACACCGTTTTTGCCTTAGTGTCATGCACAACCATGAAAAAACACGGTCCTAGGTGTGTTAATCAAACAAGTACTTATCGGATGGGGGCTCCACCTTGCACGCAAGTCCATTTCAACTATGTTGAGGTGCGTGCAAAGTATTATCACCATCGGATATGCTTTGCATGGTCGATCACGCATTATACAGCGTTTTTTTCCTAGTGATATGCACATCTGCAAAAAAACACGCCCTTAGGTGTGTTATTTGACCACTTGTACTTCTCGGATGGGTGTGCCTCTTTGAGAACATTTCAATACCACCTAGATTGGGGCATAGGAAAAGTGTTGTGCCCATCGGATAAGCTTTGCATGGTCGATCGAGCATTAAATACCATTTTGGCCTTAGTGTCATGCACATCCGTAAAAAAAAACGCTGCTAGGTGTGTTATCCGATCAAGTACTTATGCGATGGGAATGTTACTTTGCATGTAAGTCAATTCCACCTAGTGGAAGGTGTGTGCAAAGTATTGTGCCCATTGGATATGGTTTGCATTGTGGATCAAGCATAAAACACCGTTTCTGCCTTAGTGTCATGCACAACCATATAAAAACACAACCCTAGGTGTGTTATTCAAACAAGTACTTATCGGATGGGGGCTCCACTTTGCACACAAGTCCGTTTCAACTACTTTGAGGTGCGTGCAAAGTATTGTCACCATCGGATATGCTTTGCATGGTCGATCATGCATTATACACCATTTTTTGCCTAGGGATATGCACATCTTCAAAAAAACACGCCCTTAAGTGTGTTATCTGACCAAGTACTTATCGGATGGGTGTGCCTCTTTGAGAAAATTTCAATACCACCTAGGTTGAGGTGTAGGAAAAGTGTTGTGCCCATCGAATATCCTTTGCATGGTCGATCGAGCATTAATACTATTTTTGCTCTAGTGTCATGCACATCCGTAAAAAAATATGCTGCTAGGTATGTTATCCGAAAAGCACTTTACGGGATGGGCATGCCACTTTGCATGTAAGTAAATTCACCCTAGTTGAAGGTTTGTGCAAAGTATTGTGCCCATCGGATATGCTTTGCATTGTCGATCAAGCATAAAACACCGTTTTTGCCTTAGTGTCATGCACAACCATGAAAAAACACGGTCCTAGGTGTGTTAATCAAACAAGTACTTATCGGATGGGGGCTCCACTTTGTATGCAAGTCCTTCTCAACTATATTGAGGTGCATGCAAAGTATTGTCACCATCAGATATGCTTTGCATGGCCGATCATGCATTATACACCGTTTTTCCCCTAGTCATATGCACATCCGGAAAAAAACACACCCTTAGGTGTGTTATCTGACGAAGTACTTATCGGATGGGTGTGTCTATTTTAGAACATTTCAATGCCACCTAGATTGAGGTGTAGGAAAAGTGTTGTGACCATCGGATATTCTTTGCATGGTCTATCGAGCATTAAATACTATTTTTGCTCTAGCATCATGCACATCCGAAAAAAACACACTGCTAGGTATCTTATCTGATGAAGCACTTATGGGATGGGCATGCCACTTTTCATGTAAGTCAATTCCACCTAGTTTAAGGTGTGTGCAAAGTATTGTGCCCATCGGATATGCTTTGCATTGCCGATCAAGCATAAAACACCGTTTTTACCTTAGTGTCATGCACAACCATAAAAAAACACGGTCCTAGGTGTGTTACTCAAACAAGTACTTATCGAATGGGGGCTCCACTTTGCGCACAAGTCTGTTTCAACTAGGTTCAGATGCGTGCAAAGTATTGTCACCATCGGATATGCTCTGCATGGTCGATTATGCATTATACAACATTTTTCCGGTAGTGATATGCACATCCGCAAAAAAATATGCCCTTAGTATGTTATCTGACAACTTGTACTTATCGGATGGGTGTGTCTCTTTGAGAACATTTCAATACCACCTAGGTTAAGGCATAGGAAAAGTGTTGTGTCCATCGGATATGCTTTGCATGGTCGATCGAGCATTAAATACCATTTTTGCCTTAGTGTCATGCACATCCGGAAAAAAACACGCTGCTAGGTGTGTTATCCGATCCAGTACTTGTGCGATGGGAATGCCACTTTGCATGTAATTCAATTCCACCTAGTTGAAGGTGTGTGCAAAGTATTGTGCCCATCGAATATGCTTTGCATTGTGGATCAAGCATAAAACACCGTTTTTGCCTTAGTGTCATGCACAACCATATAAAAACACGGTCCTAGGTGTGTTATTCAAACAAGTACTTATCGGATGGGAGCTGCACTTTGCACGCAAGTTTGTTTCAACTAGGTTGAGGTGCGTGCAAAGTATTTTCACCATCAAATATGATTTCCATGGCTGATCACGCATTATGCACCGTTTTTTCCCTAGTGATATGCACATCCGCAAAAAAACATGCCCTTAGGTGTGTTATCCGACCAAGTACTTATCCGATGGGTGTGCCTCTTTGAGAAAATTTCAATACCACCTAGGTTTAGGCGTAGGAAAAGTGTTGTGCCCATCGGATATGCTTTGCACGGTCGATCGAGCATTAAATACCATTTTCACCTTAGTGTCATGCACATCCGTAAAAAATCACGCTGCTAGGTATGTTATCCGATCAAGCACTTATGGGATGGGCGTGCCACTTTGCATGTAAGTCAATTCCACCTAGTTGAAGGTTTGTGCAAAGTATTGTGCCCATCGAATATGCTTTGCATTGTCGATCAAGCATAAAACACCATTTTTGCCTTAGTGTCATGCACAACCATGAAAAAACACGGTCCTAGGTGTGTTAATCAAACAAGTACTTATCGGATGGGGGCTCTAGTTTGCACGCAAGTCTGTTTGAAGTAGGTTGAGATGCGTGCAAAGTATTGTCACCATCGGATATGCTCTGCATGGTCGATTACGCATTATACAACGTTTTTCCCGTAGTGATATGGACATTCGCAAAAAAACACACCCTTAGGTATGTTATCTGACCAAGTACTTATCGGATGGGTGTGCCTCTTTGAGAACATTTCAATACCACCTAGGTTAAGGTGTAGGAAAAGTATTGTGCCCATCGGATATGCTTTGCATGGTTCATCGAGCATTAAATACCATTTTTTCTTTAGTGTCATGCACATCCGTAAAAAAACACGCTGCTAGGTGTGTTATTCGATCAAGTACTGATGAGATGGGAATGCCACTTTGCATGAAAGTCAATTCCACCTAGTTGAAGGTGTGTGCAAGGTATTGTGCATATCGGATATGCTTTGCATTGTCAATCAAGCATAAAACACCATTTGTGCCTTAGTGTCATTCACAACCATATAAAAACACGGCCCTAGGAGTGTTACTCAAACAAGTACTTATCGGATGGGGGCTCCACTTTGCATGCAAGTCCCTTTTAACTAAGTTGAGGTGCGTGCAAAGTATTGTCACCATCAGATATGCTTTGCATGGTCGATCACGCATTATACACCGTTTTTTCCCTAGTGATATGCACATCTGCAAAAATACAGGCCCTTAGGTGTGTTATCTGACCATATATTATTATACTATTTTTTATACTTATTATCATACACCCCTATTAATTCCCTCTCCCATTCCACTCCTCCCTCCTCAATCCCACTTCCACTTTCCATTATTCACTTGCCATACACATTTGCAAACTATTAATATATTATTATATGATTTTTTATACTATTTGCAAACTTACATGTGGGCAAAATCACAGGTGTCAAAGCGATCCTATTGTGGTCATACAACAACTGTGCTTTTATTCAAGGGCATATTTATCCTCATCAACAAGCTTATTTCAGCTTTTATTTTGACACAATACTCAAGGTATGAAGTGCATAATTTGTGCACTAGGTGTTTACTTTGTTGTATCAAAATTGTTTGCCACACACACACACATATACACATACCGAGAGTTATCGCATCTACATTTCTCCAATGGGCACAAAACTTTGTACACGCCTCAACCTAGGTCGTATTGACTTACATACAAAGTGGTGCACCCATCCCATTGGTGTTTACTTTGTTGTATCCAAATTGTTTGCCACGCACACACACATATACACATACCGAGAATTTTCTAATATTATCGCATCTACATTTCTCCGATGGGCACAAAACTTTGTACACGCCTCCACCTAGGTCTTATTGACTTGCATACAAAGTGGTGCACCCATCCCATAAGTACTTGTTCGGATAACACACCTCCAAACGTATTTTATGACGATTGTGCATAACACTAGGAACAAAATGGTGTATAATGTGCGATCGACTATGCAAAGCATATCCAATGGACACAAGACTTTGCACGTTCCTCAACCTAGGCAGTATTGACTTGTGTGCAAAGTGGCATCCCCATCCGATAAGTACTTGTTTGAAAAATACACCTAGGATCGTGTTTTTTTATGGTTGTACATGACACCAAGGCAAAAACGGTATTTAATACTCAATCTACCATCTAAAACATATCCGATGGGCACAATACTTTGCACGTGCCTCAAAAGTGATGGTATGGTATTCCATGCAAAGTGGAACACCCATTCAATAAGTACTTGGTATGATAATACACGTAAGAGTGTGTTCTTTAATGGATGTGCATAACACTAGGGGGGAAACGGTGTATAATGTGTTATCCCCCATGCAAAGCATAACCGATAGACACAATACGGTGCACGCACATCAACCTAGTTGAAATTAACTTTCTTGCAAATTGGATCCCCCATCTGACAAGTACTTTTTAGAATATCACACCTAGGACCATGTTTTTTATTGGTTGTTGTCCATGACACTAAGGTAAAAATGATGTTTTATGCTTAATCGACAATGCAACGCATATCTGATCATCACAATACTTTGCACACATATCAAACTAGGTATTATTGACTTACATGCAAAGTGGCGTGCCCATCCCATAAGTACTTAGTCGAATAACACATCTAGGACCGCGTTTTTTGATGGTTGTGCATGACACTAAGGCCAAAACAGTGTTTAATGCTTGTTCGACAATGCAAAGCATATCCGATGGGCAGAATACTTTGCATGAGTCTCAAAAATTATGGTATTGCATTGCATGCAAAGTGGTACACCCATCTGATAAGCAGTTGGTCAGATAACAACCTAAAAGCATGTTTTTTTATGGTTGTGCATGACATTGAGGCACAAACAGAGTTTAATACGTGATATACCATGCAAAGTACATCCGATGGGCACAATACTTTGCACCCACCTCAACCTAGGTGTTATTGAGTTGCATGAAAAGTGGCGTGTCGGTTAGATAAGTACTTGATCCGATAACACACCTAGGACCGTGTTTTTTTACAAATGTGCTTGACACTAAGGCAAAAATGGTGTTTTATGCTTGATCAACCATGCAAAGCATATCCGATGGGCACAATATTTTGCACACACCTTCAACTAGGTGGAATCGACTTACATGCAAAGTGGCATGCTCATTGATCGGATAGCATACCTAGCAGCGTGTTTTTTTACGGATGTGCATGACACTAGAGCAAAAATAGTATTTAATGCTCGATCGACCATGCAAAGGATATCCGATGGGCACAACACTTTTCTTACACTGCAACCTAGGTGGTATTGAAATGTTCTCAAAGAGGCACACCCATCCAATAAGTACTTGGTCAGATAACACACTTAAGGATGTGTTTTTTTGCGGATGTGCATATCACTAGGGAAAAAATAGTGTATAATGCGTGATCGACCATGCAAAGCATATCCGATGGTGACAATACTTTGCACGCACCTCAACGTAGTTGAAACAGACTTGCATGCAAAGTGGAGCCCCCATCCAATAAGTACTTTTTTGATTAACACACCTAGGACCGTGTTTTTTCATGGTTGTGCATGACACTAAGGCAAAAACGGTGTTTTATGCCTGATCGACAATGCAAAGCATATCCTATTGGCACAATACTTTGCACACACCTTCAACTAGGTGGAATTGACTTACATGCAAAGTGGTACTCCCATCCCATAAGTGCTTGATCGGATAACATACCTATCAGCGTGTTTTTTTACGGATGTGCATGACACTAGAGAAAAAATAGTATTTAATGCTCGATCGACCATGCAAAGGATATCCGATGGGCATAACACTTTTGGCACGCCTCAACCTAGGTGGTATTGAAATTTTCTCAAAGAGGCACACCCATCCGATAAGTACTTGGTCAGATAACACAGCTAAGGGCGTGTTTTTTTACGGATGTGCATATCACTAGGGAAAAAATGGTGTATAATGCGTGATCGACCATGGAAAGCAAATCCGATGGTGACAATACTTTGCACGAACCTCAACGTAGTTGAAACAAACTTGCTTTCATAGTGGAGCCTCCATCCGATAAGTACTTGTTTGAATAACACACCTATGGCCGTGTTTTTATATGGTTGTGTATGACACTAAGGCAAAAATGGTGTTTTCTGCTTGATCGACAATGCAAAGCATATCCTATGCGCACAATACTTTGCACACACCTTCAACTAGGTGGAATTGACTTACATGCAAAGTGGCATTCCCATCGCATAAGTACTTGATCGGATAACACACCTAGCAGCGTGTTTTTTTACGGATGTGCATGACACTAAGGCAAAAATGGTATTTAATGCTCGATTGACCATGCAAAGCATATCCGATGGGCACAATACTTTTCCTATGCCTTAACCTAGGTGGTATTGAAATTTTCTCAAAGAGGCACACCCATCCGATAAGTACTTGGTCAGATAACATACCTAAGGGCGTGTTTTTTTGCCGATGTGTATATCACTACGGGAAGAACGTTGTATAATGCATAATCGACCATGCAGAGCATATCCGATGGTGACAATACTTTGCACGCATGTCAACCTAGTTGAAACGGACTTGTGTGCAAATTGGAGCCCCCATCCGATAAGTACTTGTTTGATTAACACACTTAGGACCGTGTTTTTTCATGGTTGTGCATGACACTAAGGCAAAAACGGTGTTTTATGCTTGATCGACAATGCAAAGCATATCCGATGGGAACAATTCTTTGCACACACCTTCAACTAGCTGGAATTGACTTACATGCAAAGTGGCACACCCATCCCATAAGTGCTTGATCGGATAACATACCTAGCAGCGTGTTTTTTTATGGATGTGCATGACACTAGAGCAAAAATAGTATTTAATGCTCGATCGACCATGCAAAAGATATCCGATGGGCACAAAACTTTTCCTACACCTGAACCCAGGTGGGATAGAAATGTTCTCAAAGAGGCACACCCATCGGATAAGTACTTGGTCAGATAACACACCTAAGGGCGTGTTTTTTTGCGGATGTGCATATCACTAGGAAAAAACGGCGTATAATGCGTGATCAACCATGCAAAGCATATCCGATGGTGACAATAATTTGCACGCACCTCAATTTAGTTGAAACAAACTTGCGTGCAAAGTGGAGCCCCCATCCGATAGGTACTTTTTTGAATAACACACCTAGGGCTGTGTTTTTATATGGTTGTGCATGACACTAAGGCAAAAACGGTGTTTTATGCTTGATCCACAATGCAAAGCATATCCGATGGGCACAATACTTTGCACGATTCATTTTAGTGGTTGCATTCCAAGTAGATTGTTTAACCTCTTTTAAAAGCACCAAGGTCTAAGGAGAGTTGACCACGCAGTCAAATCTTGATGACATACCTCTTTTTACGGAATAGTACCATGGTTCAGGCCATACTATAGTGAGAGATTTGGCCATGTAGTAAAATCTTGATCTCCTATATTTCTTCAAAGCACGAAGGTCTAGAAATATTTGGCCATGGGGTCCAATCTTGATGTCATACCTCTTTTACATAACACCATGGTCTAGAGACATTTGGATATCGACTCAAATATACATAATCCATACGTCATAAGAGACCATGCATATTTGTGTAAGCATTTGTCCAAGAGGCCAAATTTACCACTAGGGCATACTATGGTGATATATTTGTCCATGCGGTGAAATCTTGATCGCTTGGCTTTCTTCAAAGCACCAATGTCTTGGGAGATTTGGCCGTGTGGCCAAATCTTGATGATGCAACTCGTATCACAATGTCATGAGAGCATCATGGTACATACATATTTATCCATGAGGCCAAATTCACATAGGCCATATCTCAAAAGAGACCAGGAATAAGTGTGCAATGATTTATCAAAGTGGTTAAATCTACCACTCCAAGCATATTGTAGTGGAAGATTTAGCCGCACAACCAAATCTTGATCTCTTGGATTTCTTCAAAGCACTAAGATCTATAGATATTTGTCCATGCAATCAAATCTTGATGTCATACCCTTGTTCACAACATCTTGCAAGCATGGATAAATCTACCTGTGCCACACATCATAAGAGACCAAGCATCACTGTGTAAGGATTTTCCCAAGTGGTAAAACCTACCACTAGGACATACCATTGTGAGATATTTGGCCATGTGGCTAGATCCTGTGTTCTTAAATTTATTTAGAACACCAAGGTCTGGAGATATTTAATCATGCATCATCTCATAACTTTGTGAACCATAGTGCAAGAACCTTTGGCCATGTGGCTAGAACTACATAGACTATACCTCATAAGAGAACAAGCATACACTTGTGAAAGGATTCGACCAAGCGGCCAAATCTATCAATAGGCTAAACCATTGTGAGTGTGTTATTCATACAAAATTATATCTATGTGCTGATTGTTGTCAAGTGTGTTTGAGCTACATTTGTGAATAATGTATGTTTTCTAACATCATTGCTTGAATTTTTTGCAAGAAAGAAACACCCATGAATAAGGTTGAGAAAGTGATAAGTGGATTTGACGTGTACACTTCTAGGGGCACAAAGCTAACATAGGTTTACTTGATAGCACTCTTTCATAGAACTACCAAAGGGATTGTTGATTATTGCAAACAAAACAAGAAATTTCTCTTAGATCTCACAAAGTATGATGCAACACGTTCAAAATTTCAAAGGTATCGAGCCTAGAGTCTCAAAATATATTGAGACAATGCTCATACAATGACATACAAAAGTATCTAAGGGAACACTAATAGCAGGCACTGAATTAGGTGAGAAAACAATGATAGTAGTCAATTGCAAAAGGACATCCAAATCACAAGAATTAGGATGTAAGTATAGAATTCCATTATGAAATATTTATTTATCTGGTCAATTGCCTCAATTCTTGAAGTCATGTCTTAAAATATTTTTAAGGCTTTCATAAAATAGCAAGGTAACATTAGGCCACAGATTTGCCACCAAGAATGCTTATATGATTGTCACAAGAGACGACATTTATGATGGTTAGATCTCCATCCTTAAAGATTACATTACCATAGAATATTCACAAGATGAAAGTACCATAGGTAGCCAAACGTGTCAATGCTTGGATGCTTGAATGGACTAAGAGATGAATAGATTGTACAAAGTCTTGAAAAGAACATTGATTAGTAATGGCTAAAACAAAGGCTGATGGCACAATTATTGACATTGAAGAACAAGTCATGCAACTAAAGAAAGATATTGCAATGCAATAAAAGTTATACATGTTTATATGGGTAGATTGTCCTTCTCTAACTAGGATGAATGCAAAGTAGATTTTTCCTTTTTCTTTCTCAATGTGGGTGAATTTGATAATATATCACTTCTAAAACCTTTCACTTTCTCAATATCAATGAGCTAATCCCACTCTTGATAGGATATTACTTCCATAGTTAAGTACAAAAGATTCAACATTGAAATCATCCAATTCTAAAAGGGAAGAGATTGGCATGTGGGCAAGTTATTTTTTTCCTTCCATATTTTATCTTCCTCATTGAAGACCACATGCCTCAATCTAGTCTTCAAAAATTTCATGCTCCATCTCATAGTGTTGCCTATGTCATAGTGGGACCATATAAGGAGATTGTGTTAGAATCTATACCATCATCAATGACTTTTATAATCCTCATTTGTGCAAACAAAAACTTCTCCACTTGTTCAAATTCAAAGGATGTGCACAGTTTTCAAGCAAAAACCTACAAGCAAAAAAGTCCGAGCAATAATTTTTGACACCAACCATGCTTGTATATTTCTCAAAGAAATATACAATTCTTTCTTAATTTCTCATTTATGGAACCAAATACGTACTTATTTTTCATTATAACCCTCATTTTAGAGAACATCATCTATAGATGAACAAATAGTGAACACTTTAGAAACTCCTATAAATACCTCCCTACCATACTCTCTTTTGAGGATAATGGTAATTCAATCAATTTAAAAGAGTTTCCCTTATCTTTAGCAATCCCATAATTGAAGCTCTCATATAACAATGTATACCATATTCCTTGGATGAGTAGGAAAAAGATATTGGAAACCTCATACTTGAAGCCATTATAATCAATCATAAATTAATCTCTAATACATTATTAAATACGAGGAGGCAAGGCAAGGGAGGGATTTTCAAAATATTCCCAATTCTCCAAACCTAAGTACTTTTAAGGAAATGTGCTCTCTACTGAACTCCTTCCTACTATAATATGAATTAGGGAGAAGTTGTAACTCTCATATACACATTATTTTCAAATTTTCTCTTTTATAACTATTAAAAATATAATTTTAAACCTACCATTGCATAGTCATGAAATTTTGAACATTTTTCCTTTTTACAGCTCCTCAATCTAAGCTAAGGAGTAAAAGTTATGACCCCTTCTGTGTAGGCTCTCCAAGGGTATTCCGCCGGCGAAATAGGGTTGGGCAAGCTCTTCAAACCATATTCCTCTGGCAAAATATACTTAGAGGGTCTACCAAAAAGGTATTATATATTTTTCTTAGGTCATCTTGAGGAACTGTAAAGAGGATATTTGCTCAAAATTTTATGATCCAACCAATGGTGAAAGGAAATGAAACGATTTTTGAAAGTCATAAAATAAGTCACCACTTGGACATTATATATGTATATTATATAAAGGTATATTTATATATATATCTATTTATCAATATTTCATATTTACTTACATATTCCTTGAAATAATTTGGAATTTTTTGCTCCACAAAAATGACTTGAGCCTATATATTTTGACCCCTCCCACCATTTGTCCGCTCATTGCTCGGGGGTTTTTGCTCGGAAAATGGAAACCCCCTTCAAATTCTAATACTTTTCCTTTTGCAGCAACATCCTTTTTGGCAAATGACTTCCTTTGTAAAATATCTCCTACTCTGAATTCCAAAGAGATGTGCTTTGTATTCCTTATGACATCTTTTGGATGAGTCGCATGTTTGTTCCATGTTAAAAAAACCTTTGTTGGATGTGTTATAGGGCATATCATCTCTAACTATTTTCATATCTTCACATTTATGCTTTATCTCAACATGCAAACTAAGAGCCTTTGATAGAAAACCTATCAACTTATGTTTGCCAAGTCTTCTAAAATAAAAAATAGGATATGAATCACTATCATGGATCGTAGCAAATGTAGTACCTTCTCTTTTGCAACATAAAATTACCTCCCTCTGCAAAACAAAATTTACTACAATCTTCTTTGCAAGCTTCCTTTTCAACCTACATCAACAATTATAAAAAAGGTTATTGGACTCAATGATCTACTTATTGATTATACATTTTTTATAAATTTATTTCTTTTAGTTTTAATTGCTATGGTGGTATAGATTTACAAGGACCTTATTTAGATCTATTTGAAATTGTAATTCATAATGATCAAACATCCTTTGGCTGGTGGGCCATGCACATTTCTCATTTTTGAGTCATTTTTGAACATGCACAGTGTGTAGTTGCAAAAGTTTGTGAATTTGTATGCTTATACCATACGTACATGTTGCCGAGATTATCAAACTTTGAAAGGAATTTTAATGAGTAAGGTAAACTTATACTTGCAAAGTTTCATAAGGATATTACATTATTTTTGTGGTTGAACATGAACATTTTCTCATTTTCAACCATGAATGATGCATTATTGTCAAAAAACTATGCATCGGTATCCTTATACCATAGCATTATGTATTTGATGATTGAGAAACTTTGTAGAGACCTTGTAATGATTTTTTCCTTTATATTTGCAAATTTTTATAGGATTGGTACATCATTTTTATGGTTGACATGCATGTTTTCTCAATTTGTAGCATGTACCATGTGTAAGCAGCAAGTGCCAAAAGATTGTGCATAGGTATGCTTATCCATGGGTGTATGTTGTTGATGCTCATAGTATACATACATACATGCATACATCAAGAGAAATATGCAAAGACCTTGCAATGATTGAGTCCCTTGACAAAATATGAAGAGGGGAGAGGAGAAGAGTGGAGATGAGGAGAGAGGGCACACCCAAAGAGCACACCACAAATGACTAAATGTACACTAGATTTAGTTGAAAATGTAGAATATATACAAACCCATTTAGGGTTATGGTTAGGGCATCTAACCCTTTCCTTTATAGCACTCTATGAGTGTTAGTGCTATTCACATATGATCACATGATGTTGAGCGTGATCTCTCAACACCTTCCCTCAAGATCAACATCATGAAGTAGGCCTTCCCTCAAGATGATGATTCTGGGGAATTGAAGAAGGACTGAACATTACATTCCATCAGACCCCTTTAATGGGACTGTCCGTCCTTTGTGTCAAACCAAGAGCTTGTCGATGTTTCTCAAAAAGTTATTTACCAAGTGGTTTGGTAAAGATGTCTGCAACATTCTCTTTGCTATCACAATGCTATAATGTGATGTCACGAAGTAATACTCTTTCTCTGTGAAGTGCTCTATGACATCAATGTGCTTTGTCCTAGAGTGATATACTGGTTTCTTGGCCAATTCTTGAGGTGATTGATTATCATAGTATATTTTTGTTGGCTTTGATTCATGAAAGTAATCTGTTTCTATCAATAGTCTTCTAAGCCATATCGCCTCACATGCACCTGTAGTGAGTGCTCTATATTCTGCTTCAGTCAAAGACAAAGAAACAGCTGGTTGTTTGTTTGACAACCAGGATATAGCACCTTGATCAAGGAAAAATTCATATCCTTGTGTCGATCTCTTGGTCTCATGATCTCTGGCATAGTTAGTGTCACAATATCCATGCAACCTTGGATGACTTCCTCTGTATTCTATTCCAAACTATCTTGTACCTCTGATGTATCTCAAGACTCTTTTGGCTGCATTCCACTGAGACTATTTCGGATTTGCCATAAACTATGCTAGTGAACTTACTGCATAACAAATACTTAGCTGTGTGATAGTAGTCAGATATATAAGAGATCCGATGAGCTGCCTATAGTATCTGTCATTGATTGTAGGCTTTTCTGAATCTTTAGTAAGTTTCAAACTCGGGATCCATGGGAGCTGCTACAATCTTGCAATCTGTCATATGAAATTTTTCAAGAGACAGTCAACATATTTGAGCTGACTCATGAATGTGCTGTCTGAATCTCTTCAGAACTCAATACCAAGACAATAGTGCATAAGTCCAATATCTTTCATGTCAAACTCTGCAAATAAGTCTTGTTTTACCTTTTGGATGAAGCTATCCTTACTTCTGGTCACAATGAGATCATCTATGTACAAAGGTGCAATAGTAATGTCTTCCCCTTGAACTTTGTAGTAGAGAGTATGATCTGCATTGGACTTCATGTATTGTAGATCAGCAAAATACTTGTCGATTCTGTTGTACCAACTTCTAGGTGCTTGCTTTAAGCCATAGAGACTTTTCTTGAGATGGCAAACCTTATTCTTCTTTCCTACTTCAACATAACCTTCTGGTTGTTGCATGTAGACTTCTTCATCTAGGTAGCCATTGAGAAAAGCATTCTTGATATCGAGCTAGTACACATTCCATCTGCTCACTATTGCTAGTGATATCAAGAACTGTATGGAATCCATGTTTTCTACTGGAGCATAAGTCTCATCATAATCTTGACCATATTGTTGTGCAAATCCTTTTGCAACTAGTCTGGCTTTGTATTTTTTAATAGTACCATCTAGATTGTACTTCACTTTGTATATCCATTTGTTTGCTATGGCCTTCTTTCCTGGTGGAAGGTCGCATAATTACCAAGTATTATTATTATACAAAGCATCCATTTCTTCATTCATAACAGTTTGCCATTCTGGCTTGTCTACTACATCTTCGAAGTACACTGGCTCTTCTATAGCCATGATGGTAGTCATAAGAGCAAAGTTGGTGGTTTCAACCTGAATTGCTTCGCCTTTCTAAGCATATGTCAATATAGCTGGCGGTCTACTTTCCCTAGTAGACCATCTGAGCTACTGTGGCTCTGCTTGTGGTGTTTCTGGCAATTCTTGCTCTTCTTCATCAACCATTTCTATAGATGACTGTGAAATCAGTGAGTCTATATCCCGTGTGTCTGAGGTTTTCCATTCTGATTCCTCATCAAAGATTACATCTCTAGAGGTTCTTGCTGAGCATCAGAACATAGAGTACATCTTTCACCAATCCTTTCATACCAATGAAATTGTTCATAGGGATGCTGCTTGTCCCTTGAACTGGATTTGGTGTATTATCTACTATGTAGATGACATTCTTTTGACCTTATAATGGTTTCATCTCTATGAACCATTTCTGATGATATGTCATGTGAGATGATGCACACTGTCGATGTACTAAGGATCTTGATCTGGTTGGCCAACTTGATATCTAAAATTATCTTTTAGATTACAATCAGTGTCTAGGTACACTATATCAGTTTGTTGCATTTCCTCATTTGCAAGATACATATTCCCATGTTCATTTGCAAAATGATTGTGACTAAAATGTCCAGCATGATGATTTTCTCTTCCGTGGAAATTCCCTTGATTATTGCTCATTTGACCACCTTGGTTGTACTACTTGCGGCAATCTCTTTCTTGCAGGCACTGGATGTTTGACATGGTGGATGCATTTGCTTGTCCTTGGAATCTTTCTCAATTGGAATGATTTCCTCTTTGCTGATTCTGATGTTCTTGAAGATGATGCTAATGATGATTCTGACTTTGATGCTGATTTTGTTGTTGATGATGACCACTTCTCTGGAATGATCTAACTCTGCCTCTTCTTCTGTCTAAAGCTATGAATGCTTGATCATTAGAATGACTTTTGCATGCATCAATGGCTTGCATCCTGAGTTCTTCCCCAAGTAACGCTAATTGAAGTTCTTCGAGTGTTGGAATTTGCTGTTGAATGGCAATACTTTGGACTAGATTCTTGTATCCCTCTCCTAGTCCATTCAGGATGACTTGAACAATTTATACTAGATTCATGGTCTCTCTTGCTACTGTGAGTTGATTGTTGTAGTCTTTGATCTTGAGTATGTAAGCATGCCCGATTTCGCTGCTGTTGTGAAAACTCTGGTTGATTTGGTTTCTCAATGTGAGAATTCTGGATGTGTTCTTAGCCTCGTAGAGTGCTATGAACATATCCCCATGCTTCTTTGGGTGTCTAGATGGTGGAGAGATGGTGTTGAGCTATCCTAGCATATCTTGCACATTCTTCTTGATAAGATGATATGCATACTTATCTTTCTTATCCCATTCTGCCTGTGCTCGGACAATGGCAGGATTTGCTACTACAAGTGTGGAAACTATTGGTGTAGCTGGAGATCCCACTGTAGATCCAACTACTAGTGCTATGACAACAGGTGGAGTAGAGCTACTGCTGGCTGGATCATCCAATGGTCTAGGTGTAGATCCATTGACATACTCCCATTTGTCCTGAAGTACAAGAATGGACTTCATTCGGTATTTCCATGTGCCATAATTGGAGTTTTCTAGCTTAGCATATGCCTCAGGTTGAGGTTTCTAGTTGTAGACATGGTGCAAGAAATGTACTCAAAGTGTCATGAAAAACACAGCTTGAATCAACTGCTACAAAACACTGACTATAGCAAGTGAAATCTCAACTATCGATGAAGGTAGAATTGCAATATATAATCCGATCTGAATGACACGGCTTGTGGGGCAAATGACGTTGGGAATAGCCAAGAGGCTTTACAAGGCTGAAATGATGTGCACAATGCCATGAAATAGCCGAATAGGCTTTACAATGATGGCATGTGTGTATGAAATCAAATCATGTGCTATCTACCGATTGATCAATCGGCAATGCCTCTGAACCCTCTAAAGTCTGCTCACTAAACTAATGAACATCAGGTTTTAGGTAATGTAATGATGTGAAACTGTACGTGAGCGTAGGGACTGACTCCGAGTAGGAACTAGTCGGGAATTTGGGGCATGGCTTAGATTGAAAACTTGGAGAAATTCAAAGTTTCTCCTCTATGGCGATCTAGTCTACTCTAATCTAGATCTACACCAACCATCAATCGATGAAAGAACATCAAATACTTTCTTTTCTTTGGTTATTTTTATGTGCTGGGTCAGATGCATCGATGTAGAGGCTAATGTGCATGTAGGAAGTGGATTTATCGGCAAGACTCAAAAGTGAGTGATACTTGCACCAAAATGTGTGCATGATGTGAGGAGAGCATGAAAAATTGAGTGTTTCACCTTTTTGTAGCTCCCTCAAATTCATTCTGGATCAAGAGATACGACTTGATCTAGGTGGGGGGCAAAAAAGAGTGAAATGTGCAAAATGATGATGTGGCCTTGTGAGTCACATGTAATAATGATGTGGCACTATGCTTAGTAAGAGGTGTGCCAGTGGAGCACTCTGGTGATGTGGCACCTATGTTCACATGCAGTGGACTGTGTGTGCTTGCCAGGGGGTACGAGTTGTTACGGTAAAGGCCAATGGCCTAGTATATACCCCTTTGTACCATACATACATAATAAGAGCTTACCTTGATCTAGGTGAGTAAGCACCCATAATTTTCAGTGTTCTCCCTTTCTTTGTTGCGTTCTGATAAGACCTCTCCATCAACTGGTATCAGAGCTTGGTTGAGAGAAGCCAACAAGGAGACTATAATATTGCGGTGTTGCTGTGCCAAGAGCCCGATCTTGTTGCATGGAGTCTCCTACTGCCCGTGGGCTACCCCTGGGAGTTGTATTTTGACATATACTAGCTCGTTTTTACTGTTTTAGCAATATATATCAGGTTTCCTCGACTGTTCCAGCAATCTATTGCCTTGTTTGAGCGAGGGAGAAGGAATATTATCCATATACGGTCAAAAAAGACCTATTGCTCTACAATTCCAACCACTAGAAGTTGCTTTTTTGGGGCCCGAAAGCAAAAAAAACGTCTTTTGCTTGTGGCAGACTCCACTTGATCAAAGGCGACAGGTACATTCAAATTTCAATTGGGTTTATGCCTTCAAGTTGATGCATATCAAGCCAAAGGTTGGCTGAAAGTGATTGCTTACAATTGATGCATTTTGAGCCTTTGTTTAGCTGAGAAAGTGAGCATAAGTGAGCAATGTTTTTCCTGAAGCTGTCTTGTATTAGGCAGGAAGGGATTATTTTTTGTGAGTGCAATACTCTTCCTACTAAGGGAACTTTTTGGACAACAATTTTCAAAATTGTTGGGCTATTTCATTGGAGTTTATGCCTCAAATGCTTCAGGAAAAGTTGGTGATTGGTAGTTTGTAGTCTTGTGACAGCAGTAAAAAGTGAGCAGGTGGCTGTTTTCAGAAGTGAATATCAGAGAATCCATGAGGAATTGTCTTCTGAGTTGAGCTAAGAAGTTTTAGTTTTGTGGACAATCTACAATCTTGTTTTTGAAAGCATTTCAATATGAGATTTAGAGAAAAAGTTATGATGCCCGGTATGGCCATGATTTACAGTTTTGACAGTTTATGACAGCAGCTAGAAAAAGTGAGCAGGGGGCTGCATTCAGCAGTGAATATCAAAAAATCCATAATGAATTTGGACTTGCAGTAAACTAGAAGTTTGTAGATCTATTGGTTGTCTACAACTTTGGTGTTTTTAGAAAAGGCAACTAAGTTACAGTTGGGAAGATGTTGATAGTTTAAAACAGGCTAAAACTGTTGTAGACTATTATTACATCAGTAAAAGTCTGCAGGTGGTGGTATCCAACGGCAGATATAAGGAAATCTGTAAGGATTTTGGACCAGCTATAAACTAAGAAGTTGTAGAGTTTTCTACAAGCTACATTTCTTTTATTTACATTTTTTGCACCGAAGCTACCGTGCAAAAGCTATTGGCTAGTTTTGGGATGCCCTAAGGTCACTTACAGCAGAACATGTATTTGTGACAGTGACAGTGTGGCTGTTGTCATTGCAATTGATATTTTTTGGGCTTGAGTTTGGTACATTGATGCAGTGTATCCTAGTTGTTCTGTCATCCATTGTGATGGCTTCAGCATCAAAGAATGCATTGTTTAACATTGAGAAGTTGGATGGCACAAACTTCTATTAGAAGGAGCAAATCTACAATGTTCTCGTGTAGAAGAAGCAAGTAAAGCCTATAAAACACAAAGGCATAAAGCCAGAGGATTGGGAAGATGATAAAGAGTGGAAGGAATTGGATGAGCTTGCACACTCCATGATCATGCTCACACTTTCAAAATCGGTGTATTTCAATGTGAAAGATACTACAGGTGGTGCCTATGGTGTGTGGACAAAGTTGCATGATCTTTATGAGAAGCAGAGTGCCGCTTGTCAAGTGTATTGGCTGAATAAACTCATAGATGTTTGCATGGAATAAGGGACTTCCATTTCTAGCCATTTAAATGAGTTTAACACAATTTTCAGTCAACTTTCAGCTCAGAAAATTGCGTTTGATGACTCAGTTAAGGCAATGTTCTTATTGGTCACCCTTCCTGAAAGTTGGGACACTTTTAGGACTGCTATAGGAAATTCAGCCCATGCAGGAGGCCTGACAAGTAGTGATGTTGAGAGTAGCGTTCTCACTGAGGAGGTAAATAGAAAGAACAATGCTAAAACTAAAAGTTCAAGTGCTCTCAATGTGAGAGGGAGGTCATATTCCAGGGGGAAAATACAAGCAAGTCTAGAAGCAAATCTAGAGGAAAATCCCATGCCAAAAAGGATTCTATTGTGGGAAGAAAGGCCATTTAAAAAAGGATTGCTACAAATGGAAGAACGATAAAGGCAAAGGCAAAGCTAATGTGTAGCCCAAGAAGGAAGAGAAATCCACGGTCAATATAGAGGAAGTGAATGCCATAAGTAACAATAGTGATGAGGGTGACATTCTTTATGCCTCTATGTTTAAGCATGCTTTTCTTGTGACTAGTGATGATGCATTGTCATAGAATTGGATACTAGACTCAGGAGCATCTTTCCATGGCACTCCATGTAGGGAGTGGTTTACCATTTATGATGCAGGAAGGAAAGGAACTTTGAGACTTGGAAATGATTATCCATGTGACACTGTTGGAGTGGGAGATATCCACTTGTCTCTTCCTAATGGTTCTATATTTGTACTCAAGAATGTTAGGCATGTTCCAAATTTGAAAAAGAGCTTGATAAGTACGAGACAGCTTGATGATGATGGCTATCATGTGTTTTTTGGAAACAATACATGGAAAATTAGCAGAGGGTCACTTGTGATTGCTAGAGGTTCTAAGCATGGAATGTTGTACTCAATGCATGTATCAGGCATAAGAGATAATGTAATCAATGTGACCGAGCAGCCGTTCGTCTCTTTGTGGCATCGTCAGTTGGAACACATGAGCATGACAAGAATGAAGATACTTTCTGGTTTGCAGTATGTTCCCATGTTTAATTTTTCAGATTTTAGCATGTGTGAGCATTGCATGTATGGGAAGCAAACATGGTCTTCACATAAAAAATCTTTGGGCAAGAAGAGGCTTGAACCATTGGAGTTGGTTTACAATGATGTGTGTGGACCTATGCCTACTGTCTCATTGGGTGGTGCTTCTTACTTTGCTACTTTTATTGATGATGCTACACAGAAAGTGTGGGTCTATCCTCTCTAGAAGAAGAGTGATGTCTTTGATGCATTTCAAAAGTTCTTAGCATTTGCTGAAAATCAGTCGGGCAAGAAGCTCAAATGCTTGCGCACTGATAATGGACTAGAGTATACCTCTCATGCATTTAAGAATTTTTGTGAGCTACGTGGCATCAAGTAGGATTTGACTACTCCTGAGAATCCTTCTCAGAATGGGGTTGCTAAGAAGATGAATAGAACTATTCAAGAAAGGAATATAAGCATGCTTTCTAATGCCGGTCTACCTCATGGCTTTTGGGTTGAGTCTATCAAGACAGTAGTACATCTTATCAATAGATTGCCTAGCAAGGCACTAGATGGGAAAGTGCCAGAAGAGGTTTGGTCAGGCAAGCCATCATCTTATGGGCATCTTCGTGTATTTGGCTATGAAGTTTATGTTCATATCCCTAAGAAAAAACGCAGCAAGCTTGATCCAAAGTCAAGGAAGTGTATTTTTCTTAGATATGGTGATTCAGGCAAGATGGGATACTGATTGTGGGATCCAGAGGCCAGGAAGATAGTACACAGCCATGATATTATCTTTAATGAGGATAAGATGCACAAGAAGCTAGAAAAGATTGTTGAGATACACAGACTGGTGTTTCAAGAAGATGGACAACCACCATATGAGAGGCATGCACAACCTGTTCCACATGATGCAGGGCATGGACAGAGCCCATAGATCGTGAGGTGGGAGAGCCACATCTAGGTGGACAACCTTAGGTTATGCAGGAAAATCAGTTGGTACAACAAGATGCTCATGGTGAGCAAGTGTTGAGACGTTCCATTAGAGTCTCATGACCTCCATAGAGATATGCTCTATCTCTAGATTATGTCATGTTGACAGATTGTGGTGAGCCTTCATGCTTTGAGGATGCTATGTCTACGAATGACAAGCATGTAAGAAAATAATACAACGTCTATGCTCAACAGATAACAGGATCTCGTACACAAGAGAGAAAACAAGATAGTATGGAGAATCAAAAATTTGATTACTGTAGAATTGATACAATAGATGGCGCTGCCTCCCAACCGTGCGCTCTTGTGAAAGAAGCTTCAATGGCATGCTAGAAACAGTAGAAGACGGAGGCTAGATGCTAAGGAATCAGGGTTGCTGTAGCCAGTGATGAAATGGGCTTCACGGGCTTGCTCTTATATAGCCACCAGTCGTAGTCAGTTAGGCTCAATTGGGTGACCGACCTAGTCCGCCCAAAATGGTCGACTCGGTCCCAAAATAGGCCACTGACCATACGATAGAACCGGTGCGCAAAACAAAGCAACTGACCTATGGTCACCGTCTAGCCCAGAGCCATCCGGGACATCTGAGGCACCAAACAGGCCCCACATGGGCTGCCCCGAGAAATGCTTCGTCTACCCTCAGTGCGGTCAGTCAAGGGATGCCTTCCCACACTTGCATGTAGCCTAGTTGGCAGTGTGCCAACTCTATCTGAAGCCGTCCAGCCATCAGGCCACACATGGCCCCCATCTGGTGTCCAAACTAGGACCTACCGGATAACCGAGCTACTCAAATGCTTTCTCCTCATATCAGGGGCTTACAAGTAGAGTTAGCTAGTTCCCGCATAGTTACACGAGAATGGAGCATTGATATCTAACACCCCCCCTCAATGTCCAACTTACTTTTTCGGTCCAATGCCAAGTCGATAAAGATGCCTCTCCAGCAAGTCTCTTCCAAGACCCTTCGTGAAGATGTCCGCAGCATTCTCTGTAGTCGAAGTACACCAAGTCGACCTCTCCATCCATGATGAGCTCACGTACAACATGATATTGAATCTCAATGTGTTTTGTGCGAGCGTGGAACACCGGGTTCTTTGCAATCGCCGTGCAACTCTGATTGTCACATGATAACTGCGTAGGCTTGTTCTACAGGAGGCTTGTTCTACACTGCACCCATGTCCCCCAAAATCCTCCTCAACCACACTGCCTCGCAAGAAGCAAAGCATGCCGATTTGTACTCGGCCTTGGTAGAAGAAAGAGCAACTATGGGTTGCTTCTTGCTGACCCATGACACAACTCTAGATCCAAGTAAGAAACAGTACCCTGTCACTGATCTCCTGCTGTCCACGTCTCCTGCCCAATCCGAGTCACAGAATCCGGTCAAGATGTTGCCCTTGGTATAGGTGATGCCATAATCAAGTGTGCCTTTGATGTATTTTAGCACCCGCATCCCTGCCCTCCAATGGTTCTCCTAGGGCTTATTGGAAAACCTGCTTAGTACACCAGTCACAAAACTGATGTCCGGTCGTGTGTTGCATAGGTAAATTAAGCTACCCACGAGCCTTCTATACTTCGCTTCGTCCACCAGTGGTGATGAATCCTCGTTTGAGAGCTTCGCATCAACCTCCATTGGGGTGCCAATTGTCTTGCACTCAGCCATGCCAAATGCCTTTAGTATCTCTCCAGCACACTTCAGCTGTGAAATGAAGATTTGTTTCGGCTCCTGCCAAACATCAATCCCCAAACAGAAATGCATCAGTCCGAGGTCTGTCATTTCAAACTCTCTTCCTAGCAAATGCTTTGTCTGTGAGATCTTCTCTTCATGGTTCCCTGTTATGACAAGGTCATCCACATAAAGGACCACGATCATACACCTGCCTGTTGAGATATCAAGCTCTATCCCCGACATATCTCCTGGATGACTATCATTTATGTCACCGCCTATGTTAGTTGTACTCGTGGTGTAGTTAGACTACCACGTATGTTTTTGGTTTGGGTTCACATATGAACCACGTATTCTAGGTTTTGACATATAGGGTATTTCCCTCTTCTATTGTATTGTTGTTGTGTGCAAAAGTGAAGAAAGGCTTCACCCTCCAACCTTGTGTCCTCTCTCTTTTGTGTGTTGTGAAGAAAGCTGAACTTGAGTCTCCTATCTCTCTCCCTTATTCTTTACATGGTATCAGAGCCTTGTTCGTGGTAAGGAGCTCAAGAAAGAAAGCCAAGTTTGTGGTGTCCTGGTAAGAGGACCAGTGTTGCTTTCCTACTTCGAGTTTGGGAGCAAATCTTTGCAGGTAGCACAGCCAGAAGTGCAGGAGTGCACTGCTTCAGATTGAGAGGCCCTTCGCGGTGCGACGAGAGCGCAGTATATGCTGCGGGAGATGGCAAAGCCCTTGGTGACTTTATTTTTCTGATTTGAGGCCGTTTCGGGGCCCTTTTTGAAGGCGGAAGTCCTTCGCAGGCACTCAGAAAAAGGCCCTGTTTTTGCTGTGCGACCACTGCGCGCGGCTAGTCGGTGGAAAGGTGCCACAGAAATTGCATCGTATGCCTATGTGCAGAGATATTGGGAGTTGCAGATTCATGCCTGTTGCCTGTTGATGCAAAATCGTCACGAGGAAGTGACTGTGTGGTGAAATACCACTTTCGTCAGTGTTGCAGATCTGCCCCTGTGAGGCTCTTTGCAGAAGTTTTGCTATTTGCCCTTCTGAGGCATTTGCTGTGTTTACAGGTTGCTGTTGCAATTAGTGATTTGTAAAATGTCTGAGAATCTGTCTACCATTGTCAGTGAGAAGCTTGACAAGAACAACTTCCAAGCATGGAAGTTCAGGATGACAAACTTCTTTATGGGAAAGGGAGTTTGGGATTACATCAGTGGTGAAACTGCAGAACCAGTTTTGGGTGCTGCTCCCACTCCTGCTGAATTGAAGGCCTTTAAAGAATGGCATGAAAAAGCCAGAAAATGCCTGTATTGGCTGTCCGTTAGCATTTTAGATTCTATGATTGTGCATATACAGGATCTAGAGACGCCTAAGGAGGCATGGGATACATTGGTGAAGCTGTATAGCACAAATACCAAAGCACGAAAGATGCAGCTAAAGCAGGAGTTGCACAATGTGCAAAGGAAAAATCTGAATATAAATGAGTATTCCTTGAAGGTGAAAGGCCTTGTAGATTCTCTTGCCTCCATTGGAGCACCTGTTGATGATGAGGACTTAGTGTCCGTGACCTTGAATGGTCTTGGGAAAGATTATGTACAATTTCGGACATCCATTGGAGTCCGTGAAACATTTCCTGATTTTCAGGAACTTATTGCTCTCTTGCTGAGTGAAGAGCAAAGGAATGGTGGTTCAGCCACCTCAACTTCTCAAGAGACTGCTTTCTACTCGAATACAGGTAGAGGCAAGGGTAGAGGAAGAGGCCGTTCTGGTGGCCGTGCAGGAAATCAGAACCAACAGCAACAACAGGAAAACCAGTCCTATGGAGGAGGACGTGGTAGTTCTAGAGGCAGGGGGAGCCAAAGAGGCCGTGGTTCATGGCAAAGGAACCAGCAAGTAAATAGCAGCACAGAATGCTATTATTGTGGAAAGCCTGGACACAAGGAGAATATATGCTATAAAAAGCAGAATGACATCAAAAGTGGAAAGTTGCAGCAAAGCAACTATGCATCATCAAGTGGGCATGGTGACGACAGAAATGAGCACCTTTTTGTGATGCAGCAGATGGTTAACTCCATGTCAGGAGATGTTGCAGCTTGCAATGATGTTTGGTATGTTGATTCAGGTGCCTCTAACCACATGACCAGTCATGGTGAGTGGTTTCATGATGTCAGAAATTTGGATAAGCCAGGTTATGTTGAAACAGGTGATGATACTGCGCACCCAATTACGCAGGTTGGTAAAGTGCCATTGGCTATGCAGGATGGCAAAACAAAGTACTTGGCAGATGTACTTCATGTTCCAAAAATCACTAAGAACCTGGTTTCAGTTGGCCAGATGGTTGAGCAAGGTCTGCAGGTTAGATTTAATCCTGATGGATGCTTTGTTGAGGACTTGAAAAATAAATGCCGCTTGATTGCGAAAGGCAACAAAAATGGAAGAATGTTCACCTTGGATGTTGATATGCCTGAGGTGAAAGCTGCTATGTTTGCGCATGGGAGAGGTGTCATTGCAGATATTGAGATATGGCACAAGCGCATTGGGCACGTGAATATACAAAGGCTGAAATCTATGCAAACGAAAAACATTGTTGCAGGTTTGCCTAAATTCAGAGTTGAGGGAATACAAAAGGTATGTGAAGCATGCCAAATGGGTAAGCAGGCCAGACATGCATTTCCCAAAAATGCTAAGGTGAGCAGAAGACCTTTGGAAGTGATCCATTCAGATGTTTGGACAACCAAAGCTGCTTCTATTGGTGGATGCCATTATTATGTGACGTTTATTGATGACTACACTAGGAAGGTGTGGATTTATTTTATGAAGCACAAAAGTGAAGTGTTCAGCCATTTCAAGGCTTTTAAGGCCATGGTTGAAAAAGAGAAAGGTGTGCATATTAAAGTGCTAAGATCTGATGGAGGGGGAGAGTACTTTTCAGAAGAATTTTGTGAATATCTGAAAGAACAGGGAATTCAAAGGAAGTACTCATGCAGGTCTACCCCTCAGCAGAATGGGGTTGCAGAAAGGAAGAACAGGCATATTGCAGAAGTAGGACGGGCGATCCTAAATGAGAAAAACATGCCTGATTATTTTTGGGCTGAAGCAGTAGCAACTGCTGTTTATATTATGAACAAAACCCCCACTGCAGCTGTCCATGGCATGACACCTGAAGAAATGTATACAGGCCAAAAACCAGATATTTCTCACTTGAAGGTATTTGGTTGCATAGCTTATGTTCATGTTCCTGATGAGAAGAGAACAAAGCTGGATCCAAAGGCAGAAAAATGCATCTTTATTGGATATGCTCAGCACCAGAAAGGGTATCGCTGTTATAACCCTTCCACCCGCAAAATGCAAGTGAGCAGAGATGTTGTTTTTGATGAAATGAGCAGCTGGTATGCACCAACTGTTATGGTAGGAGATGCAGATGCAGGAAATGGGAATGCTGCAATAAATGCAGAGCAGCAATCTCAAGCCTTGAGTGGACCCAGAGAGTCCTCTACTAGTGGATCTAATGCATGGACAGGGAGATTGAGATCTAGTGAATCGTCACATGGCAGTCCTGATAGTGTTGTGCAGGTATCACATAAGGGAAAAGAAAAAGTGGACCATGCTCCAGTGTTTGATGTGTCTGCTGGTAGCTCTCATGTTGATGGAGAGTCAAGTGGCTCTGAAATGAGCCTTGATGAGGAACTTGGGATTCCTTCTGTTGTTACACCTGGTGCAAGGAAAAGCAGGCATGATTTAAAGACTCCTGCAACTGATCCAGTTGTACGGAGGTCCACTCGTATTAAGTATCCAGTTGACAGGCTGAGATATGATGGGTATACAGCACATCACTATGCTTATATGGTCAAGGTTCTAGAGGAGCCAGAGCCCACATGTTTTGAGGATGCAGCAGGGCATAAAAATTGGGAAGCAGCTATGGATGAAGAGATGGCTGCCTTGGATGCAAACCACACTTGGGATTTGATGCCTTTGCCTCATGATAAGAAGGCTATTGGTTGCAAGTGGGTTTACAAAGTAAAGCACAATGCTGATGGGTCTGTTAGCAGGTACAAGGCAAGATTGGTTGCCAAAGGTTTTGCACAGACATATGGAATTGACTATGAGGAAACTTTCATCCCAGTTGCAAGGATGGCAACCGTGAGAGCAGTAATTGCTATGGCTGCTGCAAAGGGATGGTCTTTGCATCAGATGGATGTGAAAAATGCCTTCTTGCATGGTGACTTGCAGGAAGAGGTTTATATGATGCAGCCAGAAGGTTATGAGGATAAAGCACACCCCGATTTTGTATGCAGGTTGCGCAAAGCCTTGTATGGCTTAAAACAGGCGCCGAGGGCATGGTCAGACAAGATAGGGCAATATCTTGTCACTATTGGATTTCAGATTTCCAATTCAGATTTTTCACTTTATGTGAAAAGGACAAACAGAGGGATTGTGCTTATAGTCATCTATGTTGATGACTTGATTATTACAGGTGATAGCTATGCAGACATTAATGAAGTGAAGCTACTGTTGAAGCAGAAATTTGAGATGAAGGATTTGGGAGAGCTGGGCATTGAGGTTATTAGATCCCCGAGTGGGATATGGCTGTTGCAAAGGCAATACGGTTTGGACATGCTGTCCAAATATGGGATGACAGGCTGTAAGCCTATCTCTGTTCCATTGGAGCAGAATGTGAAGCTCAATGCAGAGTCAGGTGAGCTTCTTGAAGATATTACTATGTACAGGCGCATAGTAGGTAGCTTGATTTACATGACTATATCCAGACCAGATTTGAGCTATGCTGTGGGGCTGGTGAGTCAGTTTATGCAGGCACCGAGGAAGCCACATTTGGATGCGGCTAGGCGCATACTGCAGTATGTGAAGTCCACATTGCATTATGGACTGTTTTATGAAGCTGGGTGTGCATTACAGGTACATGGATACACAGATGCTGACTGGGCTGGTAGTGTCTCAGACAGGAGATCTACTAGTGGTTTTATGTTTTCCCTTGGGAGTGGTGCCATCAGTTGGAGCAGCAAGAAGCAGCCAACAGTTGCCTTGTCGAGCACAGAGGCTGAGTACAGGGGTGCAGCAATGGCTGCATGTGAGGTAGCTTGGTTACGGAAGCTACTTGCAGATATGGGACAGTCAGTTCATGCAGCAGTTGTCATTCATTGTGACAACATTAGCAGCATCATGCTTGCTAATAACCCAGTTTATCATGCTAGAACGAAGCACATTGAGGTGCATTATCACTTTGTGAGAGAGAAGGTTCTAGCTGGTGAGATTGATCTTGTCTATGTCAGCACTGAGGAGCAGGTGGCTGATATCTTTACGAAGGCATTGGGTACCGAGAAGCTTCGCAGATTTAGGAGCTTGCTTGGTGTATGTGAGATGGATTTGAGCTTGAGGGGGAGTGTTGAGATATCAAGCTCTATCCCCGACATATCTCCTGGATGACTATCATTTATGTCACCGCCTATGTTAGTTGTACTCGTGGTGTAGTTAGACTACCACGTATGTTTTTGGTTTGGGTTCACATATGAACCACGTATTCTAGGTTTTGACATATAGGGTATTTCCCTCTTCTATTGTATTGTTGTTGTGTGCAAAAGTGAAGAAAGGCTTCACCCTCCAACCTTGTGTCCTCTCTCTTTTGTGTGTTGTGAAGAAAGCTGAACTTGAGTCTCCTATCTCTCTCCCTTATTCTTTACACTGCCTCCTTCTCTGAAGATATACAAATTTGCATTAGATGGGCTCCTCTTGAACCCGTTTTGTAGACAGTAGGCATCAATTCACTGGTACCACGCTCATGGGGCCTGTTTCAGCTCATAAAGTGCCTTCTTCAGTTTGCAGACTTTACCTTCTGAACCGGGGATCTCAGAACCTGGTGGTTGTTCCAACGTATACCTCCTCCTTGAGATCTCCATTCAGAAAGGCGGATTTCTTATCCATCTGAAACACAGGCCAACTTCCCTAGGCAGCTAAAGCCAAAACACTGCGAATTGTGGTTAGTCGAGCTGTGGGAGCAAAAGTATCTTGATAATCAAAACCATGTACCTGTCCAAATCCTTTTGCCACGAGCCGAGCCTTGTACTTATCCAACGAGCCATCCGACTTGTACTTGGTCTTGTACACCCACTTGGTTCCGATTACCTTGCGTTTTGGTGGTCGATCCACAAGGTCCCAAGTGTTGTTCTTCATTATGGAGCCATACTTCGACTGCATGGCCTCCATCCACCTATCATCACCCTGTGCCTCTTCAAGAGACTGGGTTCATTAGCATGGATCACTTCTGTCATCAAGGCATAGTTAACCAAGTGTTCCTGCGCCCTTCTTTGCTCCTCTAATCTCTGGGATCGGCAGTGTTCGGATGGTTCCTCCTCAATGGTTGGAGGTTCTCTGCCGTCCAAAAGCTGCTTTACCCACTTCGGGAATGGCCGTTGCCATTGTGGTTCTGTACGCTCTTCTTCATCTTCTTTGTATTGAATCCTCCCAAGCTCTGTTGGGGGAGTTCGGTCTGCTATTGGTGGTGGTACTGGATGGATATCCTGGTCCTAGTTGTTTGGGAAGGAAGCATCCTCCTCCAATTCATGCGGCTGTTCTGAGAAGACCACATCGCGACTTACAATTACCTCTTGGTAATAGGGTTATAGAGACAGTAACCCTTTGCCTCTTCACTGTAGCCCAAGAAAATACACTTCCGGCACTTCGATTCCCATTTAGTCCTGGTAGCATCAGGAACATGCACAAAACAGTCACATCTAAAAACTCTGAAATGTGCAGCTGAAGGTTTCTTACCAAAAAAGTCTAGCAGTGGAGTCATCCCGTTCACAGCCTTCGTGTAGCTACGATTCAGGATGTAAACTACAATTTTACATGCTTGAGCCCAGAAAGTCTTTGGCAAATCTTTCCCTTTCATCATACTTCGGCCCATTTTGTTGATGATGCGCATGTTGCATTCTGCTACTCCATTTTGCTGTGATGTATGTGGCGGGGGTTTTTGCCTCTTGATTCTGTGACTTTTACAGTAACTTTCGAATTCAGTTGATGTGAACTCTCCACCTTTGTCTGATCTCAACTTCTTCACCTTCCTCCCCGTTTCTTTCTCGACCATTACATGCCATTCCTTGAACCTACTAAAAGCCTCATCTTTAGTCTTCAGGAAGTATATCCATATCCTTCTACTGTAGTCGTCGATCAGCGTTATGAAGTAGTAGGAACCACCCAAAGCTTTCGTCTCCATCTTTCCGCAGAGGTCCGTGTGAATGAGCTCTAGAGGAGCCTTTGCCCTACTGGCCTCTTTAGGAAAGGGCTGCCAATGCTGCTTGCCCATCACGCAAGCTTCACATACATCGGGCAGATCTGAAATTTTTGGTAGGTCTACAATCATTCCACTTTTATGCATCTCCTTCAAAGAACTAAGGTTTAGATGACCAAACCTCTCATGCCATAGCTTAGAGTTCTTCACATCCGCTCAAGCACTGAAAGCTGAGAGTTCATAAATGTTGTTGCGCTGTGTACCTTTACCAACAACCTTCCCTTGAAGATCCAGAATCAATGCACCATTCTTATCGAATTGAACTTTGAGGTCCCAATCCGTGATCGCAGAAATGGACAACAAGTTCCTCTTGATATCTGGCACATAAAGAACATCGGCGGACAACTATTTTACAACTCCATCTGACTTCAGAGCAATTGTACCTTTTCCTTTTGCTGGACATTTTGCATCATTGCCGACTACTACTAGGATGTTATTCCCTACCGGCTGTAGAGAGGTATACCAATCCTTTTGACTGGTCATGTGGCGTGATGCACCACTGTCAATGATCGAAGGTTCATTTGTAGGTACATGAATCTCCTCAATTGCGATGAACAGCTCTACTGGTACTGCCTGCGTGCTATTGCTGGACTCTTTCTTTACTCCGTTCTTCTCATCTGCAATCTTCTTTCGGCACTCATTCTGCTTGTCCCCTGCCTTGTTGCAATAGAAGCACTTGATCTTCTTCTTTCTCTTTTTATCATCAGATGAAGATGGGTTACCAGAGTCCTTACCATTACCTTTCTTTGATCCGATCCAGAAAGCCAAATCTTCTCCAGTCCTCGTCTTTTGATGCATCTCCTCCTCCAGAAGCATTGCGCTAAAATCCTCAAAGTTGAGGGGTGGATTTATGTTCTGTGTATTCAGTGCCATAACAAGACTGTCGTACTTTGGTGGGAGAATCGGTATGCACCTTCGTGCTAGATTCTTGCTGGTGATGGTGATGCCAATCACAGTCATCTGATCGTGCAGATTCTTCACCCTGGTGATGAACTTCTCTACCACTTCAGACTCAGACAACTTCTCATTCGCGAGTTGAGTCTCCAGATTCTAAATCTGCGTCTGATTCATGGTCTCGTACTGATTTTTCAAGACCGTCCATTCCTCCTCCGTTGTGGTCACATGTTGAATTAACACCATGACGGAATCACTAACACTACAGACAATAGAACATCGTGCATCTGCATTTCTTCTTATCCACACGAGAATCTCATTCGCAATTGGTACTATCTGTTGTCCTACATTGGCTAGATCCGCCGGTCTCACAACTGACCTCACGTCCACCCTAATAGCAGTGTTCCAAAGCTCATACGTGCTTAGGATGGTCTTCATCTTGAACTTCTAGAGTGGATCATTAGAGTCATCCAACTTTTTGCTTTCGTCGAACGGTGGGATTCGCAGTCTTGCGGGCTGGGCCATCTCTCACAATCTGCTCACAAATAGAAACACACTACCAAATCTTCTTGCTAGAGTCTAGGCTCTGATACCATGTAAGAAAATAATACAACGTCTGTGCTCAACAGATAACAGGATCTCGTTTGCAACAAAGAAAACAAGATAGTATGGAGAATCAAAATTTTGATTACTGTAGAATTGATACAATAGATGGTGCTGCCTCCCAACCATGCGGTCCTGTGAAAGAAGCTTTGATGGCATGCTAGAAACAATAGAAGACGGAGGCTGGATGCTAATAAGGAATCACGGTTGTTGTAGCCAGTGATGAAATGGGCTTCACGAGCTTGCTCTTATATAGCCACCAGTTGTAGTCAGTTAGGCTCAATTGGGTGACTGACCCAGTCTGACCAAAACGGTCAACTGGGGGGTCGAGGCCACCGACCATACGATAGGACCGGTGCTCAAAATAGAGCAACTGACCTATGGTCACTATTCCGGCCTAGAGCCATCCGGGATCTGAGAGTGCTCACAATGAAAGCAAGAACGGAAGAGGGAGAGAGAGAGACAGAGAGCCACACAAGTTTAGGTGGGTGCAGAACCACCCTAATCTTCTTTTTCATTCATTTATATATGTGTTTGATTATTGTACGTAACCGGGGTAAAGGCACAGTGACCTTTAACCCCCACAACCTCCCACTTAAAGGACAATGTGCCTTTAAGGGAGAACAACTAGTGAGCATACTATCCAATGCCCATCAATACACGACAATACTCAAACTGCTGACTAGGTAGACTCTTCGTCAGCATATCTGCAGGGTTATCATCTTTAACCTTGACAAGCTCTATGCACTTGTCCTCAAGTACCTCCCTGATGAAATGATACCTGACCTCAATGTGTTTGGTCTTTGCATGAAAGACCGGATTCCGTGCTAGCTGAATATAGCACTCATGGAATCACTATGCAATGTCGGTACACCTGTATGAATCCCCAAATCTCCCACTAGCCGATCAAGCCATATAGCCTCCTTGCAACCCTCTGTGGCTGCAACATACTCAGCCTCTGTGGTAGACAAAGCAACGCACTTCTGTGCGTGAGACATCCACGACACTGCACCACCTGCAAAGGTGAACACATAACCAGAAGTAGATCTCCTACTATCCACATGCCCTGCATAGTCTGAATCTGTGTACCCAAGTACACGCATGTCTCCTTTACCAAAGCAAATGCACATCTCCTTGGTACCCTTCATGTACCTCATGAAGCACTTAACTGCCTCCCAACGCCTCTTTCCTGGATTAGCCATATACCAGCTAACAACTCCCACTGCAAATGCAATGTCTGGTCTAGTAGCTATCATAGCATACAGAGAGCATACATAAGACTCCCAACCACTGATGCATAAGGAACCTTGGCCATCATGGCCCTTTCCTCATCTGATTTGGGACTATCTGTATGACTCAGTTTCACATATGGAGGCAATGGAGTACTCAATGCCTTCCCCCCCTCCATATTGAAACACTGCAATACTTTTGTAACATACTCTTTTTGTGAAAGCCAAAGGAGTTTCCTACTCTAATCACGCGTGATGCGCATACCAAGAATATGACCTGCAAATCCCAAATCCTTCATATCAAAGGCCTCATGCAACGTGGCCTTTAATGCATCTAGCTCATAAGTATTCTTGCTAGCCAATAGCATATCATCCACATATAGTGCCAAGATTATCAGGCTATTATCCTTAACCCTTTTAGTGTAGAGGCAATGATCAATTTCACTCCTTCTAAAACCCTGG
Organism: Dipteris shenzhenensis; assembly: GCF_047967505.1. Lineage (NCBI taxonomy): Eukaryota > Viridiplantae > Streptophyta > Polypodiopsida > Gleicheniales > Dipteridaceae > Dipteris > Dipteris shenzhenensis. The sequence goes on along the minus strand of NC_141609.1, from coordinate 38,475,527 downwards.
GACCGAATGAAAGCATCAAACATCTGATACCATTCTCTAGGCGCTTGCTTAAGACCATAGAGACTCTTCTTCAGCTTGCAAACTAAATGCTCTTTGCCCTTTTCTTCATAGCCTTCTGGCTACACCATGTAAATTTCCTCATTCAAATCCCCATGCAAGAAAGTTGTCTTGACATCCATCTGCATAAGCTCCATATCCTCTACTGCCACTAGTCCAAGCATGCATCTAAGTGTGGTGATCTTCACAACGGGAGAGAATATCTCATCAAAGTCCACACCCTTCTCTTGCTTGAACCCTTTAGCAACCAAACGGGCCTTGTACCTAGGCACATCATCAGCTGTGACCTTCATTTTGTAGACCCATTTACATGGCAATGCTTTCTTTCCATGTGGCAAAGAAAACAAGTCCCAAGTTTTATTCTTCATAAGTGAACTCATCTTTGATTGCATAGCATACTCCCACTTGCGTTGATCCTCGCGCATCATAGCCTCTTTATAGCAAGAAGGCTCCTTGCAATCAGTAAGCATCACATAGTCTACCCCTGGAATAAACTTATCAAGTGGTCTAGACACTCTAGAAGATCTTCTCAAGGGCATCTCAGCTTGCTGTCCCACCTGCATATCAGCCACATTTGGCTCATCATTTCCACCAATAGATGATCCATCATCTACCCTTGATTGTATACCTGTGGGAGTACTTGGTGGTACCATTTCTTGCACATTTGGTGCATGGACAGCTTGCTGTCTATCAACATATGCAGGTGGATTCACATCTTGGAAAGTGATTCTCCTCATTTCCACATCTCTCATGGGTGTCTTATGCATCTTTTTCTCATTGAAAACTACATCATGGCTGCGTATGATCTTCTTTGCTTCTGGATCCCAGAGACAATAGCCCATCTCTCCACTTTCACCATAACCCAGAAAGATGCATTTCCTAGACTTAGGATCTAACTTCTTTCGAAGCTCTTTTGGCACATGTGCATATGCCTCACACCCAAATATATGCAAATGAGAGTAAGAGGGCTTCTTGCCACTCCATGCCTCTTCAAAAATACCACCATCCAAACTCTTACTAGGTGATCTATTGATCACATGCACTGCAGTCTTCATTGCCTCATCCCAAAAACCACCAGAAAGACTTGCATTGGAAAGCATGCATTGCAACATTTCTTGAATGGTGTGGTTCATCTTTTCTGCAACTGGATTTTGCTCTGGAGTACAAGGGGATGTGAGCTCCCTCTTAATCCCAGGTGTATCACAGAAATGCTGAAAGTCATGAGAGAGATACTCTCCACCATTGTCAGTCCGTAGGCATTTAAGCGTTCTACCTGACTGATTCTCAACCAAGGCGAGCCATTTCTGAAATACCTGGAACACATCACTCTTCCGAGCTATACCATAAGCCCACACTTTCCTAGTTGCATCATCAATGAATGTCACATAGTATTCAGCCCCGCCTAATGACCGTGTAGGCATGGGACCACATACGTCTGAATGCACCAAATCAAGCTTTTCAGACTCTTTCTTTCCCCTTCTTTTATGGGCTGATTTAGTCTGCTTCCCATAGAGATAGTGCTCACAAAATTCAAAATCAGAGAAACTCAAATGCGGTACATAACCCAAATGGCATAAGAGTTTCATTCCATTCTGGCTCATGTGCCCCAACCTGCAATGCCACAAAGAAGTGCTTGGCTGCTCGGTTATTGCAACAACATGATCAAATACCCCTAATACATGTAAGGGATACAAAGTCCCACACTTGGCACCCCTAGCCAAAAGCATAGAGCCCTTTTGAATTTTCCAACTCTGAAAGCCAAAAGTGGTGTGAAAACCAGCATCATCTAGCTGACCCACTGAAATAAGACTCTTGGTCAGCTTAGGCACATGTCTCACATGTTTCAAAACAAATGGAGACCCATTTGCAAAAGAAAACTTTATGTCACCTGCTCCCACTATGTCACATGCATAGTCATTTCCAAGATGCACACAACCTGTCTTTCCACTGTCATAAGTGGAGAACCATTCCCTATGGGGAGTAACATGGAATGAAGCACTAGAATCCAAAATCCAATCCTGGGAATATGCATCATTTGAAGTGGTAAGCAACTCTGTAGATAAACTAGACACGAAGAGAACATCATTGTCACTATCATGTGTGACTGCATTGATCTCCTCGATCTTCACTTTTCCTTTGTCCTCCCTTGGACTCTCTTCCTTTTGATTTACACCCCAATTTGCATTCTTTTTCTTATCCTTTTGCTCTCTTTTCAGCTTGTAGCAATCCTTTTTCATATGGCCCTTCTTGCCACAATGGTAACACTCAATGTTCTGTGCCCTAGATTTGCTACAAGACTTCCCTCTTTCTTGGGACTTCCCCCTGAACTGTGATCTACCCCTTTGCACATTTAAGGTTGCATCCTGCTTGTTGCCATCCATAGACTTCCATCTAATCTCCTCGGCCAACAAGCTACCCACAACATCATCAAATTTCAGTACTCCACCAGGTGCAGAGTTACTGACAGCTGTACGGAAGGTATCCCATGAGGATGGCAATGAACATAAGAGAAATATTACCTTAGTCTCCGCATCAAAATTCATCTTCTGAGCCTGAAGCTAGCTGAAAATAATATTGAATTCATTCAAGTGAGAAGCAATGGAGACCCCTTCCTTCATCTGCAGCTCAAACAACCTCTTCATGAGGTAAACTTTATTAGAGGCAATTTCCTTCTCATAAGTGGCACACAGTCTCTTCCACAAATCTTCCGTAGTCTACTCATTTACTACTATGAAATAAACTGACTCTGCAAGATGAAGTCTAATAGTAGACTTTGCTAATGCATCTAACTCATTCCAATCATCCTCAGACATATTTGCAGGCTTAGCTTCAATCCCTGCCAAGGGTTTAATTTTTTTCTTTTGAATAAGCACATCCCTTATTTGTTCTTTCCACAAAGAAAAGTTTGTCCCATCAAACTTTTTAATGCTGAAAAACTCCTTTTCAGACATGGAAGAGGATGCCATGATGCAAATGAAACAAAATTCCAAATGCTAGTGCCTGCAAGAGAGAATCATACCAAATACTAGGTGCACCCAAATGTGTATGCCACAATAGAGTGAAATATCACCAAAACTCAAAGCTCAAAGCATTAAAAGATGCATCTGACTCATGTGCATATACTATGCATCCATATGAGCAAGTCTGGCCCAAAAGAAAATGCCAATAAGTGCCAAATGACTCAAGCATAAACACCGTCCACTGGCATATGCATCAATAATATCTCATCCAAGAGAGCATAGCACTATCAGTGCATCACCTGCAATGTGTCAAAGCTGTCCCTCAGCATAAAATAGCATCCATGTGCAAAGCGTCCATAAAAAATAGCATCCCACAAGGCAATTTGGGCCCATCGGTGCATCCAATAAGGACCGTAATGCATCCAAATGGCCTATAATCATCCACTGCAACCCAATGCATACCACGAATGAGCGTACACTACTTAAACTACAACCAGAGTGATCTGCATAAGGTATGCTCAAGAAATCATAGTCCCACGGTAATGACTGCTACTGAAAATAGAACCTGAGATGCCTCAAAACATGGGCACCATTGCATAATCGGACTCAGCAAGAAAATCTGCAAATATCTATCGTCTTCCGGAACTCCAAAATCCCAACCAATGAGTGAGAAATGGGAGTCAATACTTATCCACTGCCATGTGGCATAAATCTAAGTTTTCAAAGCCTTAGAATGAAAAAATGCATAACAGAGAGATGGAATCGAATACACAGAGATCTATAACTCTAAAAATCCTCCACCGAATCGCACAAGAACTGACAGGTATGGGTTTTTGGGCATCCAAAACGCAATGGGATAGATGGTTTTGGAAACCGTGTTCTCAATCACTGGGTCCAACACACGGACTGAAAAACGTTTTTGGAAACAGATCTGTTTGTAAACTCCACTGGAGTGCGAATGATGAGCAACATAGAAGTTTTAGGACCTCTTGAGTCCACCGAAACTGACAAATGGTTGCTCTAAACTTGAGTTCCAACACTCGGGCAAAAAACGTAGAAACTGACACAGTGAGTTAGAAATCCAATGAAATGATCCCAGATTCAAGAATGAAGGTGTTTCCAAGTCTTGAAGTGAAGTGGACACCAAAAGCAAACAATAGTTGCCTCTACAAGTCAATACGGAGTCTCTGTCATCGAACGGAACAGGGAAAAGCTCAAAAAAATGACTTTTTCTTTGAAAACACTTAATAGGCTCTCTAAAACACTTTGCAAAACCAAAGTGACTTTTCCAAAGGTTCCTCTAAGGTCTCTACACACTCGGATGCAAGTAAAGTCACCCACAAAGCTTCTCACAGAGCTTCTCCTTCCTTTCATAGAGCTGTTGAGCTTCAAGCATTCACGCACGCTCAGCTAGATCACCCGGGCTCTGATACCAGTTGAGAGTGCTCACAACGGAAGCAAGAACAGAAGAGGGAGAGAGAGAGACAGAGAGCCACACAAGTTTTGGTGGGTGCAGAACCACCCTAATCTTCTTTTTCATTCATTTATATATGTGTTTGATTATTGTACATAACTGGGGTAAAGGCACAGTGACCTTTAACCCCCACAAGATCATCTGAGGCTCCAAATGGGCCCTGCAACCTGAGAGTGGGCTGCCCCGAAAATGCTCTGTCTACCCTCAGTGCGGTCAGTCAAGGGATGCCTTCCCGCACTTGCATGTAGCCTAGTTGGCGGTGTGTCAACTCTATCTGAAGCCGTCCAGCCATCAAGCCACACATGGCCCCCATCTGGTGTCCACACCAGGACCTACCGGATAATCGAGCTACTCAAATGCCTTCTCCTCATATGGGGGGCTTACAAGTAGAGTTAGCTGGTTCCCGCGTAGTTACACGAGAGTGGAGCATTGATATCTAACAAAGCATAAGTGGAAGAAGGCTATGCAGTTAGAGATGGATTCTTTGATGAAGAATGCTACTTGGGATTTGGTTTATTTACCCAAAGGAAAGCATGCATTGCCATGCAAATGGGTTTAATACAAGCTGAAGATGTCTCCAGTAGATGCATTGCCTAAGTATAAGGCAAGGTTGGTAGCCAAGGGTTTTAAGCAGGAGAAGGGTATCGACTTTGATGAGATCTTTTCCCTAGTGGTGAAGATGACTACACTTCGTATAGTACTTGCATTGCTTGCCAGAGAGGACATGGAGCTTGTCCAAATGGATGTAAAAACAGCTTTTCTACATGGAGATCTTCATGAGAACACCTATATGTAGTAGTGAGAGGGGTTTGTTGTGTAAAGCAAAGAACAGATGGTATGCAAGCTTCAGAAAAGTCTTTATGGGCTGAAGTAGGCTCCTAGGGAGTGGTACCATAAGTTTGATGCATTTATGTAGTCCCAAGGGTACACACGGAGTGAGACAGATCATTGCCTCTACACAAAGAAGGCATCGGATGGCAGCCTTCTTATTTTGATTTTATATGTTGATGACATGCTTATTGCTGGGAAATCTACTTTGGATGTGGATGCCTTGAAGAAAAGGTTGCATGAGACCTTTGACATGAAGGATTTGGGTGATGCCAGTCACATACTTGGCATGAGGATTGTTTGGGATAGGAACAAGAAACTCCTTCATTTGTCACAGAAAGAGTACATTAGCAAGGTACTTGAGCATTTCAATATGGAGAGGGGGAAGTCCATAAGTACTCCGTTGCCTCCATATGTGAAACTCAACCAAGCGGACAACCCTAAGTCAGATGAAAAGCAGGCTGAAATGGCAAAGATACCTTATGCATCCGCAGTAGGAAGCTTGATGTATGCCATGGTTGCTACATGTCTAGATATTGCTTTTGCAGTGGGAGCTATTAGTAGGTATATGGAAAATCCTGGCAAGAAGCATTGGGAGGCAGTGAAAGGTATCATGAGATACTTGAATGGTACAAAGAACATGTGCATTTTCTTTGGGAGGAAGGACACATCTATTGTTGGATATGTAGATGCTGATTTTGCAGGGAATGTAGACACCAGGAGGTCTACTACAGGATATGTTTTCTCATTCACTAGAGCTGCAATTTCATGGGTCTCTCGTTTGTAGCCATGTACGGCTTTGTATACCACTGAGGCAGAGTATCTTGCAGCCACTGAGGCATGCAAGGAAGCTATATGGCTTACTCATCTAGTGGGAGACTTGAGCATTGCAGAAGAGGTTCCAGTTTTGCACTGTGATAATCAGAGTGCCATCTAGTTGGCACAGAATCCTATCTTCCATGCGAAGACAAAGCATATTGATGTGACGTATCACTTCATCAGAGAGGTAATTGAGGACAAGTGCATCCAACTTATCAAGGCTCACACAGATGAGAACCCTACAGATCTTCTTATAAAGAGTCTTTCCTCAGAGCGGTTTGCACATTGCAGAGTATTGATGGCTGTCAGATGACATTAGGATGCCCATCTTCTCCCTTAAAGCCACATTGGCCTTTAAGTGGGAGGTTGTTGGGGTAAAGGCCAATGGCCTAGTATATACCCCTTTGTACCATACATACATAATAAGAGCTTACCTTGATCTGGGTGAGTTAGCACTCACAATTTTCGGTGTTCTCCCTTTCTTTATTGCTCTCCGATAAAACCTTCTCTCCATTAAGAGTCTCTATCAAGGGATTGCCACTGGTAGTGTGACTAGTCAAAGGATGACTAGGCACTTCGACTTTAACTTTGACTTTGTGACTTGGAAGTTGACTAGTCAAAGCTGACCTATCACTAAGCTAGATGACATGGTAGCTGATGTGGTAGGGTGATGTGGATGATGACATGGTAGATTAGGCACCTTGATGATGTGGCACTTCGAGCGAATAAGGCTACCACGTGACAGATAATTAACCAGCCACTCAACCTTGGGTCTTGTTCACATAACCCAGGTTAAGTCTTACCTACTAGGTGTCAACGGCTTAACGAAGCCTTACTCCATGGGTTAAAGCTAGGCGTCCACAATTAGACCATTGAGGTGGATTGGACAAAATCTTCCAGGCAATGGAATCTTTTGAGAATCGATGCAAGGAGCTGGCTTTGGTGATGCAACTGTAGGTGCAAATGAAGGTCACAGGAAGGGTAGAAGGTCTTGCGAGGTCACGTGGGCTGTCTGCTATTGGAGCCTTAGTCGTTATAGAGTTTCAGTGTCGTGGCTATCATGGACCTCGTATAAGCATTGTTGGTAGGAGGTGGAGCAACACAAACAATAGAGTCAACCGCCTCTCTTGCGGGTTTGGTGGACCTTATCCATTTGCAAGGCCTCTCAGGCATGGAGCGGTGCACTACGGGGCTAAAGTCAATGTTGCAGGTCATTGTTGCAACTGTAGGAGCTATTGTTGCACCTTTGGAAGGTGGAAGCTATTGGATATGGCATGAGCTACTCGCATAGGATGCTTGGAATGCACTGCTTGTTGTCTCTCGATGCCAGGTATTGTAGGAGAGATTCTTAGGCCAGGAGATTGTTGAAAGAGGCGCTAGAAATGTGGAGCATTGGTTCGCTCTTTGCCACTCATGAGCGCTGGTTCTCGCTCTCTATAAATGTTGCAGGAGACGTATGTAGGAGCTATTATTGCAGTTGTTGCTACTAGGTCCCATCGGTTGCTTGTGTTTTTGTTGATGGTCTAGATACTCTTTCATTGGTCGGGTTGTTGTGAGTCATTGTGCGAGTCATGTAGTAGAGGATCTATGAGGCTAAGTACCTTGCTATGGATCAGGCAGCAAGATCTACGAGTTGTTGGTAATAGCCACTTTGTAGGCTCGAAAGATCCCCCTCTTCTTTGAAGAAACTCTCTCTTTACTATCTCAAAATTTCACACAGAAGCTCTAAAGAATTGAACTCATAGAATATGACAGAATGTCTCTCTCTCAGCAAGGAAAAGATCTCACATTCTCTCTCGATCGCTAGATCTCTCGAAGGAGATGAACCAAAATATTCTCAAAGAAGAATGAACATATATCTTTCATCAACGGAATGAAAGAATGGAAAAACTCAATCTCTCAATCTATCACACTCTCTCATACGGATCACAATGCCTCAGCGAAAGGCAAGGGAGCTCTGATTGTTGAGATATTGAGCTCCACTCGTGATATGCCAGGGTGACCGTTGTGCATTTATGTCACCGACTTGTTAGCTACAGATGCGGTTGGTACACCGCCCATGAATAATAGCTAGATGATAGCTATCCTTATGTACTCTAGTTCGTGGCTCAGTTAGTATGCCACCTTAGTTAGCTGAGTTTGGTTTGAGGCCCACATATAGGGTCCTTCTATTTCTTTGTACTAGAGTTCTTTTGGCTTTCACAACTAAGAAGAGGAAAAGTGTTTTGAGCCTTCACCTTTGTGTGTATTCCCCCATTGTGTATGTGAGAAAGCCATAAGTGAGACTCCTTCCTTCTCTCCCACTATCTTCACATGGTATTAGAGCCTAGTTCGTGGTGTCCTAGTAAGAGGACCAGTGTTGCTTTCCTTTTTCGAGTTTGGGAGCAAATCTTTGCAGGTAGCACAGCCGGAAAGTGCAAGAGTGCATTGTCTCAGATTGAGACGCCCTTCGCGGTGTGGCGAGAGGTCAATATATGCTACGAGTGTGGGCAAAGCCCTCAATGACCTTATTTTTTTGATTCGAGGCCATTTCGGGGCCCGTTTTGGAGGCAGAAGTTCTCTGCAAGCATTGAGAAAAAGGCCTTGTTTTTGTTGTGCGACCACTGCTCTATAGGTCGGTGAAAAGTTGCTGTAAAAATTGCATCGTATGCCTATGCACAGAGATATTGGGAGTTGCAGAATCATCCTTATTGCCTGTTGATGCAAAATCGTCACTAGGAAGTGACTATGTGGTCAAATACCACTTTCGTCAGTTTTGCAGATTTGCCCTGGTGAGGCAGAAGCTGTTTTTTGCAGTGACAAAGTACTTTGCAGTGTTCTGTAATGGCATCTGATTCTCTTTCATAGATTGTCACTGAAAAGCTTGACAAGAACAACTTCCAAGCATGGAAGTTTAGAATGACGAATTTCCTTATGGGAAAAGGCTATTGGGAGTTCATTACAGGAAATGAAGAAGAACTAGTTCTTCCTAATGTTCCCAATCAACAGGAAATGCAGGCATTTAAAGGACGGCATGAGAGAGCCAGAAAAGTTATGTACTGGCTGTCTATAAGTATTGGTGCATCTTCTTCAGGAGGAACTTCAAAAGAAATTGTCTTCTACTCAAATGCTGGAAGATGTAGAGGCAGAGATAGAGCAGGCCGATCTAGAGGCCATGGTAGAAATAAGAATATGCAACAAACTCAAGAAAACTAGTCCTATGGAGGAGGACATGGTAACTCTAAGGGCAGGGGGAGCCAAAGAGGTCGTGGTGGATGGCAGAGAGGCCAAAATGCAAACAGCAATGTTGAATGCTACTACTGTGGTAAAATGGGTCATATGGCTAAAGACTGCTATAAAAAGCAAAATGACATCATGAATGGAAAATTGCAGCAAGGGAATTATGCATCTTCTAGTAGACAGGGTGATGACAGAAATGAGCATCTATTTATGGTGCAGCACATGATCAATTCTGTGACAAGTGCAAAAGAAAGCAATGATGTGTGGTATGTTGACTCAGGTGTGTCAAACCACATGACAGGTCATGCAGAATGGATGCAGGATGCAAGGAAAATTGAAAACCCAAGATTTGTGGAGACTGGTGATGATACTGCACATCCGATTGTGCAGATTGGTAAAATTCCTTTGTCTATGCAGGATGGGAAAAAGAAATACCTGTCTGATGTATTTCATGTCCCGAATATCACCAAGAACCTGGTTTCTGTTGGTCAAATGGTTGAGCAGGGCTTGCAAGTCAGATTTAATCCTCATGGATGCTTTGTTGAGGATATGAAAAATAACGGTCGCTTGATAGCAAAAGGAAATAAGAAGGGCAGGATGTTTACGTTGGATGCAGACATGCTTGAATTGAGTGCAGCAATGTTTGCACATGGGACCGGCTTAGTTGCAAATATTGATATCCGGTATAAATGCATTGGTCATGTTAATGTACAGCGACTTAAATCAATGCAGGCCCAAAATATTGTTGCAGTATTGCCTAAATTTAAGGTTGCAGAAATGCATAAGGTATGTGAAGCCTGTCAATTTGGAAAACAGGCAAGGAAACCATTTCCTAGACATGTTCAAGAGAGTAAGAAGCCATTGGAATTAATCCACTCTGGTGTGTATCTATTAGAGGCTGTCATTATTTTGTCACTTTTATTGATGACTACAGCAGAAAAGTTTGGGTGTATTTTACGAAAAAGAAAAGTGAAGTGTTTGGGCATTTCAAAGCTTTTAAAGCTATGGTTGAAAAAGAAACAGGCCTACAAATAAAATGCCTAAGGTCAGATGGAGGGGGAGAGTACCTCTCAAATGAGTTTGCAAGGTTCCTGCAGGAGCATGGCATAAAGCAACAATATTCATGCAGTCATACCCCATAGCAAAATGGACTTGCAAAAAGGAAAAACAGGCATATTGGAGAGGTATCTCGGGCCATGCTAAATGAAAAAGACCTACCAGATTATTATTGGACTAAAGCAATTGCTATAGCAGTTTACATAATGAACAGGACTACCACTGTAGCAATACATGGCATGATGCCAGAGGAGATGTATACTGGTAGGAAACCAGTTATTTCTCATTTGAAAATTTTTGGTTGCATTGCCTATGTTCATGTGCTAGACGAGTTGAGGACCAAGTTGGATCCAAAAGCTGAGAAGTGCATCTTTATTGGTTATTCTTTGCAGCAGAAATGGTATAGATGCTATAACCCTTCTACTCGTAAGTTTACAGTGAGCAGAGATGTTGTTTTTGATGAGATGAGCAGCTGGTATAAACCAGTAAATGTTATTGATGATGTAGATGCACAAATTGGTAATGCTGCACAGAATTCATAGTAGCAATCACAAAATATTAGTGGACCTGCAGTGTCCTCTAGCAGTGGTTCACATACTTTACCATGGACAGGCAGATTGAGATTAGGAGAATCTCCTCAAAGCAATGCAGATAGTGGTATGCAGGTATCACAAAAAGGAAAAGAGAAGGAGATCAGCCCATGTTTGATGTGAATGTAGGTCACTCTTATGTGGATGGTGAATCCAGTGGCTCAGAACAGAGCATTGATGATGAGTTGGGTATTCCTTCTGTTGTTACACCTAGAGTAAGGAAGACCAGGGATGTTTTGAGAGCACCTGGAGTTAAGCCTATTTTGCGCAGGTCTACCAGAGCTAGGTATCCTATGGATAGGCTGAAATATGATGGATTTACAGCCATTCACAATGCCTATATGGTCAAAGTGATACAAAAACCAGAACCCACTTCTTTTGAGCAAGCCATGGGAAAAGAAAAACGGGAGAAAGCCATGGATGAAGAAATGGATGCCTTGGAAGCAAATACTACATGGGAATTGGTGCCTTTGCCTAAAGACAAGAATGCAATTGGCTGTAAGTGGGTTTATAAGATGAAGCATAATGTAGATGGTTTTGTGAACAGATACAAGGCAAGATTAGTTGTCAAGGGGTATGCATAGACATATGGCATTGATTATGAAGAAACATTCAGTCCGGTTGCAAGGATGGCAACCGTAAGAGCAGTCATTGCTATGGCTGCATCAAAGGGAGGGTCTTTACATCAGATGGATGTAAAGCTGCATCTATTAGAGGCTGTCATTATTTTGTCACTTTTATTGATGACTACAACAGAAAAGTTTGGGTGTATTTTATGAAAAAGAAAAGTGAAATGTTTGGGCATTTCAAAGCTTTTAAAGCTATGGTTGAAAAAGAAACAGGCCTACAAATACAATGCCTAAGGTCAGATGGAGGGGGAGAGTACCTCTCAAATGAGTTTGCAAGGTTCCTGCAGGAGCATGGCATAAAGCAACAATATTCATGCAGTCATACCCCATAGCAAAATGGACTTGCAAAAAGGAAAAACAGGCATATTGGAGAGGTATCTCGGGCCATGCTAAATGAAAAATACCTACCAGATTATTATTGGGCTAAAGCAGTTGCTATAGCAGTTTTGGTTGCATTGCCTATGTCCATGTGCCAGATGAGTTGAGGTCCAAGTTGGATCCAAAAGCTGAGAAGTGCATCTTTATTGGTTATTCTCTGCAGCAAAAAGGGTATAGATGCTATAACCCTTCTACTCGTAAGTTTACAGTGAGCAGAGATGTTGTTTTTGATGAGATGAGCAGCTAGTATAAACTAGTAAATGTGATGATTGATGTAGATGCACAAAATGGTAATGCTGCACAGAATTCACAGCAGCAATCACAAAATATCAGTGGACCTGCAGTGTCCTCTAGTAGTGGTTCACATACTTTGCCATGGATAGGTAGATTGAGATCAGGAGAATCTCCTCAAAGCAATGCAGATAGTGGTACACAGGTATCACGAAAAGGAAAAGAGAAGGTAGATGTTTGATGTGAATGCAGGTCACTCTTATGTGGATGGTGAATCCAGTGGCTCAGAGCAGAGCATTGATGATGAGTTGGGTATTCCTTCTGTTGTTACACCTGGAGTAAGGAAGACCAGGGATGTTTTGAGAGCACCTAGAAGTGAGCCTATTTTGCACAGTTCTACCAGGGTTAGGTATCCTGTGGATAGGCTGAAATATGATGGATTTACAGCCATTCACTATGCCTATATGGTCAAAGTGATATAGGAACCAGAACCCACTTCTTTTGAGCAAGCCATGGGAAATGAAAAATGGGAGAAAGCCATGGATGAAGAAATGGATGCCTTGGATGCAAATGCTACATGGGAATTGGTGCCTTTGCCTAAAGACAAGAATGCAATTGGCTATAAGTGGGTTTATAAGATCAAGCACAATGCAGATGGTTGTGTGAATAGATATAAGGCAAGATTAGTTGTCAAGGGGTATGCACAAACATATGGCATTGATTATGAAGAAACTTTCAGCCCGGTTGCAAGGATGGCAACCGTAAGAGCAGCCATTTCTATGGCTGCATCAAAGGGATGGTCTTTACATCAGATGGATGTAAAGAATGCCTTCTTGCATGGTGATTTGCAAGAAGAGGTCTTTATGTAGCAGCCACCAGGTTATGTTCATGCTATTCATCCTGAGTTTGTTTGTAGGTTGAAGAAAGCCTTGTATGGCTTGAAGCAGGCACCTAGAGCATGGTCTAACAAGATAGGACAGTATATTGTCACTATTGGCTTTCAGATTTCCAAGGCATATTTCTCACTTTATGTGAGAAAAACAGAGAAAGGTATTATGCTGCTTGTCATTTATGTTGATGATTTGATCATCACAAGTGATAGTGATGAAGATATCCTTCATGTGAAAATGCTATTAAAGTAGAAGTTTGAGATGAATGATTTGGGAGAGCTGTGTTATTTCTTGGGCATTGAGGTGATTAGATCACCAAGTGGGATACGGCTCTTGCAGGGGACGAGCATTTTCTGAGCGAAATCTTCCGAGCGTTCGAGCGAAGGAAAAAAAAAGCTTCCAACTATGCATAAATATGGTAAAAATCGATCAGAAGAAAACATAGTTTCACTTAGAAATATGCAAAGTATTATAGCAATGCCTATTTTATACAAAAATATTTAGGTGAATCTGTAGGAATCGTGAGAGCATAATGGGATGGCTTTTGAAGAAACCCACATGTAGAGTAGACTTCTCATTGAAAATTCCCTTATGATCCTTCTTACAACTTTTACTTAATAGGGGGTGACATTGAAAACCCTCTCTCAACCTATCTTCATGAAAGAGTTTCTTCAAAGAAAACTCATTGAAGCAAGCCATCCAGGTAGTTTCGCCAGCGAAACCCCTTTGAAGCAAGTCTCCCAAGGTAGTTTCGCTGGCGAAACTACCTTGGACAGCACTTTTAAAAGTGACATAACTTTCATATCCAATGTCCAAATATAGTCATTCAACCACTCAAATTGATCGGAACACCCCATTTGAGCACATCTATGGAGTTATATTTTGGAAAATCTTTCATATATAGTATTAAATATTACATGTATTTTATGAGAGTGATATATAAGCCCAAGTTAATACTTATTTATAGTAATTTAAACTTCTTTAGAAACATGTCCATAAATATGCTATACAGATGCAGGTGAGCTTCTAGAAGACCCTACTATGTACAGGCGCATAGTAGGAAGTTTGATTTATATGACTAATACCAGGCCAGATTTGAGCTATGCTGTTGGATTGGTAAGTCAGTTTATGCAGGCTCCAAGGAAACTGCATTTGGATGCAACTAGACGCATACTCAGGTATGTGAAGTCCACATTGCAATATGGACTATTTTATGAGGCTGGGGTTTAGATACAGTTGCATGGATACACTAATGCTGATTGGGCTGGTAGTATTTTTGATAGATGATCTACCAGTGGATATGTGTTCTCTTTTGGGAGTGCTGCAGTCATTTGGAGCAGCAAGAAACAACCTACAGTTGCCTTGTCGAGCACAAAGGCTGAGTACAGGGGTGTAACAATGGTTGCATGTGAGGTAGCTTGGTTGCATAAGCTACTTTATGATATGCATCAGTCTACATATGGCCCAGTTGTCATTTATTGTGACAACATGAGCAGTATACACTTGGCAAATAACTCAGTCTATCATGCTAGAACAAAGCACATTGAGGTGCATTATCACTATGTGTGAGAGAAGGTTTTACTAGGTCTTATTTATCTAATTTATGTCAGCACAGAGGATCAGGTAGCTGACATATTCATGAGAGCATTGGGTGCAGAGAAGCTGCGAAAGTTCAGAGACTTGCTTGGTGTGCAGGAATTGGGATTGAGCTCAAGGGGGAGTGTTGAGATATCAGCTCCACTCGTGATATGCTAGGGTGACCGTTGTGCATTTATGTCACCGACTTGTTAGCTGCAGATGCGGTTGGTACATGGCCCATGGATAATAGCTAGATGACAGCTGTCCTTATGTACTCTAGTTCGTGGCTCAGTTAGTATGCCACCTTAGTTAGCTGAGTTTGGTTTGAGACCCACATATAGGGTTCTTCTATTTCTTTGTACTAGAGTTCTTTTGGCTTTCACAACTAAGAAGAGGAAAACTATTTTGAGCCTCCACCTTTGTGTGTATTCCCCCATTGTCTATGTGAGAAAGCCATAAGTGAGACTCCTTCCTTCTCTCCCACTTCACACTGATACCATGAAAAAATATGAAGAGGGGAGAGGAGAAGAGTAGAGATGAGGAGAGAGGGCATAGCTAGAGAGCACACCACAAATGGCTAACTATACACTAGATTCAGTTGAAAATGTAGAATATATACAAACCCATTTAGGGTTCAGGTTAGGGCATCTAACCCTTTCCTTCATAGCACTCTATAAGTGTTAGTGCTATTCACATATGCCATACTTTCAAATATCTATAATGATTGGAAATAATTAGTATGGTGGGACATGCAAATCTTCTCATTTTCAAACATGCATAGTGTGTAATGCCAAAAATTTATGCATCAGTATGATTACACCACCATAGGTGTATACTGCTGATGGTCATGAAATTTTCCAAACAAATTTCAATGAGTAAGGGCCTTATACTGCAAAGTTTCATAGTATCATACATCATTCATGTGGTGGGACATGCACATTTTCTCATTTTCAAACATTCACAATGTGTAGTTGCCAAACATTGTGTATCGGTATGCTTATGCCATAGGCATACGTTGCAAAAGATCATGAACTTGAAAAAAACTCTCAATTCAGAATTACCTTATAATTGAAAATTTTATAAGAACTTTACATCAACTTTATGATGGGACATGCACATTTTCTCATTTTAACGAATGATGCATTACTATTAAAAAATTCTGCATTGGTATGCTTATATGACACCTCTATGTCAAGAAAATTTGCAAATATCATTCAATGCATATTTAATTTATAATTTTAAATTTCATAATATTTGGACATAATTTATAGGGTGCAATGCCCACATTTTCTCATTTTGGAACATGCATGGTGTTGGTTGCAAAAAAGTGTGCATCGGTACACTTACACCATAGTTGTATCTTGCCAATGGTCATATTACTTTGAAAAGAACTTTAAATGATGAGTGATATCATAATTTCAAAGTTTGATAAAGATCATTCATAATTTGTGTGGCTAGACATGCACGTTTTCTCATTTTCGAGCACGGATGATGCATTACAATCAAAAAATTGGGTAATAAGTATGCCTATACCACACCTCTATGTGTTTGATGGTCAAGAAAAATTGTAGAGACCTTTTAATGATTTTTTCCTTATTATTTAAAATATTAATCAGATTTTAATATCATTTATATGGTGAGACATCCTCATTTCCTCAATTTGGAGCATGTACAATGTGCAAGTGTCAAAACATTATGCATCGATACACTTGTACCACCATAGGTGTATGTTGTTGATGGTGACAAATTCAGAAAATAACTTTCATAATATCCCTTATACTCACAAAGATTCATAATTATGGAACATCAATTATATGGTGGGACATGTACATCTTCTCATTTATGAAACATGCATAGTGTGTAAGTGCCAAAAATTTGTGCATCGGGACATAGGTGTACATTGCCAATGGTCACAAAACTTTGCAAAGACATTTCAATGACTAACAACCTTATACTTGAAAATTTTCATAAGGATCATACATCATTCTTGTGGTGGGACATGCACATTTTCTCATTTTTGGACACACACGGGGTGTAGTTGCAAAAAATTATGCATTGGTATGTTTATACCATGGGTGTATGTTTATGATGGTCAACAAACTTTAAAAATACCTTTAAAAGAGTAATTAAATTATAATTTTCTTTTAAGGACCTTACATCATCTATGTGGTGGGTATGCACATTTTCTCATTACGGCCATGGATGATGACGCATTACTATAATAAAACTATGCATTGGACCATTGGTATGCTTATATCATACCTCCATGTGTCCTTGGAGAAAATTAACAAGAAAAATACCAATTGGTACACAATACGCAAAAATTTTCACAAGCCTTCAACATCCTTTCTATGGTGTGATTAGTACATTTTCCAAATTTAAGCATGTACAGTGCATAAGTGCCAAAACATTGTACACCATTACACAGGTGTATGTTGCCATGGTTGAAAGACTTTGCAAAACCCTTTTAATGATGAGTAAGTAAATAATAATTACAAGTACTCATAATAGTACATCATTTGCATGGTGGTACCATGCAACTCTCTCATTTCCTCCCATGCATAAGGCATAATTGCCAAAAGATAGTGCATTAGTACACTTCTCCCATAGGTGTTACTTGAAAATAATTACCAAATTTGTAATTTTCTTATAATCTAAAATTTTCAGAAGGATTTCACATCATTTGCATTATGGGACATGCATATTTTTTAATTACATGATACATTAATTATTGTCTAAAAAACAATGAATCGGTATAGTTATACTCTACCTCTATGTATTCAATGGTCATAAAATTTTTTAAAGACCTTAGAATGAATGGTAATCATATACTTAGAAACATTAATAATGATCAAACATCATTTTGTATGGAGGGACATTAATAAGTCTCATTTTCAAACATGCATTGTTGTGTGTAGTTGCAAAAAATTATGCATCGGTTTGTTTATACCATAGCTCTATTTGTCTAATGGTCAAGAAACTTTCAAATGCCTTTCTCTTAGTTATTCCTTTATACTTGAAAATAATGGTGTACATCATGTGTGTGTTAAGGCATGCATATTTTCTCATTTTTGATGATGAATGATGCATTGCTATCAAAACAATGTGTATTGGTATGCTAATACCACACCTCTATAAGTCCAATGATCAAAAAACTTTTCAAAGACCTTTATATGATTATATTATTTATAATTTCAAAGTTTTTTAATATAGTACATGGGCATCTTTCAAATGGTGTAATATGCAATTTTTTGAATTTGGAGATTGTATAATGCATAAGTGCCAAAATTGTGCATCGGTGTGCTTATAACATAGGCGTATGTTGCTGATGGTCAAAATTTTTTAAATAAGCTTTAATAAGTAATACCCTTATACTCACAAAGATTAATAATGATTGAACATAACATGCAGTACATATTCTCATTTCCAAACATGCATAATGTGTAAGTGCCAAAACAAGGTGCATCTGTATCCTTCCAACATAGGTGTATATTTTTTATGGTCATGAAACTTTGCAAATACCTTTCAATAACTAATGACCTTATACTTTCAAATTTTCATAAGGATAATACATTTGTGCATTTGTATGCTTATACCATAGGTGAATAATGCCAATGGTCACAAAACATTTCAAAGACTTTCAATGATTAATTACCTTATACTTGTGAAGATAGTGGGAGAGAGGGAAGGAGTCTCACTTGCAGCTTTCTCACATACACAATGGGGGAATACACACAAAGGTGGAGGCTGAAAACAATTTTCCTCTTCTTAGTTGTGAAAGCCAAAAGAACTCTAGTACAAAGAAATAGAAGAACCCTATATGTGGGTCTCAAAACCAAACTCAACTAACTAAGGTGGCATACTAACTGAGCCACGAACTAGTGTAGATAAGGATAGCTCTCATCCAGCTATTATTTGTGGGCGGTGTACCAACTGCATGTGTAGCTAACAAGTCAGTGACATAAATGCACAACGGTCACCCTGGCATATCGCGAGTGGAGCTCGATATCTCAACACTCCCCCTCGAGCTCAATCCCAATTCCTGCACACCAAGCAGGTCTCTGAACTTGCGCAGCTTCTCTGTGCCCAATGCCTTCGTGAATATGTCAGCTACCTGATCCTCTGTGATGACATAAACTAGATCAATAAGACCTAGTAAAACCTTCTCCTGCACATAGTGATAATGCACCTCAATGTGCTTTGTTCTAGCATGATAGACTGAGTTATTTGCCAAGTGTATACTGCTCATGTTGTCACAATAAATGACAACTGGCCCATATGTAGACTGATGCATATCATAAAGTAGCTTATGCAACCAAGCTACCTCACATGCAACCATTGTTGCACCCCTGTACTCAGCCTTTGTGCTCGACAAGGCAACTGTAGGTTGTTTCTTGCTGCTCCAAATGACTGCAGCACTCCCAAAAGAGAACACATATCCACTGGTAGATCATCTATCAAAAATACTACCAGCCCAATCAGCATTAGTGTATCCATGCAACTGTATCTAAACCCCAGCCTCATAAAATAGTCCATATTGCAATGTGGACTTCACATACCTGAGTATGCGTCTAGTTGCATCCAAATGCAGTTTCCTTGGAGCCTGCATAAACTGACTTACCAATCCAACAGCATAGCTCAAATCTGGCCTGGTATTAGTCATATAAATCAAACTTCCTACTATGCGCCTGTACATAGTAGGGTCTTCTAGAAGCTCACCTGCATCTGTGCTTAGCTTCATATTCTACTCCAAAGGAACTAAAATAGGCTTACAGCCTGTCATCCCATATTTGGACAACATGTCCAATCCATACTGCCTCTGCAAGAGCCGTATCCCACTTGGTGATCTAATCACCTCAATGCCCAAGAAATAACACAGCTCTCCCAAATCGTTCATCTCAAACTTCTGCTTTAATAGCATTTTCACATGAAGGATATCTTCATCACTATCACTTGTGATGATCAAATCATCAACATAAATGACAAGCAGCATAATACCTTTCTCTGTTTTTCTCACATAAAGTGAGAAATATGCCTTGGAAATCTGAAAGCCAATAGTGACAATGTACTGTCCTATCTTGTTAGACCATGCTCTAGGTGCCTGCTTCAAGCCATACAAGGCTTTCTTCAACCTGCAAACAAACTCAGGATGAATAGCATGAACATAACCTGGTGGCTGCTACATAAAGACCTCTTCTTGCAAATCACCATGCAAGAAGGCATTCTTTACATCCATCTGATGTAAAGACCATCCCTTTGATGTAGCCATAGAAATGGCTGCTCTTACGGTTGCCATCCTTGCAACCGGGCTGAAAGTTTCTTCATAATCAATGCCATATGTCTGTGCATACCCCTTGACAACTAATCTTGCCTTGTATCTATTCACAGAACCATCTGCATTGTGCTTGATCTTATAAACCCACTTATAGCCAATTGCATTCTTGTCTTTAGGCAAAGGCACCAATTCCCATGTAGCATTTGCATCCAAGGCATCCATTTCTTCATCCATGGCTTTCTCCCATTTTTCATTTCCCATGGCTTGCTCAAAAGAAGTGGGTTCTAGTTCCTGTATCACTTTGACCATATAGGCATAGTGAATGGCTGTAAATCCATCATATTTCAGCCTATCCACAGGATACCTAACCCTGGTAGACCTGTGCAAAATAGGCTCACTTCTAGGTGCTCTCAAAACATCCCTGGTCTTCCTTACTCCAGGTGTAACAACAGAAGGAATACCCAACTCATCATCAATGCTCTGCTCTGAGCCACTGGATTCACCATCCACATAAGAGTGACCTGCATTCGCATCAAACATGGGCTGATCTACCTTCTCTTTTCCTTTTCGTGATACCTGTGTACCACTATCTGCATTGCTTTGAGGACATTCTCCTGATCTCAATCTACCTATCCATGGCGAAGTATGTGAACCACTACTAGAGGACACTGCAGGTCCACTGATATTTTGTGATTGCTGCTGTGAATTCTGTGTAGCATTACCATTTTGTGCATCTACATCAATCATCACATTTACTGGTTTATACTAGCTGCTCATCTCATAAAAAACAACATCTCTGCTCACTGTAAACTTACGAGTAGAAGGGTTATAGCATCTATACCCTTTTTGCAGAGAATAACCAATAAAGATGCACTTCTCAGCTTTTGGATCCAACTTGGACCTCAACTCATCTGGCACATGGACATAGGCAATGCAACCAAAAAATTTCAAATGAGAAATATCTGGTTTCCTACCAGTATACATCTCCTCTGGCGTCATGCCATGTATTGCTGCAATGGGAGTCTTGTTCATTATATAAACTGCTGTAGCAACTGCTTCAGCCCAATAATAATCTGGTAGATCTTTTTCATTTAGCATAGCCCGAGATACCTCTCCAATATGCCTGTTTTTCCTTTCTGCAATTCCATTTTGCTGTGGGGTATGACTGCATGAATATTGCTGCTTTATACCATGCTCCTGCAAGAACCTTGCGAACTCATTTGAGAGGTACTCTCCCCCTCCATCTGACCTTAGGCATTTTATTTGCAGGCCTCTTTCTTTTTCAACCATAGCTTTGAAATCTTTGAAGTGCCCAAACACTTCACTTTTCTTTTTCATAAAGTACACCCAAAGTTTTCTGCTAAAGTCATCAATAAATGTGACAAAATAGTGACAGCCACCAATAGATGCAGCTTTAGTAGTCCACACATCAGAGTGGATTAATTCCTCGGGGGGGTCACTATGTATAAACCCTCAATATCACGTGCGTTCAAGGCCTATTTGTAAAATCCCTTATCTGTAATTTTGCCATTAATAAAATGTACCCTTTTTCTATATAAATCTGTAAAATTTTTCCAAAATCATTTAAAAAACTCCCTTATGTAAATTAATTTCTGTAAAATTTAGATATTAAAAATATCCTTCTGTTGAACTCACGTGACAGGGTTACATATGATGACTGGCCCCGCGGAGATTAATTCCAATGGCTTTTTACTCTCTTGAACATGCCTAGGAAAAGGTTTCCTTGCCTATTTCCCAAATTGACAGGCTTCACAAACCTTGTGCATTTCTGCAACCTTGAATTTAGGAAATCCTACAACAATATTTTGGGCCTGCATTGATTTAAGTCGCTGTACATTAACATGACCAATGTGTTTATGCCAGATATCAATATCTGCAACTACACCGGTCCCATGTGCAAACATTGCTGCACTCAATTCAGGCATGTCCGCATCCAGCGTAAACATCGTGCCTTTCTTCTTTCCTTTTGCTATCAAGCGACCATTATTTTTCATATCCTCAACAAAACATCTATGAGGATTGAATCTGACCTGCAAGCCCTGCTCAACCATCTGACCAACAGAAACCAGGTTCTTGGTGATGTTCGGGACATGAAATACATCAGATAAGTATTTCTTTTTCCCATCCTGCATAGACAAAGAATTTTGCCAATCTGCACAATAGGATGTGCAGTATCATCACCAGTCTCCACAAATCCTGGTTTTTCCATTTTCCTTGCATCCTGCATCCATTCAGCATGACCTATCATGTGGTTTGATGCACCTGAATCAACATACCACACATCATTGCTTTCTTCTGCACTTGTCATAGAATTTGTCATATGCTGCACCATAAACAAATGCTCATTTCTGTCATCACCCTGTCTACTAGAGGATGCATAATTGCCTTGCTGCAATTTTCCATTCATAATGTCATTTTGCTTTTTGTAGCAGTCTTTAGCCATATGCCCCATTTTACCACAGTAGTAGCATTCAACATTGGTGTTTGTATTTTGGCCTCTCTGCCATCCACCATGACCTCTTTGGCTCCCCCTGCCTCTAGAGTTACCATGTCCTCCTGCATAGGACTGGTTTTCTTGAGTTTGCTGCATATTCTGATTTCTACCACGGCCTCCAGATCGACCTCCTCTACCTTTGCCTCTACCCCTTCCAGCATTTGAGTAGAAGACAATTTCTTTTGAGGTTCCTCTTGAAGAAGATGCACCACCATTTCTCTGCTCTTCAGAAATTAGAAGAGCAGTCAACACCTCAAAATCAGGAAATTTTTCACGGACGGCAATGGATGTCCAGAACTGTGCATAATCCTTTCCTAGACCATTCAAGGTCACAGAAACTAAATCATCATCATCCACTGGTGACCCAATGGAAGCAAGTGCATCCGCAATTTTCTTCACCTTCATGTGGTAGTCATTGATGCTCATATTTTCTCTCTGCACATTGTGCAGCTCCTACTTGAGCTACATTTTCCTGGCCTACGTATTTGTGTTGTACATTTTAGCCAAAGTATCCCATGCCACCTTTGGCGTACTTGCATCCTGAATATGCACAATCATTGAATCTGAAATACTGATAGATAGCCAGTACATAACTATTCTAGCTCTCTCATGCCATCCTTTAAATGCCTGCATTTCTTGTTGATTGGGAACATTAGGAAGAACTGGTTCTTCTTCATTTCCTATAATGAACTCTCAGTAGCCTTTTCCCATAAGGAAATTCGTCATTCTAAACTTCCATGCTTGGAAGTTGTTCTTGTCAAGCTTTTCAGTGACAATCTGTGAAAGAGAATCCGATGCCATTACAGAACACTGCAAAATATTCTGTCACTGCAAAAAACACAGCTTCTGCCTCACAAGGGCAAATCTGCAAACCTGACAAAAGTGGTTTTTGACCACACAGTCACTTCCTAGTGACGATTTTGCATCAACAGGCAATAAGGATGATTCTGCAACTCCCAATATCTCTATGCACAGGCATACGATGCAATTTCTATGATAACTTTTCACTGACCTACAGAATAGTGGTCGCACAACAGCAAAAACAGGGCGTTTTTCTGAGTGCCTGAGGAGAACTTCTGCCTCCAAAACGGGCTCCAAAATGACCTCGCAGCATATAATGCCCTGTCGCCACACCGCGAAGGGCGTCTCAATCTGAGACAGTGCACTCTTGCACTTCCGGCTATGCTACCTACAGAGATTTGCTCCCAAACTCGAAAAAGGAAAGCAACACTAGTCCTCTTACCAAGACACTGCGAACTTGGTTTGGTTTCTTGAGCTCCTTACCATGAACAAGGCTCTGATACCATGTGAAGATAGTGGGAGAGAGGGAAGGAGTCTCACTTGCAGCTTTCTCACATACACAATGGGGGAATACACATAAAGGTGGAGGCTGAAAATAGTTTTCCTCTTCTTAGTTGTGAAAGCCAAAAGAACTCTAGTATAAAGAAATAGAAGAACCCTATATGTGGGTCTCAAAACCAAACTCAACTAACTAAGGTGGCATACTAACTGAGCCACGAACTAGTGTAGATAAGGATAGCTATCATCCAGCTATTATTCGTGGGCGGTGTACCAACCGCATCTGTAGCTAACAAGTCAGTGACATAAATGCACAATGGTCACCCTGGCATATTGCAAGTGGAGCTCGATATCTCAACAATACTTACCAATTTTCGTAAGGACCTTATAGCATTTGTCTAGTGGGAAATGCACATTTTCTCTTTTTTGACCATGGATGATGCATTACTATAAAAAAAGTGTACATCGATTCTATATAAAAATGCTTTTAATGATTTTTTGGAAAGAATTGTAGGACTAGGTTGTTGGTATATGTGCAATGCCCACCTCTCATATCAACCACCAATGTTCCATAGTGCCATTTTGTAAGGCCCCCATTAGGACTAGGTTGTTAATATATGTGCAATGCCCACCTCTCATATTAACCACCAATGTTCCATAGTGCCCTTTTGTAAGGCCCCCATTATGAGGAGAAGCCATGGTGTGAGCACTGGACATTTGTAGGATCCTAGTTTTGACACTAGATGAGGTCTCATGGTGACCGTTTGATGGTTAGGAGATGGTAGAAGGAACAACGTACTCCTTGGGGATTTGGGGGTAGCGTCCCCAATCCTAGGTGTCTAGGGGCAATGCCCCTAGTGGCACCATTTGGGATCTACTAGTAGGCCTCAATGGTATGCCCTCCATCGCATGCACGTGAGCATTTGTGTTTCAATTTGCTTCATGCACATGGTCGTTGGTTGGTAGTCAATGCTCTTTGATCGATGGTGAAATTTAAGCAAACATATGTCACCGTCCTCACACTTATTCACACAATGTGCTAAGTCAATATGCATGTGCCATTGCCAACCCACCAGTATGATGGAATTGGTCTACCACAAAGGGCTATATAAGGAGGCCACTTATCAAGGCTCAACATCGAATGCCAATACCCCTACCTCAAGTCATGACTCATTCTCCATCCAAAGTCTGTCTATATTTTCATCAAAGCTCTACTGGAGAGCACATGGGTGGACAACATCATCAGTTGTATCTTATTTGGTGATACGATATTTTTATTTTGCTCTATTATGTCTATTATTTGGTTATTGTACAATCATTGTGGTCAAACGATCTCTCTGCTACATCATATTTCTATATAGGTAGGGTATTATGTCTCAATGTCATGGATGTAAGGACTGTGTGGCTATGATGTACTACATTTCATAGCAAACATTATATTTCTATTATAGCATATGTGGTGGAAGAAAATAGGTGGCCATTTAAATGTGTCTAGGACTCTAAGGTACTTGGTCCTGGAGGGTTGGAGTTTTGAAACTTCACCTTAAATATCCATATATTGGGCAAGAATTTAGAATTCTAGACACAACGTCAATGTCATTCATCCTCTATAACATGACAAAATGTTTTACTATTGCTAGTGTTAAATTGATGATGACCGTTTTTGTAATTGCTTAGGTTCTAACTTGGGCACATATGTCATGGAGGCATAGAATTAATCTTTAGCATATTTCCTTGGTCTAATCAAGTTTATATTGATAGAAGGTATCCTTAGGCTAGAAAAACTTGTTACATACACTAAAGGAGATAACTGTACACTAGCATCCATCCTATCAACTGCCATAAGTGTTTCATGAGCAATGACATACCTCTTCAAAAGGAAGAGTCCAGGGAGCTCATTTACGTCCATGTCCTAGTGAGAGGAAGCTTGCCTTACAATGCTCCCTTCATCTCTTTCAATGATAGCATTTAGGAAGAAATCATCATAGGAAATGCAAGCTCACAATGACTCCATCTCTGCATGGTATTGAACAAGAGAGTTTGCTCCATGTACCACCCATTCTATTGATGCTTATTTGGAAATGGGTTGATCAAATTTTTGGAAGATGGTAATAGGAGGTAGCAAGTCCAGGTGATGGAAAGTTGGAAGTAATTGTCAAATGGGTGCAACTTGATCATTTCACCACCAAGGAGTCAAACCACCAAGGAGTCAAACTATCTCCCAAATTTTGCCTCTTTTAGAGTGACACTTGGGGGAAGTATTCTCTCAAGGCATAATCTATATCAACTATCCAAAGCCCATATATAAAGGTTAGGAGGGAAGAATTAGCCCTTATAATGGCTTAGAAGAAAACATTATTCATGTCAATCTACAAGCATCTGAGAGGAGGTTGTTTTTGTGCTCCCTAAAGAAGCAAGGGAGAAGGAAATGGGATAAAGACTTATAACAAAGAGTGAAAAGATAACTCTATTACCACCTCAATAGGTGAAACACAAGTACAAGAGAGAGAGATAGAGAGAGAGAGAGCTCCAAGGCAGTGCATAAAACAAAGTTAGACTAAAAAGTCTAACAATGACATACATGGATAAGACAAAGGGATCATGCTAAGAGAAAGATAGGAGACATAAGAGCAGATGGTAGAGGTGGAATTCTTGTAGACGAAGGGAAGGAAGGCTCCGCCTCCTTTTATAAATAATGTGTTACCCTCCTTTCACCTAGTTGTAATTGCTACCTGTAGATTCCTTTCCCCATCAATTGCACAGGCAAGTTATCATCTGTATCATTTTTGGCAAATCTTGACATATATCATGGTGTCTCGACTTACTGACAAATTATCCCATGGCATCTTTAACTATGTAAAGAAAAAAAGGCAAGTTGAGTTGGTGCTTGTACATAGATTCCTACTTTCCACATGGAAAAATAGTCCAACTCCATTCAAGGATTTTAGGGGATTCTCATTTGAATCCCACACTCTTCCACAAGTCTCCACACTCCTTTATGTGCATTCCACACACTTTATCATGTGGCTTCCCTTGCATTATTGAACACACATTGACATGAGGCCAACTTCTTTATATGCCTATTTTCTATAATATTCCAAGTTCATATAATATCATATTCCAAGTCTATTCTCACCTCACACCAAGTTATTTGTACTTCATGGACATGGTATCTACATGATGCACTTCACTCATCCTCTCAATCCTTTACAATAGCTTATAGAATGGAAAATCAAATGATAGCTATCAAGCCACTGATCGATCACTTCTACAATAATCTTATTTCACACATAAAATAGACATCATTATAAAAATCAAAGACATTGAATTTCTTTGTCACATTTGTCCCCCTATCACTTGCTCTTGCGATGAAGAGACAATATGTACTAGTCATCAAGGTAGTTGAGCATAGAAGAAGTTGAGCTAGTATCCATTGATGCATCATGGTATCTTCTTGCCTTGTAGGTACCATGTGTAAAGCTACAAATTCTCTTTGTAGCTGAAGAGTAGCTGAAGAACTACTCCAAAAATAATACTTTGTTAAGAGAACATCAACTACAATGTCAAACAACCCAAATTTGGCACATGAATGTTGTACCATGATATACTAGTACAAAGGTAAGGAATCAAGAATTTAACATATCTCTTCACCAATATTTTTAGCCCAACATTTATCTCCACATCCAAGTGAGATGAATCAAGCATGTGTTTCCCATATGTGCATGCCAACATCTTACTAGTCTTTGACCCCATCCATGTACAAACTGCTCCATGTATGGCATGCACCTCATTATGCATATTTTCACAATTGACCATACCAAGGCCACGAAATTCTATATGTAACTAGAAGGAGAATATGTAATACAAGTTCCTTGAAGCTCCAAGTCTTCAAGGACCCCTATATCAACATCCTATAGTTATATTCTCTCTTGTTCTAGCAAGGCATGTAAAGAATAAGGGAGAGAGATAGGAGACTCAAGTTCAGCTTTCTTCACAACACACAAAAGAGAGAGGACACAAGGTTGGAGGGTGAAGCCTTTCTTCACTTTTGCACACAACAACCATACAATAGAAGAGGGAAATACCCTATATGTCAAACCCTAGAATACGTGGTTCATATGTGAACCCAAACCAAAAACATACGTGGTAGTCTAACTACACCACAAGTACAACTAACATAGGCGGTGACATAAATGATAGTCATCCAGGAGATATATCGGCGGTAGAGCTTGATATCTCAACACTCCCCCTCAAGCTCAAATCCATCTCACGTACACCAAGCAAGCTCCTAAATCTGCGAAGCTTCTCGGTACCCAATGCCTTCGTAAAAATATCAGCCACCTGCTCCTCAGTGCTGACATAGACAAGATCAATCTCACCAGCTAGAACCTTCTCTCTCACAAAGTGATAATGCACCTCAATGTGCTTCGTTCTAGCATGATAAACTGGGTTATTAGCAAGCATGATGCTGCTAATGTTGTCACAATGAATGACAACTGCTGCATGAATTGACTGTCCCATATCTGCAAGTAGCTTTCGTAACCAAGCTACCTCACATGCAGCCATTGCTGCACCCCTGTACTCAGCCTCTGTGCTCGGCAAGGCAACTGTTGGCTGCTTCTTGCTGCTCCAACTGATGGCACCACTCCCAAGGGAAAACATAAAACCACTAGTAGATCTCCTGTCTGAGACACTACCAGCCCAGTCAGCATCTGTGTATCCATGTACCTGTAATGCACACCCAGCTTCATAAAACAGTCCATAATGCAATGTGGACTTCACATACCGCAGTATGCGCCTAGCCGCATCCAAATGTGGCTTCCTCGGTGCCTGCATAAACTGACTTACCAGCCCCACAGCATAGCTCAAATCTGGTCTGGTTATAGTCATGTAAATCAAGCTACCTACTATGCGCCTGTACATAGTAATATCTTCAAGAAGCTCACCTGTCTCTGCATTGAGCTTCACATTCTGCTCCAATGGAACAGAAATAGGCTTACAGCCTGTCATCCCATATTTGGACAGCATGTCCAAACCGTATTGCCTTTGCAACAGCCATACCCCACTCGGGGATCTAATAACCTCAATGCCCAAGAAGTAACGCAACTCTCCCAAATCCTTCATCTCAAATTTCTGCTTCAACAGCAGCTTCACTTTATTAATGTCTGCATCACTATCACCTGTAATAATCAAGTCATCAACATAGATGACTATAAGCACAATCCCTCTGTTTGTCCTTTTCACATAAAGTGAAAAATCTGAATTGGAAATCTGAAATCCAATAGTGACAAGATATTGCCCTATCTTGTCTGACCATGCCCTCGGCGCCTGTTTTAAGCCATACAAGGCTTTGCGCAACCTGCATACAAAATCGGGGTGTGAATTATCCTCATAACCTTCTGGCTGCATCATATAAACCTCTTCCTACAAATCACCATGCAAGAAGGCATTTTTCACATCCATCTGATGCAAAGACCATCCCTTTGCAGCAGCCATAACAATTACTGCTCTCACGATTGCCATCCTTGCAACTGGGCTGAAAGTTTCCTCATAGTCAATTCCATATGTCTGCGCAAAACCTTTGGCAACCAATCTTGCCTTGTACCTGCTAACAGACCCATCAGCATTGTGCTTTACTTTGTAAACCCACTTGCAGCCAATAGCCTTCTTATCATGAGGCAAAGGCATCAAATCCCAAGTGTGGTTTGCATCCAAGGCAGCCATCTCTTCATCCATAGCTGCTTCCCAATTTTTATGCCCTGCTGCATCCTCAAAACATGTGGGCTCTGGCTCCTCTAGAACCTTGACCATATAAGCATAGTGATGTGCTGTATACCCATCATATCTCAGCCTGTCAACTGGATACTTAATACGAGTGGACCTCCGTACAACTGGATCAGTTGCAGGAGTCTTTAAATCATGCCTGCTTTTCCTTGCACCAGGTGTAACAACAGAAGGAATCCCAAGTTCCTCATCAAGGCTCATTTCAGAGCCGCTTGACTCTCCATCAACATGAGAGCTACCAGCAGACACATCAAACACTGGAGCATGGTCTACTTTTTCTTTTCCCTTATGTGATACCTGCACAACACTATCAGGGCTGCCATGTGACGATTCACTAGATCTCAATCTCCCTGTCCATGCATTAGATCCACTAGTAGAGGACTCTCTGGGTCCACTCAAGGCTTGAGATTGCTGCTCTGCATTTATTGCAGCATTCCCATTTCCTGCATCTACATCTCCTACCATAATAGTTGGTGCATACCAGCTGCTCATTTCATCAAAAACAACATCTCTGCTCACTTGCATTTTGTGGGTGGAAGGGTTATAACAGCGATACCCTTTCTGGTGCAGAGCATATCCAATAAAGATGCATTTTTCTACCTTTGGATCCAGCTTTGTTCTCTTCTCATAAGGAACATGAACATAAGCTATGCAACCAAATACCTTCAAGTGAGAAATATCTGGTTTTTGGCCTGTATACATTTCTTCAGGCGTCATGCCATGGACAGCTGCAGTGGGGGTTCTGTTCATAATATAAACAGTAGTTGCTACTGCTTCAGCCCAAAAATAATCAGGCATGTTTTTCTCATTTAGGATCGCCCGTCCTACTTCTGCAATATGCCTGTTCTTCCTTTCTGCAACCCCATTCTGCTGAGGGGTAGACCTGCATGAGTACTTCCTTTGAATTCCCTGTTCTTTCAGATATTCACAAAATTCTTCTGAAAAGTACTCTCCCCCTCCATCAGATCTTAGCACTTTAATATGCACACCTTTCTCTTTTTCAACCATGGCCTTAAAAGCCTTGAAATGGCTGAATACTTCACTTTTGTGCTTCATAAAATAAATCCACACCTTCCTAGTGTAGTCATCAATAAACGTCACATAATAATGGCATCCACCAATAGAAGCAGCTTTGGTTGTCCAAACATCTGAATGGATCACTTCCAAAGGTCTTCTGCTCACCTTAGCATTTTTGGGAAATGCATGTCTGGCCTGCTTACCCATTTGGCATGCTTCACATACCTTTTGCATTCCCTCAACTCTGAATTTAGGCAAACCTGCAACAATGTTTTTTGTTTGCATAGATTTCAGCCTTTGTATATTCACGTGCCCAATGCGCTTGTGCCATATCTCAATATTTGCAATGACACCTCTCC
Source organism: Dipteris shenzhenensis (assembly GCF_047967505.1). Classification (NCBI taxonomy): domain Eukaryota; kingdom Viridiplantae; phylum Streptophyta; class Polypodiopsida; order Gleicheniales; family Dipteridaceae; genus Dipteris; species Dipteris shenzhenensis. The sequence goes on along the minus strand of NC_141609.1, from coordinate 38,444,569 downwards.
CATGCGCAAACATAGCAGCTTTCACCTCAGGCATATCAACATCCAAGGTGAACATTCTGCCATTTTTGTTGCCTTTCGCAACTAAGCGGCACTTATTTTTCAAGTTCTCAACAAAGCATCCATCAGGATTAAATCTAACCTGCAGACCTTGCTCAACCATCTGGCCTACTGAAACCAGGTTCTTAGTGATTTTTGGAACATGAAGTACATCTGCCAAGTACTTCGTTTTGCCATCCTGCATAGCCAATGGCACTTTACCAACCTGCGTAATTGGGTGCGCAGTATCATCACCTGTTTCAACATAACCTGGCTTATCCAAATTTCTAACATCATGAAACCACTCACCATGACTGGTCATGTGGTTAGAGGCACCTGAATCAACATACCAAACATCATTGCAAGCTGCAGCATCTCCTGACATGGAGTTAACCATATGCTGCATCACAAAAAGGTGCTCATTTCTGTCGTCACCATGCCCACTTGATGATGCATAGTTGCTTTGCTGCAACTTCCCACTTTTGATATCATTCTGCTTTTTATAGCATGTATTCTCCTTGTGTCCAGGCTTTCCACAATAATAGCATTCTGTGCTGCTATTTACTTGCTGGTTCCTTTGCCATGAACCACGGCCTCTTTGGCTCCCCCTGCCTCTAGAACTACCACGTCCTCCTCCATAGGACTGGTTTTCCTGTTGTTGCTGTTGGTTCTGATTTCCTGCACGGCCACCAAAACGGCCTCTTCCTCTACCCCTGCCTCTACCTGTATTCGAGTAGAAAGCAATCTCTTGAGAAGAGGTGGCTGAACCACCATTCCTTTGCTCTTCACTCAGCAAGAGAGCAATAAGTTCCTGAAAATCAGGAAATGTTTCACGGACTCCAATGGATGTCCGAAACTGTGCATAATCTTTCCCAAGACCATTCAAGGTCACGGACACTAAGTCCTCATCATCAACAGGTGCTCCAATGGAGGCAAGAGAATCTGCAAGGCCTTTCACTTTCAAGGAATACTTATTTATATTCAGATTTTTCCTTTGCACATTGTGCAACTCCTGCTTTAGCTGCATCTTTCGTGCTTTGGTATTTGTGCTATACAGCTTCACCAATGTATCCCATGCCTCCTTAGGCGTCTCTACATCCTGTATATGCACAATCATAGAATCTGAAATGCTAACAGACAGCCAATACAGGCATTTTCTGGCTTTTTCATGCCATTCTTTAAAGGCCTTCAATTCAGCAGGAGTGGGACCAGCACCCAAAACTGGTTCTGCAGTTTCACCACTGATGTACTCCCAAACTCCCTTTCCCATAAGGAAGTTTGTCATCCTGAACTTCCATGCTTGGAAGTTGTTCTTGTCAAGCTTCTCACTGACAATGGTAGACAGATTCTCAGACATTTTACAAATCACGAATTGCAACAGCAACCTCTAAACACAGCAAATGCCTCACAAGGGCAAATAGCAAAACTTCTGCAAAAAACCTCACAGGGGCAGATCTGCAACACTGACGAAAGTGGTATTTCACCACATAGTCACTTCCTAGTGACGATTTTGCATCAACAGGCAACAGGCATGAATCTGCAACTCCCAATATCTCTGCACACAGGCATACGATGCAATTTCTGTGGCACCTTTTCACCGACTAGCCGCGCAGCAGTGGTCGCACAGCGAAAAACAGGGCCTTTTTCTGAGTACCTGCGAAGAACTTCCGCCTTCAAAACGGGCCCCAAAACGGCCTCAAATCAAAAAAATGAAGTCACCGAGGGCTTCGCCCACGCTCGTAGCATATAGTGCGCTCTCGCCACACCGCGAAGGGCCTCTCAATCTGAAACAGTGCACTCCTGCGCTTCTGGCTGTGCTACCTGCAGAGATTTGCTCCCAAACTCGAAATAGGAAAGCAACACTGGTCCTCTTACAAGGACACCACAAACTTGGCTTGCTTTCTTGAGCTCCTTACCACGAACAAGGCTCTGATACCATGTAAAGAATAAGGGAGAGAGATAGGAGACTCAAGTTCAGCTTTCTTCACAACACACAAAAGAGAGAGGACACAAGGTTGGAGGGTGAAGCCTTTCTTCACTTTTGCACACAACAACCATACAATAGAAGAGGGAAATACCCTATATGTCAAACCCTAGAATACGTGGTTCATATGTGAACCCAAACCAAAAACATACGTGGTAGTCTAACTACACCACAAGTACAACTAACATAGGCGGTGACATAAATGATAGTCATCCAGGAGATATATCGGCGGTAGAGCTTGATATCTCAACAAGGCATTATCAACAATTAGTGCACAATATTGTTTGTAATATTCTGTCATGGTATTGGACTCCAAATCTATATCGGACTTCATAAGCATCAAAATTTTAAGGCCATCAACATCTTGATTCACACCAAGGTCAAAAGCATTCTCATCAATATATGCTTACACCTATTGTTATATCCATCTACTTTTAACAAATCAAGATGAACCCTTTCTAAACTAGCATGTTTTTTATTGCAAAGTGAATTGAGATGCAATAAAGTTATCCTTTTATTATGTGGTGATGCAAAATGATATAGTACTGAGGCAACTTGTCTATTCAAGTTTATTCAATTTGGTGTGGTTGGTCTCTCTCTCTCTCTCTCTCTCTCTCTCTCTCTCTCTTTGTGGAGCATTGTCTATAATTACTTTTGTTGCTTTCTTTTCGAGGTGGTGATCTACAAGCTACATATGACTTAAAATTTTTGAATACTCAATTTATGAGAATGGGTCATGATGCTTCTCATGGAAAATGAGATGGACTAGAACAAGATAGCTCTAAGACGTTGGTGAAGAGGCTATGTGATGCAAACTCATGTGCAATAATGGCAAAGATTGTTGATTGTGGACTTTGGTGATCAATGAAGCAATTGTTGAACTAATTGGGATAAAAGTGTCAAGTCTGATAGGCTAAAGGTGGAGGAACTCTTTTGGTTATGTTAATAAAGGATCCCATTGAGCCCTCCTAGCATCGCAAGTTCTTCTCGAATGCTAAAAGGAGCATATTGAGCAGCTATAGAGTCTTCTTGGGTGAGTGTTGATTTGATATTTAATGACAAGATGGAGCCTACGATAAACTAGAATTGAGAGATGATGTAGATGTTTAGTGATAGGATGTATCGAGGATCTATCCTATGGCAAACTGGAACTGAGAGATGACATAGGTGATGGATCAATGCCTTGGGATCTTTCCCCTTGAAATTCTTCAAATAAGGCAATCAAAATGCCATTTGCTATGTGCTTGAGAGAATTTACAAGAGGTGTTTGGAGATTCATTATAGACTTCTCCGAGGTTGGATGATGATGCTGATCACACTTGTTGCACCTGAGACACTTCGGGTAAAAAATGCCAAATGGTTAAAAAACGTCCAAATGTTTTATGAGCTAGTTAGGACCTAGACTTGACATGGAGTCAGATCTTAGCTTAAATAGATGTGTTTAAAGAAATTGGATGGCTGAGTGCACACAAGATGGAGGGTTGCATGAACTTGCTGGATCTATGATGGATCCTATGTATGGGCATTTGCTAATGCTAATGGATTCGAGTTGTGGAGTACTCTATTCATGCGAATGACCCTCCTACCAATTGTAACTTTATAATGCTTTAGTAGAGTAGGGTTTCTATCATTATTGAAAAGGCAATAGTTAAAGATTGCCATATACTTCCTTACTTGCCTTTAGATGCTTCATTCTTAGAGCAAGCAATACATTTTCAACCATAGGAACTTCTACACTAGAAAATATCATCTTTGTAATGCAAATTGGGATAAGATTCTGTCATTGTTCTTGGGGTCATCTTTTTGTTTGTATTGGAGGTTTATTTATAACTACAAAGCTATAGCCTAGAATTTGTAGTGCAAAACATTTGGAATGTGGAAACTTTCCAAATTGTAGCCTAGAATTTGGAATGAAGGAGCCTACTTGTCACTCTAGGAGGCCTCTTTAAATAAGAGATTCTAAGGAAAATGTTAAAAGTTTCATGACATTATGCAAAGCTCTATCGTCATAGCTCAAAATGAATACCAAAATTTTCATAGTTCATCACACTCAAATCCAACATTACATCTCATTAAAATGTTCATACATTTGAAGTGCACTTTTTTGCTTTACCCAACCTTGGGAATATATCAAAATTTCATCAAAATGTCATGCCATAGCAAGGCAATGGAATTTGAATCACATTTCGAAGAAAAAATTTAACCAAAATTCTATCATATAGTTCTATCGTGGGAAAGTAGAGATTATTAGTGTGAAACTTTGCAATGTCTAAACTTCATTTTGAAATTCTATCATATGGTTCTATGGTGAGCTCCTTTTTAAATGTCTAACAACTTCAAAAAGGAATGAATCTACTCTCATCTACAACTCCTTTTGCAATGCTTTTGCAATGACTACAACTTAAGAAGGATTGGGTCTACATTCCAAATGCACATTACAAAGTTCCTCGATCTTGGATAGAATTCCAGCGCTCGCTCCCTCTTGCACCTACTAACCGGACCAATTCTTCATCATCTGCACCAAATTGCAATCCGATTTTAGTTGAATGGCCTTAGTACGGATCTTCTTGGTCAAACATTGAATCGGATGATCAAAATGCGACATAACCATCATATTGGTTGGAAATTTCCCACTTTTACATTCCAGTTAGATTCTCAGTACGATCATGATTTCTACTGTGGAAATTTGTGTCGTTTGCAATGTGGATGATGTTTACTAATAGAGTTCAAGCTACTGAGGAATCTTAGCTTCCATAAATCACGAACTCGAAGGACTGCCGTGGATGGTAACTACTTGTCCACTGGGCTGAAACATTATAAATTCATAATACCATCACCTCCTTGTTTACCAACAACGGCCCAGGCCAAGCCTGGAAAAGAAGCAACTCTGGATTAGCAAAAGCCTGCATTCGGCTGATCATTGGTACTTACACAGGAAGTATGTACTTTTAGAAGAACTTAGATATGCAATTCGTCCCAATTACACGCAGAGTTGATTCTTGACAGTTAAATCCATCCGGACGCCAAGCACATTTTTCAGGAAGGCCACAATTTCACAGATTGGCAATGTAGCTGGGATATGCAAATCATCACCAACAGAAAACTGAAAACAGGACAACTTTGGGGGCATACAGCCACCCTCAACTTCCCTCCAGCGCTATGGGCGTAGTAAATTTAACGTATTGCGACCGCGCTGTCCAAAACTGAATATGCTTTCAGTAAGTAGGATCCTTGCCGTAAAACTCTGTGCCTATAAAAGTCCCACCTTTTCTGGACGTCTGGAATGGTAAATCAGTTGCTTGCCTTGAGCCCGCATCTCTCAGAATTGCATTTTCTGATTGATATGCGCAAGAAAACCGATTACCATAAATCATGCTCCAAATTTTAAAAACAGAGGACTTCACTAATTTGGCTAGCCACATGCAAAATCGAGGACATTTAACAAAATGCTGCACCTCCCGACAAAGAAAAGCAAAGATTCGCCATTTTCGTTTCTGCTATCGCTGCGAGTGATTTTGTTTGCAATGCCCTTCTTCCATTTTCAGGTACAATTCAAGAGCGACAGCTGGATCAGGGCACAGACGAACTCTCTTACCAGGGCATATTAAGAGAGTTGAGAGGAGTGCGGAATGGACGTGTTTCAAGGTCGAAGGCAGTTGCAAAACTTGGTTCTTCAGCCAGTATTCGACCCAACTCCTCTTCTCGCAGCTGTAGCGAGCTCTATGGCCGCATCCAGTGCTTCATGGCCATTCTCAATCTAATATGCAACGGGAAGGGGGAGAAAAAGGGCATGCCCATCACCGAAATCAGAGGGATTTGCCTATCGTGAGGAGGACGTTGGAGAGCCAGGGAAGAGGCAGTGCATGGAATCTCCACGAGCAGACACGCTTCTGTGCAAGCGGAGCTGCCATGCACAGGCTCACCCTGGCTTGCTCGCTCGCGCTCTCTCTCCCATCTCTGCCCCTCTCTCTCTCTCTCTCTCTCTCTCTGATTCTCTCTCGGTTCGAATACTAAGTGTGTGGGTATGCCCATCCAATCAGTACTCTCAAATATGATAAATTTGTACTAGTAGAAGTACTGCAAACAAAATTCGAAACTAGTTGTAGTACCACTACTACTAGTGCAAACGGAAGTAGTAGTACTAGCAGCTTGCCTAGTAAGTACTAAGTAGTACGCTTTAGGCTTCTTCGACACTCAGAGTACTACACAAAAGGAGGTAGTACGCTTCTTAGTACATAAGAGTGATGTGCATTGCAAACTAAAGTCTTTTGGTGGCTCAAAAGTCAACAAAACAAGTTGAATGACTTTTGTCATTCATAAGGTCCCCCAAAAAAGTTGGTGGAGGAATTTCCAAGAACTAGAGGCAGAAGCAACACCAAAACGAGCTGGAGACAATGGAGGAGCAAGTGTGCAGCTTCTTGTATGTATCACAGGAGATGATGCGGGCGTGGAGGTGGAGACTGAGGGTAAGCGAGCAAAGAGAGAGAGAGAGAGAGGAGTGAAATAGTAAATTCAACATGGACTAATAGTCAAATAGGAAAGTCCAACGTTGACCAATACTCCTCAGATAAAAATCACAACCAAAAGAATTTCCAAAAAGCACGAATTTTGTTTCTTGGAGGTTGATTTCATTATTACTAAGACCTTCCCTTCACAAGGCAGGCAAAAAATTATCCTTTTCTTCTGCCTACCTAGAGCCCTCACTAAACCATGTGTTGTTTTTATAGGTATTGATTTTCAAGAATATACAATGGTTTGCATTGTAAGGCTTCTTTACTTTATTATTAAGTAGTAATTATAGATGCTGATGTAAAAAGCTCATCAAGATCCAAGGCTTGGAAATTAAATCTATACTAAATGAAAGTAGAATATTCTTGAAGCTATACCTTGAAAGTAGGATATTCTTGAAGGCTATCTCATTGCACAAATTACTCTTTGCAAGCACGAAGGCCTTAGCTAGAAAGGTGTAGGAATAGAAGCAACACTGGAGCCAATGGAGATAAAGAACATGAAAAAGCATTAGGCAATGATAACAAAGTCCAAGCAATGGCGATGAAGAGTTTTGTAGGCTGCCCAGGCCACAACACCTTCAAATTCTCCTTGAATGATAAGAAGCCGTTTGGATGTCGTCCATGGCTTCCTTATCACTTCCCGATCCTCGCCTTTCTTTGATGTTCTGTCGACTATTTCTCTGATATAAAGCTATATATATTTGAGACGAAATCAATGACTATACAAAATGAGTTTCTCTACCTTGGCAAGAGTTACCCAACACGTGTGATTACTCGTATTCCCATCTTGAGGTATTGTGATGATGTGGATAGCACCAGTACAACGGTGATGATGGCATCTTTATGGCACATCACGGAGCATCACCAGATTGCCTTTGTAAACACAGGGAGATGTTTGAATTGTCGAAACATTGCAAATTGGTCTGCTTTGCTACTTCTCATTGAAAAATTGTTGACGTACTATGCACACAGATTGCGTTCACAGACTCACACTTATTGGATAGATTACTTCCATCTGTTTAACAAATGGCTTTCATAGTCTAACATCTATCATATAGATTACTTGCATGATTAAGGAATACTGGGGGGGGGGGCACTCATAAATATGTAAGAGTAGCGCGTGGGTTCAATGGAAGGAAATTTTTAATGCCCTTTTTGTATATTTTTCACATACATAGTATGAATAAATGAAAATCTTATATTTTTACTCATTTTGTAACTTGACTCCTTCTTTTGGCAACAACTGATGGTTCTCTTGTTGAATTTTTAGTATCTATGCATCTATTTCTTACCTCCATACTTATAGCTTTTCAAACAAAATGCGCAAAAACATAGACGTGTTAATCCACTCTCTCCAAATAACATGAGCACTTTATGCAAATGTATATTATGAGAAATTGTGCTGCATGAAAATTGCTTTAGAATTCAAACCAAATAAAAAGAAAATATATAATTTCTCATTACCTCAATCTCCTCCACAACCCTAATTGCATTAATTGGCTTGCATTGTGGTAAACACTTACCCGAATATGCCAAATATTGGAGTAGTCGATCACTCTTGCAAACATAATGAACACTCTTTCTCTCACCCTACTCTTGCAAGATTTTTTTTTGGTAAGAAAATAATGAGAAATTAAAATTCAACTTCTAGGTTAAGTCATACTATTGTCATATTATTAGTATAACTGATAATTTTTACTTATAAAATTCTCGATAAAAGCCATGGCTCCTACTTGAATGCTTGGTTGCATGGGTTGAAGCTCCCCCCCTTCTAAGTCGTTTCATTATAACAACAATGTGACGTTCATGAAACTAGACTTAAAACGCCCGCTTTGAAGGCAACTTGGGAGCCTGATTTTCTCCATGGGTTGAAATCTCCGTCATCATACCTAGCTACAAGATCTTTTGTAGTTAAGATAGGGTAACTTTCAACTAGTTGGAGAAGCTTTGTCTCATGCTCTTCAATCCAAGCCATATGTGAGCGCTTTTGTTTGATTGGCACCAGGCAAAGAGGAGCTACAGTCTCATTCAGCAAGAGATTATGTTTTTCTTGCATTATCACTATGCAAACCTCAAGCACCTTGGATATTGGGACCCCATCAAAACATATCATAGTAAATATGGTGTTGGAAATATTCTATAAGCAATAAAAAAGAAAAGTCCTGGCAATAGATGAAGTACTCACATGTTTAGAAATGTGTTTTTTGACAATGTGTGCAATTTTCCATGTGCATTGCTATTAGCGAGCACATGCCAAGGTGTGGTACTATCATTGGAAGAAAGTAAAATGTGGTGGCAAAGAAAATCTAGCAATGACTCACAACTTTGGAATGGAAAAGTTTCCAAACATTTTAGCACATTTTCATTGCAAGATTTTTCTCATCAAATCCTTGTTTCTTGTCAAAGTCACATGTATCCAAACCATCCTATTCTCTACATTTGTACAAAAGAATTAGCACTCAACAAAAACACCCACAAACTAACCTCAGCTTACTACCCTTCATAACCATGAATCTATGCAGACATCTCGCTCGGCATGTGCTCCCTCTCCAACTTCCTCTTTGATATTCATGAAGAGTTCGCCAGTCATCATTGAGGCTACACGCCCAATAAGGTTACATACAAACTTATCAGTTGATGTTGGGGTGGAATTCCCCCAAAGAAATCCAAGCAAATAGTCGACATGATATTTAAATATTATATTCACCTGACATTGGACCGTCGATGTGTGCTAGAGGTTCTGCTACCATGGGTCTGGCACTTGTCACATGTGGTAAAATTCCACTTCATGACCAAGCATGAACTTTGCATATAGCATCTTCACAAAGTATAGGGGAATATCGGAGCAAGCTTTCTTTGCGAATATCATCTCCCATATGGTGGCGGCATTCTCTTTGATGTCTTGGTTACGACACCACAAAATGGGCCATCATCCGTGGCCAACGGAGGTTGAGCTCATATCCCATATATCCTCAACATCCTCGTTTGAGATGAGGGCCTTTACAGCAGCTATCCACTTCAAGCCTTCAGAGTTATGGAAAGGGCTGGCAAGGGCAATTGCCTTTGTTTGCTCTCTCTTTGTAAGTTGCATGGTGGTGTTAGTCACATCCATCAGGAGTTTTGCTTGACTAGAACGTGTGCGTTCATCTTGTGTTTCATGCTCGTCCTATGTGGATGGTCGAGAGGGTGTCCTTGATGATGATGCCATTGTTGTGTTCATGAACTAGGATCATGGAAATGCTAAACCTAATTAGTAATAGAAAAGATAAGAGTTCAGTACATGAGACATACAAACATTCCAACATTTTGGTTCTCATACAATTGTAAAAGATCATTTTCTCAAAATATCAAACCATAAAACCTTAACAACCAATCATGGTAACCAACATCCATTTCAAAATAGTGCAGAATATGATTTAGGAATATTTAAAAAGTATAGGACTTATAAACGAACATTGTTTGCAAACCATCTGGCAACATCATTATGTAAATACTAAGCTATCCACCTTGTAAATTGAGATATGACGAGATGTCAAAATTGCACATTTTATAGATAAGTTTTCATATCATCGATTGGTCGCATTGCATCATTTTTATCAACATTGTGTGCATTTAGTTTGGTAAGCAACAAGTCCATTGTCATCCATTCTCTGGGCTCATTCTGGCACAATTGGAGTTTGTAATCCCACAATAGCTTTATTACATGCCCTGGGTATAATTGATCACTTGACAATGCGAACCTATAGCCCACAAGGAAGTTGGCTATTTTGCCAAGTAACCAACTAACAACATAGCAATCTGACATGTATGATCATGCACCATTTGGTTTAGGGTATACATCATTTCTTGCATGTAGCTCTACTGCAAACCAAGGAAATCGTGACTTTGGAGCAAGCACGTGAACCTACTTAGGCTTGCTTTCAGCTCTATGAAGACACCTTCCCCAATCAATAATGCTCACACGTATAGATTTTCCTTCTGGTGTGAAATCTAGCACGTAGTTCCCGACATTCAAGTCAATGTGCCTAAACCCCCACTCATGCACTACACAAATGGCAAGAGTGTTATTATAGAATAGGCATCTAACTCCGCGTATCATGCCATCCATTTTGAGGTTGCTCACTGGGGCTGCCTCGCCTTGGCCATTTTGGATAATCATGATACATGGAAGGTAGACTCATGAGCATGTCATGAATACTACCTCCATTGAAGTATGGAATGATTAACCAAAGATCACTAACGTGTGTGTAACCAATGGCTCAACACATGGCCCTATGCATTACGGTCATTGCCAGTCTATCTTCAACGATTTATGTGCATGTGCAGTATCGGCCCTCAACTTCTTGCCAGCATAAGATAGGCTTGGCTTGAAACCTGGCACACCCTCCATCTTAACCCCCAATACACTTTTCCTTCCACTACCCCACCCAATTCCTCAAGAATTGTCAATGCAACTAGTGGGAAGTGTACGGTTGTAGAGCAGTGCCACATGTCGGCAAACTTCATGCATAGATCTATTTGTGCCTTACCGTCTTGACTTCTCGTGTCTATTCTTTATGAGGAACCACTAGCAATTTGGGTATAATATTGCATGGCGACATTCAATAGTGTGACCCTTTCTCCTTTTGGTTTTTTCTATGAATGGCAGCGCGGGATTCTTTCCATTCTATGAGCCACCTATCCACCTTCGTCCTTGCTACATCTATCAAGGACTCTAATTGCTTTACCATTTCCCATTGAACAACTATATCACCCAACACAGGTAGGAAATTTAGTATAGCCTCTTTCTCCTCTATCCACTCCATTTCTCTGCATCTCGTCTACCTACATTCAAATTTAGCAAATATGCACTGTTGCATTTTATCTAGCTTAGACTTGGTATGAGGAATCTCTCTTATTTTCTCCTCACTAGAGTTTTTTGAAGGAAATTAAATCAAAATTATAAAACTTAACGTGACATAGTTTAATCCATAAAAAACAATTGTAAACTCTCATTAATAATTACATCAAAAGACTTAATTTTTTCTCAATTGTTTACTTTATTTATTATAATTTAAGTTAATAAAAATAATTTAAATGCATGAATAAATAAATTAATTAATGTATGTATGTATGTATGGACCATGGATGACATTAATTTACTATAAGAGTCCTCTAATGTATGTATTTATGTATGGCCCATGCATGATATTAATTTACTATACGAGTCCTCAAATGTATGTATGTATGCATGTATGTGAAGAGAGTGGGAGAGAAGGAAGGAGTCTCACTTGCTGCTTTTTCACATACACAATGGGGGAATATACACAAAGGTGGAGGCTAAAAACAGTTTTCCTCTTCTTAGTTGTGAAAGCCAAAAGAACTCTAACTACAAAAGAATAGGTGAACCCTATATGTGGCTCTCAAACCAAACTCAGCTAACTAAGGTGGCATACTAATTGAGCCACTAACTAGAGTACATAAAGATAGCTGTCATCGAGCTATTATTCATGGGCAGTGTACCAACTGCATCTGTAGCTAACAAGTCGGTGACATAAATGCACAACGGTCACCCTGGCATATCACAAGTGGAGCTTGATATCTCAACACTCCCCCTCGAGCTCAATCCCAATTCCTACACACCAAGTAGGTCTCTGAACTTGCGCTTCTCTACGCCCTATGCCTTCATGAATATGCCAGCTACCTGATCCTCTGTGCTGACATAAACTAGATCAATAAAACCTACTAGAAGCTTCTCCCACACATAGTGATAATGCACCTCAATGTGCTTTGTTCTAGCATGATAGACTAGGTTATTCGCCAAGTGTATACTACTCATGTTGTCACAATAAATGACAATTGGCCCATTTGTAGACTGATGCATATCATAAAGTAGCTTATGCGACCAAGCTACCTCACATGCAGCCATTGCTGCACCCCTAAACTCAGCCTCTGTGCTCGATAAGGCAATTGTAGGCTGTTTCTTGCTGCTCCAAGTGACTGCAGCACTCCCAAAAGAGAACATATATCCACTTGTAGATCTATCAGAAATACTACCAGCCCAATTAGCATCAGTGTATCCATGCAACTGTATCTCAACCCCAGTCTCATTAAATAGTCCATACTGCAATGTGGACTTCACATACCTCAGTATGCATCTAGCCGCATCCAAATGCGGTTTCCTTGGAGCTTGCATAAACTAACTTACCAAACCAACAACATAGTTCAAATCTGGCCTGGTAATAGTCATATAAATCAAACTTCCTACTATGCATCTGTACATAGTAGGGTCTTCCAGAAGCTCACTTGCATCTCTGCTCAGCTTCACATTCTGCTCCAAAGGAACTGAAATAGGCTTACAGCCTATCATCCCATATTTGGACAGCATGTCCACTCCATACTGCCTCTGCAAGAGCCATATCCAACTTGTGGATCTAATCACCTCAATGCCCAAGAAGTAACGCACTTCTCCCAAATCCTTCATCTCAAACTTCAGCTTCAATAGCATTTTCACATGAAGGATATCTTCATCACTATCACCTGTGATGATCAAATCATCAACATAAATGACAAGCAGCATAATACCTTTCTTTATTTTTCTCACATAAAATGATAAATCTACCTTGGAAATCTGAAAGCCAATAGTGACAAGATACTATCCTATCTTGTCAGACCATGCTCTGGGTGCTTGCTTCAAGCCATACAAGGCTTTCTTCAACCTACAAACAAACTCAGGATGAATAGCATGTACATAACTTGGTGGCTGCTCCATATAGACCTCTTCTTGCAAATCACCATGCAAGAAGGCATTCTTTACATCCATCTGATGTAAAGACCCTCCCTTTGATGCAACCATAGCAATGACTGCTCTTACAGTTGCCATCCTTGAAACTGGAGTGAATGTTTCTTCATAATCAATGCCATATTGACTCTGTGCATACCCCTTGACAACTAATCTTGCCTTGTATCTATTCAACAGAACCATTTGCATTGTGATTCACCTTATAAAACCACTTGCAGCCAATTGCATTCTTGTCTTTAGGCAAAGGCACCAATTCCCATGTAGCATTTGCCTCCAAGGCATCCATTTCTTCATCCATGGCTTTCTCCCATTTTTCTTTTCCCATGGCTTGCTCAAAAGAAGTGGGTTCTGGTTCATGTATCACTTTGACCATATAGGCATAGTGACTGGCTATAAATCCATCATATTTCAGCCTATCCACAGGATACCTAGCTTTGGTAGACCTATGCAAAATAGGATCACTACCAGGTGCTCTCAAAACATCCCTTGACTTCCTTACTCCAGGTGTAACAATAGTAGGAATACCCAACTCATCATCAAGGCTCTATTCTGAGCCACTGAATTCACCATCCACATAAGAGTGACTTGCATTCACATCAACCCTGGACTGATCTACTTTCTCTTTTCCTTCTTGTGATACTTGCATATCACTATCTGCATTGCTTTGAGGAGATCCTCCTGATCTCAATCTGCCTATCCATGGCGAAGTATGTGAACCACTGGTAGAGGACACTATAGGTCCACTAATATTTTGTGATTGTTGCTGTGAATTCTGTGCAGCATTACCATTTTGTGCATCTACATCATCAATCACATTTACTGGTTTATACCAGCTGGTCATCTCATTAAAAACAACATCTCTGCTCACTGTAAACTTACGAGTAGAAGGGTTATAGCATTTATATCCTTTTGGCTATAGAGAATAACCAATAAAGATGCACTTCTCAGATTTTGGATCCAACTTGGATCTCAACTCATCTGGCACATGAACATAGGCAATGCAACCAAAAAATTTCAAATGAGAAATATCTGGTTTCCTACCAGTATACCTCTCCTCTGGCATCATGCCATGTATTGCTATAGTGGGAGTCCTATTCATTATGTAGACTGCTATAGCAACTGCTTCAACCCAATAATAATACATATGGCAGGTCTTTTTTGTTGAGCATGGCACGAGATACCTCTCCAATATGCCTATTTTTTCTTTTTGCAAGTCCATTTTGATGTGGGGTATGACTGCATGAATATTGCTGCTTTATGCCATGCTCCTGTAGGAAACTTGCAAACTCATTTGAGAGGTACTCTCCCCCTCCATCTGACCTTAGGCATTTTATTTGCAGGCCTATTTGTTTTTCAACCATAGCTTTAAAAGCTTTGAAATTCCCAAATACTTCACTTTTCTTTTTCATAAAATACACCCAAACTTTTCTGCTGTAGTCATCATTAAAAGTGAAAATAATGATAGCCTCCAATAGATGCAGCTTTAGTAGTCCATACATCAGAGTGGATTAATTCCAATGGCCTCTTACTCTCTCGAACATGTCTAGGAAATGGTTTCCTTGCCTGTTTTCCAAATTGACAGGCTTCACATACCTTATGCATTTCTGCAACCTTAAACTTAGGCAATCCTGCAATAATATTTTGGGCCTGCATTAATTTAAGTCGATGTACATTAACATGACCAATGTGTTTATGCCAGATATCAATATCTGCAACTACACCGGTCCCATGTGCAAACATTGCTGCACTCAATTCAAGCATGTCCGCATCCAAGGTAAACATCTTGCCCTTCTTCTTACCTTTTCCTATCAAGTGACCTTTATTATTCATATCCTCAACAAAGCATTCATGAGGACTAAATCTGACCTGCAAGCCCTGCTCAATCATTTGACCAACAGAAACCAGGTTCTTGGTGATATTCGGGACATGAAATACATCAGACATGTATTTCTTTTTTCCATCCTGCATAGACAAAGGAATTTTACCAATTTGCACAATAGGATGTGTAGTATCATCACCAGTTTCCACAAATCCTGGTCTTTCCATTTTCCTTGCATCTGGCATCCATTCTGCATCACCTGTCATGTGGTTTGATGCACTTGAGTCAACCGCACCTGAGTCACATCATTGGTTTCTTCTGCACTTGCCATAGAATTGGTCATGTGCTGCACCATAAATAGATGCTCATTTCTATCATCACCCTGTCTTCTAGAGGATGCATAATTGCCTTGCTGCAATTTTCCAGTCATGATGTCATTTTGCTTTTTATAGTAGTCTTTAACCATATGACCCATTTTACCACAGTAGTAGCATTCAATATTGTTGTTTGCATTTTGGCCTCTCTGCCATCCACCACGACCTCTTTGGCTCCCCCTGCCTCTAAAGTTACCACGTCCTCCATAGGACTAGTTTTCTTGAATTTGCTGCATGTTCTGATTTCTACCGCGGCCTCCGAATTGGCTTGCTCTACCTCTGCCTCTACCTCTTCCTGCATTTGAGTAGAAGACAGCTTCTTTTGAAGTTCCTCTTGAAGAAGATGCACCACCATTTCTATGCTCTTCAAAAATTAGAAAAGCAATCAACTCCTCAAAATCAGGAAAATTCTCACGGACGGCAATGGATGTCCGGAATTGTGCATAGTCCTTTCCTAGACCATTCAAGGTCACAGAAACTAAATCATCATCTTCCACTGGCGATCCAATAGAAGCAAGTGCATCTACAATCTTCTTCACCTTCATGTGGTAGTCATTGATGCTCATATTTTCTCTCTCCACATTATGCAACTCCTTCTTGAGCTGCATTTTCCTAGCTTGTGTATTTGTGTTATACATTTTTGTCAAAGTATCCCACGCCTCCTTTGGTGTGCTTGCATCCTGAATATGCACAATCATAGAATCTGAAATACTGATAGTCAACCAGTACATAACTTTTTTGGCTCTCTCGTGCCTGCAACTCCTGTTGATTGGGAACATTAGGAATAACTGGTTCTTGTTCAGCTTCGGTAATGAACTCCCAATAGCCTTTCCCCTTAAGGAAATTCGTCATTCTAAACTTCCATGCTTGGAAGTGGTTCTTGTCAATCTTTTCAGTGACAATCTGTGAAAGAGCATCAGATGCCATTACAGAACACTGCAAATTATTCTGTCACTGCAAAAAAACACTTCTTCTGCCTCATAAGGGCAAATTTGCAAAACTGACGAGAGTGGTATTTGACCTATTTGACCACACAGTCACTTCCTAGTGATGATTATGCATCAACAGGACATAAGAATGATTCTGTCACTCCCAATATCTCTGTGCTCAGGCATACGATGTAATTTCTGCGATAACTTTTCACTGACTTGCAGAACAGTGGTCGCACAGCAAAAATAGGGCACTTTCTTGAGTTCCTGTGAAAAACTTCCACCACCAAAACGGGCCCCGAAATGGCATTGAATCAAAAAAATAATTTGCTCGTAGCATATACTGCCTCTCGCCACACCGCGAAGGGCATCCCAATTTGAGACATTGCACTCTTGCACTTTTCGGCTGTGCTACCTGTAGAGATTTGCTCCCAAACTCGAAAAAAAAGGAAAGCAACATTGATCCGCTTACTAGGACACCGCGAACTTGGTTTGCTCTCTTGAGCTCCTTACCATGAATCGAGCTCTGATACCATGTGAAGAGAGTGGGAGAGAAGGAAGGAGTCTCAGTTGCAGCTTTCTCACATACACAATGGGGGAATATACACAAAGGTGGAGGCTGAAAAACAGTTTTCCTCTACTTAGTTGTAAAAGCCAAAAGAACTCTAAGTACAAAAGAATAGGTGAACCCTATATATGGGTCTCAAACCAAACTCAGCTAACTAAGGTGGCATACTAACTGAGCCACTAACTAGAGTACATAAAGATAGCTGTCATCTAGCTATTATTCATGGGCGGTGTACCAACTGCATCTGCAGCTAACAAGTCAATGACATAAATGTACAACGGTCACCCTGGCATATCACGAGTGGAGCTTGATATCTCAACAATGTATATATGGCCCATGTATGACATTAATATACCATAAGAGTCCTCTAAAATCCTCAAGGATCTCATAGATATGGCATCAAACACTATATTAGAGAATTTGGGAAAATCCCAATTTCCACGAAATAAAATATAGTCACTTCAAAAGTAAAATTTGATGTTTTTTATTGAAACATTAGCTCCATTGAGGACCATGCACAATACTTTCCCAATTAAACCCAAGCAAAAATCTTCCATATGTTGCTATGGCAAAGGCCTTAATAGATGTGAACATGGCTCCATGGCCAAAAAATTTGTTGATTTGCTAGTGAAAGAAAGATTTTTGTTGTTTGTATGCATCAAAACCACAAACAAAAGCCAATTTATAGATGTTGTGTTAGGAAGATTCATTGGAGTAAATTAAATTGCAGTATTGATATATGCAATAGGATTGTTATAGATCTTTGACATCCATCATATAACTGTGGTCTTCAAAAACAAAATTAAACTTGCAACAACTGTTAATTTTTATTTGGTATATAAGATGTATCAAATTAATGTCAAATGCATATGTTTCTATGTTGATAAATTGCAGTATTGACATATGCAATAGGATTATGGTAGAGCTTTGACATCCATCATATAAATGTGGTGTTCAAAAACACCGTTCCATCACAATAGAGCTCATGAAACTCAATGTAGGTACAAATGTTTTAGTTGAGCATTTGTGTCTACAACTCTAATTAACAAGATCACTCACATTCCCTAAGGGTTGTCTATGCAATAAAATTGAATCAAGTTGGCTAAGAATGCCCTTGCAGCATCAGCAGTGATTCCCCTTTCCTTGCATCCAAGAACCATAGCAAAGCGTTTTGCCTCACTATCTTTCAATGGCCCCATTTTGGCAATTTTTCCTAGCATGCATTCTTCCTCTTCATTCAATGTAACATATTGAGCATGCACCATACTTCTTGTAGTAGGACAAGTCCCTCTCACTCTAGTTTTGGTTATAGGTGAAGTAATACCTTTCTCTGTGTCTTTTTTTGAACTACGAGTAGACATATGAGATTCGACATTCATCCTTTCGAGAACTTCTTTGTTTTTTTCTTTGAATTCAAGGATCACTGGTTGAAAATAATAGAACATATCATGCCCTTCGACAATCGGAGCTTGACCAAATCTGTTAGAAGAGATGGCACTGCGCACATCTACTGCATCATCTAGCATCTGTAGGTACGGTAATAACTCATGAAGCAAAATAGAATCACCACAATCTATATCAAATTTTGTAGGGAAAATGCAATTTTCTGCTGGATTAACACAACCCGTGTAAGGCGAAACATCAATGAACACTGTTCTTGCTGGTTTGCATTCCTCTTTAAAACAACACCACACTCTCATTAATGGTTTAAACTCTGCTTCCACATTCATCCTGTCTGGTCAAATGATTCTACTCTTTGTATGCTTGTGGCATGCCATCGCACCCCAAACCATGAAGAAATGTAACTTTCTGTTAACATGATGCTCCAAAGTGTCTAGCATGTGTTGCACCATGCCCTTTTCTCCTGCAGTGGACCAAATGCCAACATGATAGTGATCGAGCAACCATTGTAGAAACTCTAAACACCCAGGACGGAGAACAAGCCAATGCTTCCCATTGTGCAAGCTCCTATGTTTATTTGACGTTGAAAAACAACGCTCGAGCAATAACCCTTTCAAATCTATTATCACCGCTAGTCTTATTTTTGTTATCACCTCTTTTGACATTATTTCTGAGGGTGACATTATGTCTTCTCCTTTACCTTTTAAGATTTCTTCCTGCACCTTGGCTTCATACAATGACATTGCATCTTCTCCTTTACCTTCTAAGCTTGCATTCACATTTGTCAATGGAACATTAACTACAGACATTGCATCCTCAACATTTTCAATCAACCATGTTGAGCGTGGAACTTGCATGCTAATGTTCAAATTAGGCACATAATGAATCATTGGATCAGGTGTCACATGTACAGGCAATGCTTCTAGCGATGTGAAATTGAGATGGCCAATATCTGTTGATAAACAAGGAAATGAAATTCATAAGTAGAAACAAACTGAATATTGAGATGGAAAACCAAATTGTCAAACTTTAGGTTGTGTGCTCTCAATGCAATTTGTTTGTGTGAAAGCATTCATGTTTTTCTTTTTCAAAACAAAATTGGAATACTAAAAAAAAGAAAGCATTCATGTTCATATGCTTAGTATACCCCCTAAAGTTGTTGAATCTATACCCTTTCAAGTTATTTTAATCCCCAAAACTACATATCCTTACAATGCCAAAAACCTTTGCATAATAGATAGAGTGGAGTCCAACATTATCTAGCATTGCCCGAGTGTTCCCACTAAGAAAAGATTTGGCCAAGCGGCCAAAACATATTTGAGCATTCATATGAAGTGAATAAGGATAGAAACAACAATTTACACTAATTCATTCATCATGATCACGACTCAACACACTCTTTAACATTTATGAACTCATAAATAAATTTGGATGTGTATCACACTCCAAAGGTATTACAACATGCAAACACATCTTTTCATGAAATATAGAAAATTAAACATATTCAAGAATACATATGAATGTTTGAATTATGGCAATGAGATAGAATGAATTTCCAAGTAATATTAAAAGATCTTTGGAATAAAATTAATACATCATATGGATAATATAGCAAGATAACATATGGAAAACACGAACACCATATAAAAGGACAATTTCAAGGACCTGTTTCTTCCTCTTCTGTTTCCCAAAACTTTGAAGCATGTTTTTGTAAATGTTCACGCTGCTCTTCATTGAAGGGTTGAAGATCTTTTTGTCCTGGTATGGTATCAATTTCTTTATCACCTCCACCTTCAATTGTATCATCTTCTTTTGATACCCCCTCTATTGCCAATATTGGTTCTTGCAAGCCAGCCCATTGTCGAATTTCATGATTACTGTAAGCATACGTGCAACATATACTTTCAACCTTTGCCAACTCCTCATAAGTCTCAAGAACTGAAACAACATGCCTCTTACAAGAAAGAGACTCTATTGCAGCAAGCCCCTCAGAGAACAAGTCCAATAATACATACTCATCTTCTCGACAGAAACCCATGATCATGTCTTTCATGATACTTGAACATTTTCTTTTCAAGGATAATTCAATGTCAAATTCATCATCCTCCTCCTCGTCATCATCATCCTCATCACTTGATTCTTCCTGCACCACTTGATTTTTCATATTTTTCATCTGTAACATATATTGATGGCTTACATTGTGCATTGGTATAGCACTCAATATCGTTGAAATGCTTTTCCTTGCTTACCAGTACACAGGCAATTAAGCCATCCATAGATCCAGTGACAAATATATATGTAGTTTCAAAATTAAGGCAACCAAAGTGTATTTTATATTGCGCGCATGTCTTATTTAATGCATTCTTCAAACATGATACATGATCCATGGTCAAGAACACCACAAGAAGGAATTGCACTGGGGGAGAAGCAATTGTCATCAAGCTTTTCAACAAACACTCAAAGCGATCCTCATTCCAATTTCTACTTCTGCTTGGTCCATACATTACATCCAAAAAGGCAACCCCTATTGCCATTGGCTCTTGGTACACATTATGTATAAATTCCATTCCCTCCATGTTTGAACCGACTGTGTAGAACCTCCAAGGCCGGGTGGAATTCGGTCCATGACTTGCACCTTCACTTTGTCCCATAATCCACCTCAGATACCCCTTTGCAGCATCAGGCAATGGTGGAGTTTCCTTGCCCTGTTGAAGCTTCACTTTTAACCATGAGTAAGAGAAACCACGAATCCGATGATACAATTCTGGAGTAATTTTAAAATGTAATCTGCACTCATCCCAATTTTTTAACATTAAAGAAGGCCGTTCTGCCGATATAAACATATAAAGTTCTTCTTGTAGTGCAGCATCTCTCTTGATTTGCATAGCTCGTCCTTCAATATCAAGAATCATGGCATCAGTCTCTTTGTTTTAGCTATGACTACTCTACCTTCCTTAATGTCATTTTGAATTTGACCAATTTGATCATCACTCAATCCACACAAGCATCTAAACATTGAGACTGTGGGTTGCCTACGGCATTTTCCATCTTGTGAATATTTGCCTGCAATGTAATCCTCAAGGATGGAGATCCAACCATCATAAATGGCATCGCTTGTGATTATCATATGTACATCCTTCGTGGCAAAGCTATTGCCCAATGTTACCTTGCCAGTGGTGTCAATGAAAGCCTGCAAAATATATGCATCCATTAGAATGCAATAATTAAGAAAACCGACTTGTAAAAAATGATTCATAATTAAAATCTGTACTTACATCCCAATTCTCACGATCTGGATGTCCTTTTGCAAGCCCTTGTTGTGCTTTCTTGGGTCTGTTAAAGAGAATCCATTGTCCCCTCACCTGCTTAAGTATATTAATGTATGGAGATTGTCTCAAGATATTTTGAGACTCCAGGTTTGCCATCTTTGATATCTCCACACAAAAGTGTGCGGGACAATTCACTACAATCCTCACCTGGCGGGTGCGGTAGTAGTTCTTTCTTTGGGCCGTGCTGTTATCATCATTAGATGTGAATATTTTAGCAGCATATATTGAATGTTGTCCAGATAGTATCCAGTAGTGGCACTTGGTTAAATCCTTTTTATCTACCCTTTCCAGGGGCTACTTTGTTTCAGGATTGAAAGGCATTAAATCCGCTACAGCAGCAGGAGGCCTAGAGTTATAACCAAAGTCTGCAGCAAGCTTCTCCACATGCTTTTTGTTCAACCCTCTATATACATAGCTTGGAGGAGCTTTTTGACATCTTGCAACTGGAATTGAAAATATTGCATGCAACCCGAATGGGTAGTATTTTTCATATTCCACCAAGCCTGATGGTTTCTTTTGCCCTTTTTTTCCTATGACCTTTCCACTTGGCTCCAATTCACTACCACTGCTTCTTTCCACAACTGCTGGCATACCCTCTGGAGGTGTTCCTTCTTGTGGTACATCAACTATAGTTAGCTTTCCTTTCTTTGCCCCTTCTCTGCTACCACCTGGTGCTTGAACCATAGTCGATTTACCTTTCTTTGTTCCTTCCCCACTATCTTCCCCACTCTTACGCTTCTTTAATGTTGCTGAAACTTTTCGATATGATTCAATGATTGTTGTCACTGTGTGAATTTCATTTCCATCAATTGATTCAACACTTATCCAGCCTCTTGAGTGCATGTTGTCATCTACATTAGACTTCATACGAGATTCTTCATAATCACTGGGATCCAAGAGAAACTTCTTATTTTGATTTATAATGATCAACAATCCAATATCTCCCTCTTTTCCAACCACATCTTCAGTGATTTGATGTACCGATCCAACACAAGTGTATGCACTTTTATTAGGTGACAAAACAAATAAGTGAACTCGTGTCAACTGTGCTCCCTCAATACTATATATGTCAAAGTACCAAGGTATGCTTTTTTCTGCAAATCCACTTACAACTTTCTCAACCTTCTTCACATTTGTGTCTTTCCTGTAAAAGACCCAAGCAATATACAAACTATCATCTTTATAATCTTTAATGTTAGACAAAACACATTATCGATAAACATATCTGAAATAGAATCTAGAATTGACACTAGACATAGTAGTAGATTTGAGAAAGTACTAGATTCTAGGGACATTTGGCCGCACTAGGGAGATTTGGCCGTGCGGCCAAATCTTATGGGCTTCTTTTAAAGCACTGGAAGGGGAGGTTTGGATGTGTGGCCAAATCATATGGGCTTCTTTCAAAGCACCAAAGTTTGGGGAGATTTGGCCTTGTGGCCAGATCTTGTGGGCTTCTTTCAAAGCACTAGGGTCTGGAGAGATTTGGCTGTGCAACCAAATCTTGCTAGCTTCTTTCAAATCAGTCAAATCTTTCTAGCTTCTTTTAAATCACTTGGGTTTAGGGAGATTTGGCTGTGTGGCCAAATCTTGCTAACTTCTTTCTAATCACGAGGGTCTATGGAGATTTGGCCGTGTGGCTAAATCTTTTCAAAGCACGAGGGTTTGGGGAGATTTGTGTGCAGTCAAATCTTGGTAGCTTCTTTCTAATCACAAGGGTCTATGGAGATTTGGCCGTGCAGCCAAATCTTTTCAAAGCACCAGGTTTAGGGAGATTTGGCCGTGCGGCCAAATCTTGCTAGCTTCTTTCTGATCACGAGGGTCTATGGAGATTTGGCCGTGCGGCTAAATCTTTTCAAAGCACGAGGGTTTGGGGAGATTTGTGTGCAGTCAAATCTTGGTAGCTTCTTTCTAATCACAAGGCTCTATGGAGATTTGGCCGTGCGGCCAAATCTTTTCAAAGCACCAGGTTTAGGGAGATTTGGCTGTGTGGCCAAATCTTGCTAGCTTCTTTCTAATCACGAGGGTCTATGGAGATTTGGCCATACTACCAAAGCTTTTCAAAGCACCAGGGTTTGGGGAGATTTGTGTGCGGTCAAATCATGCTAGCTTCTTTGTAATCATAAGGGTCTATGGAGATTTGGCAATGCAGCCAAATCTTTTCAAAGCACTAGGTTTGGGGAGATTTGGCTACGATGCGAAATCTTTCTAGCTTTTTATAAATCACGAGGGTTTAGGAAAATTTGACTGTGCAGCCAAATCTTGCTAGCTTCTTTCTAATCACAAGGGTCTAGGGAGATTTGGCTGTGCGGCCAAATCTTTTCAAAGCAACAGGATTTGGGGAGATTTGATTGTGATGCCAAATCTTTCTAGCTTCTTTTAAATCACCTAGGTCTAAGGAGATTTGGCCATGCGGCCAAATCTTGCTAGCTTCTTCTAATCACGAGGGTCGAGGGAGATTTGGCCATGCGGCCAAATTTTGCTATCTTCTTTCTAATCACGAGTGTCGAGGAAGATTTGGTTGTGTGGCCAAATCTTTTCAAAGCAGCAAGGTTTAGGAAGATTTAGTTGTGATGCCAAATCTTTATAGCTTCTTTGAAATCACCATGATCTAGGGAGATTTGGCTGTACGGCCAAATGTTGTATGTTTTGAAAGAAGCCAGAAGATTTGGCTGCATGGCCAAATCTCCCCATTTAAAATTTAAAATTCAAATCCTAAGATTCAAATTTCAAATCTGAAAATTTCAAAATCTTAGATTCAAAATTTAAAATTCAAAATTCAAAATTCAAAATCTTAGATACAGAATTCAACTTTCAAATTTGAAGATATGAAAGTCAAATCATATACTAAAGACCCTACTTTCAAATCACACTTCGAGATTCCTACTTTTACAAGACTCTTTCTTTCAAATCGTGGTGTTCCGAAATGGAGAAAGTGGAGAACATGCATGAATTAGGTACACTTTCGATTTCTTTCGTTTTCTTACTTGGATGATTGAGTAGCCATTGTTGTTTGTGAGCTTCTGCTCTTTGGATTTCAAGCAATCGTAGGAGCTGAGGGGATTTTGTCCAAAGGGGATTTCGTGAAGAGGGGGTTTCATGAGATTAACTCGAAAAAGGAGAAGCTTCAGACTGTGGTAGTGCAGGCAGCCAAAACTGAGGACGAGGACGGTAGAGGAAACTGTGGTAGTGCAGGCAGCCGAAACTGAGGACGAGGACGGTAGAGGGAAAGAGCGCAACCTAAACTAAGGAGGAGGACGGCAGAGGGAAAGAGCACATCGGAGGAAGAGATGGCAGCGTAGGAGGCCTTAGAGCACAGCGATGGCGAGGAGGGCGTCGAAACTGCAGCAGCGTAGGAGGCCTTAGGCGCGGGCGAGAGGACGGACGGAAGCGAAGGAGGAGGACGAGGACGAGGACGGCGGACGAAGAAGGCAAGAAATCGCGCAAAGAAGGTGAAGAAGCGATCCAAAAATAGGCTTTTGGGGGGAAAGAAGCAATCCCCCCCAAAAAGCATGCTTTTGGGGGAGGGAGGAATCCCTCCAAAAGCATGAAGAGCCAAAAAAAAAAAAAAAAAGACCTCTTTCTAATCCAACTATTGTGTGTGGAATCTATGGAGAGTTGAATTGGTAATGGAATTTGAAAACCTACATGGTTAAGTACACATTGCTAGGACAAAACTGGGATGGGGAGCCTCCTGAGACCTCTTATTTTAATATAGTTTTGAAGTTTTTTGCTTGCAATTAGCTAAGCAAGGGTGGAGGAGTGTTTTCCAAGAACTACCCCATCTAAGATGTTGTCCTAAAGCTCTCAAACCACCCTAGGCACACATTGGAGATCTAGGAAGGGAGAGAACAAGGTGAGCCTAGCACTTGATCCCCCATGAAGACGAATTCAATTCCTTCTCATAGGTTTACTTTTTATGCTTGGTTTAAAAGGTTTGTTTAGCTTTGCCTTTTAAAGTTTTGGTTTTTTTATAGTTTTAGATTTTCTAGTTTGCTTTTAAAGTAATAGTATGATTTTAAAGTGTAATAGCGTGAATCATGAAAAGCATGTATGATTTTTTTGAAAGTAGGATCTCTACATTTGAATTTCAAAATTTGAAACTTGAAACTTGAAATTTGAATTTTTTATTTTAAATTTTGAATTTTGAATTTTAAAATTTAAATTTTAAATTTTAAAATCTGGATCTTCAATTTTTAAATTTAACGTTTGAAGATTTGTCCATGTGGCCAAATCTTCCTAGTGATTTGAAAGAAGATTTGGCCATGTGGCCAAATCTTCCTAGTGATTTGAAAGAAGCTAGCAACATTTGGCAGAACGGCAAAACCTTCCCAAACCCTAATGCTTTGAAAGATTTAACCACACGGCCAAATCTCCTAGAACCTGGTGATTTGAAAGAAGCATGCAAGAGGAGGTTGCACAGCCAAAACTCTCCATACCCTAGTGCTTTGAAAGAAGCCTACAAGATTTGGCCACACGACCAAATCTCCCCAAGTTTGAAAGAACGCCACAACCAAATCTTCTCAGTGCTTTGAAAGAAGTCACCGAGGTCTCGAAGGATTTGGCCGTGCATTCAAATCTTGCTAGCTTCTTTGAAAGCACCAAGGTTTGAGCAGATTTGGCCGTGTGGCCAGATCTTATTGCTTCTTTCAAAGCACTAGTGTCTTAGGAGATTTGGCCATGTGGCCAAATCTTGTTGGCTCCTTTCAAAGCACCAGGGTCTAGGGAGATTTGACCATGTGGCCAAATCTTGTGGGCTTCTTTCAAAGCACCAAGGTCTAAGTAGATTTGGATGTGTGCATAAATCTTGATGGCTTCTTGAAAGCACCAGCATCTCGGGAGATTTGGTTGTGTGGACAAATCTTGCTATCTCCCTTTCAAAGCACCATGGTCTGTGAAGATTTGGCCATGTAGCCAAATTTTGCTGCCTAAAATTCAAAGCACCAAGGTTTAGGAAGATTTGGTCTTGCAATGAAATCTTGTAAAGCATTTTCATCCTAAGTCACACCATCAGATATCAATATTGAACTATAACAAATGCTATGTACTATGCAGGTGCCACATCGAAAGTGGGGGTTAAAGTCAACTTGCTTGTCAGTGGAAAGATTGTTGCCATTGGGACAATATTCTCTACATCACATGATGACATGTGCCAAGGTGTGCCCTTGGGAGAAAACAATGTATCGGTGGCGATCGATATTTGTATGGATGAAAGTGCACTTCTTCCATTTCCTACAATGGATGCATTCTTAGTCTATGAGGCTTTGGGTAGGCAGTCCGAAGGTGAGACGGCATGTCGATATGTGGATCGAGCGGCCGTGCTCTTGGACTGTTTAATTGCCATGCAAGAGGAAAATGCCAGATTTTGAGTTGGAATGACTCAGCATGTGCTGGGCTACCTTGTAGCAGGAGCAAGTGATGAAGCTTAAATGGGAGAATCCAGAAACTATGGTGCTAGCACATGAGATTGCTCAAAAGTTTGATAAAGTTCAGTTTGACCCCGCTTCAAAGAAGACGATTGTCCTCATGTAACTATGTAGGAACCAGCTAACTCTACTTGTAAGGCCCCCATATGAGGAGAAGGCATTTGAGTAGCTCGGTTATCCGATAAGTCCTGGTTTGGACACCAGATGGGGGCCATGTGTGGCCTAATGGCTAGACGGAGTTGGCACACTGCCAACTAGGCTACATGCAAGTGCGGGAAGGCATCCCTTGACTGACCGTACTGAGGGTAGACAGAGCATTTCTCGGGGCAGCCCACTCTCGGGTTGCGGGGCCCGTTTGGAGTCCCAGATGATCCCGGATGGCTATGGGCCGAACGGTAACCATAGGTCCGTTGCTCTATTTTGCGCACCAGTTCTATCGTGTGGTCAGTGGCCTCCAACCCCCAATCGGTCATTTTGGGTGGACTGGGTCGGTCACCAAATTGGGTCGAACCGACTACGACTGGTGGCTATATAAGAGCGAGTCCGTGAAGCCCATTTCATCACTGGCTATAGCAACCCTGATTCCTTAGCATCCAGCCTCCGTCCTCTACTTTTTTTAGCATGCCATCGAAGCTTCTTTCACAGGAGCGCACGGTTGGGAGGCAGCACCATCTATTGTATTAGTTCTACAATAATCAATTTTTTTGATTCTCCATACTATCTGCTTTTCTCTCTTGTGTACGAGATCCTCTTATCTGTTGAGAAAAGATTTGTCTTGTTTTCTTACATGGTATCAGAGCCTGGACTCTAGCAAGAAGATTTGGTAGTGTGTTTCTGTTTGCGAACAGATTGTGAGAGATGGCCCAGCACGCAAGACTGCGAATCCCATCGTTCGGCGAAAGCGGAAAGTTGGATGGGTCTAACTATCCACTCTAGAAGTTCAAGATGAAGACCATCCTAAGCACATATGAGCTTTCGGACATTGCTATTGGGGTGGATGTGAGGCCGGTTGCGAGGCCAGATCCAACCAATGCAGGACAATAGATAGTACCAATTGCGGATGAGATTCTCGCGTGGATAAGAAGAAATGCAGATGCACTGTGTTCTATTGTTTGTAGTGTAAGTGATTCCGTCATGGCATTAATTCAACTTATGCATTAGTATATGGTGTTAAGGAGCCTAAATGTCTAGAGGGCTATGGAAAACACAAGCTCATAAGCTTTCGAGAGCCACCCATGATTGCATCAGGCCACACAATCCAAGAAGAAGAACATGTGGAGACAGCTAAAGAAAAGGATACCCCTCCCAGACAAGCAACAGAGGCAAGCATTGATAAACAGACAATCGACATCAAGCCAATAAAGAAGAAAAAGACTCCAATCAAGATCAAAAAGAGAGTTCCGATCGGTAGGCCCTGGGAGAAATAGGATTTAGTCATCAAATATAGCACAAACATTATATTGAAGTTGAACTGATTTGTACAAAGTCTTTGATGTCTAGTATGATCTTGTATAAATGAACAATAAGTTGAAGATGAAATGATTTGTACATTTAGATAGAGTAATGTCGTTAAATATTAAACAAACAATATATTGAAATTGTGAACAAATTGTATTATGTTTAGATCATATGTTTCACAAAAGAAATACTATTGATGGAGTCTCAAATCATATAGGCATAACACCAAGAGTCACTTGTTCCACAAAAACAAATTCTATTGATTGAGTTTGAAAACATGTGGACATAACACCAATAAGTTACAAATGAGTCCTATTCATGTTTACTTGTCCATTTATGGTTTCTAAATATCTTCGATTCCCTCCATTGTCTATGTCTCTCTGCTGCCATTGAATTGTCTAGAGTTTGTCTTCGTCTTTGCTTTTGGGCTAGAAGAAAAGAAAGCTTGATTTTGGAGCTAGCAACTTTTCTTTTAGCATGCAGCCTCTGTAGTATGCCTCGGTAAAACCATTGGAAGACTTCCTTCAGACTATTTGCCTTCTGACTCCCTCCATAGTATCTAACACGTAACACATCGACTTCCATGATTTTTAATGAATAATTCCACCAACATGATTGTTATAAAGAGTAGATTACAATACACACACAAATAAATTAGGCTTGGTTGGACCACATACTCTCTCTCTCTCTCTCTCTCTCTCTCTCTCTCTCTCTCTTTGTCACTCGCTTGCTCTTTTTCGGTATATCCATGGGGTAGGTGCGTGTGCGTGCATCCAAAGGGTGCTCTCTGTAACCTAAACTTTAAAGACGATGATGTGTATTGCAATGTTTGTAATAGTAGTAGTGCAAACAAAATTGGGAGCAATTTCTCTTCCCTTCTTAGTAAACAAGTAGCACACTAAGAGCCATATGGGTGATCTAGAAAACACAAATTCTTCATGCAAACTAAAGTCTTTTAGTGGTTGAAAAGTTAGGGGAAAACATCATATAATAACATCATCATAGAGAGAGAGATTTCATTATTGTTTCCTCATTTGACCAATAGAATGATAAAAGTAGTATGATGTTGGTAGCCAAAACAAATAATCAATAAATAGATTAACATTATTGCCGATAAACTACTTATTACCACTAGCATTGTTAATAATATTGGTAGTAATATGGCTTTTATTGAGAATTTTATAAGCAAAATTTGTCAGTAATACTAATAATATGACAATAGTATGAGTTAACCTAGAAGTAGAATTTTAATTTCTCATTAATTTCTTACAAACAAAAATCTTGCAAGAGTTGCAATACTATAGTTTGTTGCTCCTGTACCTAGCATGTTGGCGTAATCCGTGTGCATAATACGTCAAGACTTTTTCAAGGAGAAGTAGCAAAGTAGACCAATTTGCACTGTTTCAGCAATTCAAAAATCTCCTTATGTTTACAGAGGCAATCTGGATCCTCTGTGATGTGCCACATAGAGGACATCATCACCATTGTCTTGGTGCTATTCACATCATCACAATACCTTAAGATGGGAACATGAGTAATCATCACGCGCTTTGGGTTACTCTTACCAAGGTAGAGAAACTCATTTCGTCTAGTCATTGATTTCATCTCAAATATATATAACTTTATATCAGAGAAATAGTCGAAAGTAATAGCAAAGAAAGGCAAGGATCGGGAAGTGATAAGGAAGCCATGGACGACATCCAAACAGCTTCTTATGATTCAAGGAGAACTTAGAGGAGTTGTGGCCTGGGCAGCCTACAAAACTCGTCATCACCATTGCTTAGACTCTATTATCATTACCTAATTCTTTTTCTTGTTCTTTATCTCCATTGGCTCGAGTGTTGCTTCTTTTCCTACACCTTTCTAGCTTTAAAGGCCCTCGTGCTTGCAAAGAGCAATTTGTGCAATGAGATAGCTTTAAGAATATTCTACTTTCAAAGTATAGATGTAGCTTTAATTTTGTAAGCTCGAGGTGTGTACTTAGGCTCCTTTATTGCCAAAATTGTAGCCCCTTATATTTGGAGAAGAGGAAGAAATTTGGAGAAAATTTCCAAGCATTGGATCTTGATGAGCTTTTTACATCATCATCTAGCCTTCAAGAAACCAAATTCGTGCTTTTTGGAAATTCTTTGGGTTGTAATTTTGATCCCAAGAGTATTGGTCAATGTTGGACTTTCCTATTTGACTATTAGTCCACGTTGAATTTACTATTTCACTCCCCTCTCTCTCTCTCTCTCTCTCTCTCTCTCTCTCTCTCGCTTCCCCCCACTTTCCACCTCCACACCCGCATCATCTCCCTACAAGAAGCTGCACCTTTGCTCCTCCATTGTCTCGAGCTCGTTTTGGTGTTGCTTCTCTCTCTAGTTCTTGGAAATTCCTCCACCAACCTCTTTTGGAGGCCTTATCAATGACAAAAGTCATTCAACTTGTTTTGTTGACTTTTGAGCCACCAACATACTTTAGTTTGGAATGCTTGTTTTTTCTTACTCACCCATACAATTCTTATGTACTACTTCCTTAAGAAGCGTACTACCTACTCTTTGTGTAGTATTTTGAGTGTACTACTTGTACACGAAGAAGACCAAAGTGTACTACTTACAAGGCAAGAGAAATTGCTACTACTAGTACTACTACTTCCGTTTGCACTAGTAGTAGTAGTACTACTACTACTACTAATTTCCAATTTTGTTTGCGGTACTACTACTAGTACAAACATGTCAAATTTGAGATTGGACATATACACACAGAGTGCACACCGAGTATTAGAACCGAGAAAGAGAGAGAGAGAGCGCGCGCGAGAGCGAGCCAGGGTGAGCCTGTGCATGGCAGCTCCGCTTGCACAGAAGCGTGTCTGCTCGTGGAGATTCCATGCACTGCCTCTTCCCTGGCTCTCCAACATCCTCCTCATCACGATAGGCAAATCCCTTTTTTTCCCCTTCACTTTGCATATTAGATTGAGAATGGCAATGAAGTACTGGATGCGGCCAGAGCGCTCGCTACAGCTGCGAGAAGAGGAGTTCGGTCGAATACTGGCTGAAGAACCAAGTTTTGCAACTGCCTTCGACCTTGGAACACGTCCATTCCGCACTCCTCTCAATTCTCTAGTTAATATGCCCTGGTAAGAGAGTTCTGATCCAGCCTTCGCTCTTGAATTGCACGTGAATATGGAAGAAGGGCATTGTAGCCATTTCACCGCAAACAAAATCACTCGCAGCGACAGCAGAAATGGCGAATCTTTGCTTTTCTTTGTCGGGAGGTGCAGCATTTTGTTAAATGTCCTCGATTTTGCATGTGGTTAGCTACCCAAATTAGTGAAGTCCTCTGTTTTTTAATTTTAAAATTATTGGAGCATGATTATGGTAATCGGTTTTCTTGCACATGTCAATCAGAACATGCAATTCTGAGACATGCTGGCTCAAGGCAAGCAACTGAGTTACCATTGCGGAGGTCCGGAAAAGGTTAGACTTTTATAGGCACAGAATTGTACGGCAAGGATCTCTGTTGCAGAGCTCCACTTACTGAAAGCATATCCAGTTTTGGACAGCGCGATTTTTGGGTCGCAATACGTTAAGTTGTTCTGTTGGTGATGATTTGCATATCCCAGCTACATTGCCAATCAGTGAAATTGTGGCCTTCCAGCAAAATGTGCTACAAGTGGTTAGCGTCCGGATGGATTTAACTGTCAAGAATCAACTCTGCGTGTATTTGGGACGAATTGCATGCTCTAAATTCCTCTAAAAGTACCTACTTCCTTTATAAGTACCAATGATCAGCCGAATGCAGGCTTTTGCTAATCCTTATTTGCTTCTTTTCCAGGCTTGGCCTGGGCCGTTGTTGGGAAACAAGGTGGTGATGGTATTATGAATTTGTAATGTTTCAGCCCAGTGGACAAGTAGCTACCATCCACGGCAGTCCGTCGAGTTCGTGATTTATGGAAGCTAAGATTCCTCAGTAGCTTCCTCTATTAGTAAACATCATCCACATTGCAAACGACACAAATTTCCAGTAGAAATCGTGATCTTACTGAGAATCTAACTAGAATGTAAAAGTGGGAAATTTCCAACCAATATGATCGTTATGTCGCATTTTGATCATGCGATTCGAATATTTGACCAAGAAGATCCGTACTAACGCCATTCAACTAAAATCGGATTGCAATTTGGTGCAGATGATGAAAATTTGGTCCGGTTAGTAGGTCCAAGAGGGAAAGCCCAGCGGGCGCTGGAATTCTATCCAAGATCGAGGAACTTTGTAATCCTTCTTAAGTTGTAGTCATTGCAAAAGCATTCTAGATCCATTCCTTTTTGAAGTTGTTAGACATTTCAAAAGGAGCTCATCAACGTTCACGTTGTTCAAAATGAAGCTTAGACACCACAGAACTATATGATAGAATTTTGGTTAAATTTTTGCTTCCAAATCTGATTCAAATTCCATTGCCTTGCTATGGCATGACATTTTAATGAAATTTTGATATTCCCAAGGTTGGGTAAAGCAAAAAAGTGCACTTCAAATCTATGACCATTCTAATGAGATGTAATGTTGGACTTGAGTGTGATGAACTATGAAAATTTTGGTATTCATTTTGAGCTATGATGATAGAGCTTTGCATAATGTCATGAGACTTTTAGCATTTTCCTTAGAATCTCTATTCAAAAAGAGGGCTCCTAGAGTGATAAGTAGGCTCCTTCATTCCAAATTTCTAGGCTACAATTTGGAAAGTTTGCACATCGTAAATGTTTTGCACTACAAATTCTAGGCTATAGCTTTGTAGTTATAAATATACCTCCAATGCAAACAAAAAGATGATCCCAAGAACAATGACATAATCTTATACCCAAGTTGCATTGCAACATGTATTGCTTGCTCTAAGAATGAAGCATCTATAGGCAAGTAAGGAAGTATGGCATCTTTAACTATTGCCTTTTCAATAATGATAGAAACCCTAGTCTACTCAAGCATTATAAAGTTACAACTGGCACAACTGGCAATAGGGTCATTTGCATGAATAGAGCCCTCCACAACAAAGTACAACTTCACCATCACTACTCAAGGTTGTACAATATCTCCTTTTTGCATCCCCATCATTTTTCAAATGATATAACTTCAAAATAAAGCAACAAAAAATGTTTGTAAAATAGAGTAGCCAAAATGACTCCACCACTTGAATCCGTTGGCTTAGCAAATGCCCATACATAGGATCCACCATAGATCTAGCAGGTTCATGCAACCCAATTTCTTTAAACACAACTATTTAAGCTAAGATCTGGCTCCATGTCAAGCCAAGGTCCTAGCTGGCTCATAAAATATTTGGCATTTTCATATCGAATTTAACCCTAAGTATCTCAAGTGCAACAAATGTGATCAACATGATCATCCAACCTCGGAGAAGTCTATAAAGAATCTTCAAACACTTCCTCTAAATTCTCTCAGTCACATATAGGTGCAAATGACATTCTGCCTTATTTGAAGGAGTTCAAGTGGAAAGATCCCCAGGCATCGATCCATCCTCTACATCTCTCAATTCCAGTTTGCCATAGGATACTTCCTATCACTAAATATCTACATCATCTCTCAATTCTAGTTTACCGTAGGCTCCATATTATCATTAAACATCAAATCAAGGCTAGCCCAAGAAGACTCTATAGCTATTTGATATGCTCCTTTGAGCATTCGAGAAGAACTTGCAATGCTAGGAGGGCTCAATGAGATCCTTTATTAATAGAACCAACGTAGTTCCTCCTCCTTTAGCCTATCAGGACTTGGCACTTTTATCCCAAGTAGCTCAACAATTTCTTCATTGATCATCAGAGCCCACAATCAGAAATCCTTGCCATTATTGCACATGAGTTTGCACCACATAGCCTCTTCATCAACACCTCAGAGCTATCTTGTTCTAGTCCATCTCCTCATCAATCCCAAATTTTCCATGAGAAGCATCATGACCCATGCACACACCCCGATAAGAAAGCAACAAAAGTAAATATAGAGAATACTCCATCGAGCATGCATGGGGGAGAGAGAGAGAGAGAGAGAGAGAGAGAGAGAGAGAGAGAGAGAGAGACCAAAAACACCAAATTGAATAGAGAAGTTACTTTATACTATATCATTTTGCATTACCACACAATGAAAGGAGAACTTTATTGCATCTCAATTCATATTGCATCAGAAACATGCTAGTAGTAGAAAGGGTTCATCTTGAATTGTTAAAAGGAGATGGATATAACAGTAGGTGTAAGTATGTCTTGATGAGAATGCTCTTAACTTTGGTGTGAAACGAGATGTTGATGGTCTTAAAATTTTGATGCGTATGAAGGATACAGATTTGGAGTCCAATACCATGACAGAATATGACAAACAATGTTGTGCACTAATTGTTGATAATGCCTTGCTAGAAGAAGAGAGAATTCATATAACTATAGGATGTTGATACAGGGGTCCTTGAAGAATTGGATCTTGAAGGTACTTGTATTACCTATGCTCCTTCTAGTTACATATAGAATTTTGTGGCCTTGCTATGGTCAATTGTGAAAATATGCATAATGAGGTGCATTCCATAAATAGAGCAGTTTGTACATGGATGGGGTGAAAGACTAGTAAGATGTTGGCATGCACACATGGGAAACACATGCTTAATTCCTCTCACTTGGATGTGGAGATAAATGCTAGGATAAAAATATTGGTTATGAGATATCTTAAATTTTTTATTCTTTACCTTTGTACTAGTATATCATGGTACAACATTCATGTGCCAAATTTAGGTTGTTTGACATTGTAGTTGACTTTCTCTTAACAAAGTATTATTTTTGAAGTAGTTCTTTAGCTATAAACAAAATTTGTAGCTTTACACATGGTATCTACAAGGCAAGGAGATACTATGATGCATTAATGAGTCCTAGCTCAATTTTCTCTATGCTCGACTACCTTGATGACTAGTATATTGTCTCTTCATCGCAAGAGCAAGTGATAGGAGGACAAATGTGACAAAGAATGTCTTTCATTTTTATAATGACATCTATTTTATGTGTGAAATAAGATTGTTGTAGAGGTGATCGATCAATGGCTTAATAGCTATCATTTGATTTTCCATTCTATAACTATTATAAAGGATTGAGAGGGTGACTGAAGTGCATCATGTAGATACTGTGACATGAAGTTGGGGGTAATAAACTTCACGCACCTCTTCACTTCCTGCTGCGTTTGAACTGACAGCCAAAGATATTTATCATTGAGAATGGGACATTAGAAGGAAGCTTTTATGCCAAGATACCACACCAAACTTTCCTCCCTCAGATGAGAATGAAGATGGTAACATCCCAAGTGATGTTGTAATCAAGCATAGGGAGAAGGAAAGGATCGGCAGAGGCCATAATCTCAGTGAGCCGGTCTGCGCCAAAGAGAAGAGCGATACGTTATTGAAAGAAGATCTTGTGGCTTAACATGACATGAACTGATATAAATCGAGGAGTTTGAAGGGGATGATTAGGTCGGATGGGTAGATTCCGAGGAAACATTGCACCTCCTTCATAGACACCTTTACACTTAGCTCAAAACACTCTATAAACTATTATTAGACATAAAGGCCTATAACTTTCAGTAGAGACATGATATCAGAGATTTAAGCACTAAAGAGATGCGCCTTGAGATGAGCTTCACGCTAATATAAGTTTCATTGAAAACAGACAGACGGTTGAAGAGATATGGACAGTTTACTGGAAGGGGGTAAAAACTGTCATGAAAACAGACTGTCAAACACAGAGACTCATAACATTTTGGAGTAGTATCTGATTCAAGATCTAAGCACATAAAGACATGCGCCTTAAAGAGAGCTTCGCGCTGATATATGTTTCGTAAGAAAGCGAGAAGCGGCCAAAACGTTAAGGACAGTTTACTAGACGGGGGTAAAAACTATCATGAAAATAGACTGTCAAACACAGAGAGTCATAACTTTTTGCAGCAGTATGTGATTCAAGATTTGATCACATATAAACATGTATCTTGAAGAGAGCTTCGCGCTGATATAAATTTTATTACAATCGGACTATCGAGCAGAAAGTTATGAGTAAAAAACTAACAGGGGGTCAAACTGTCATGAGAACTACCCTCCACCCAGGCTAATTTCGCCTGAGCAGGATGCTCCCTCAAGACTCCACCTTCATCAACGATCCACCCCTCATAGATTTCGCCTAGAAGAGGGGAAGAAGTTTGCATTGTGGCTCGAGAAACAAATGGACCATGTATGCATAGTGAGCGGCCGAATAGAAAGAACTTTCAAGGCTTTAAAAGAGAAAAGGGACGAGACACTCAAGAGAGAGAGAACCTGAAGTGACCTTCATTACAAATAGAGTGAGAATCCACTTCAACACTACAAACACAAGGGAGAAGAAGAGGTTTCATACATACAAGAGGGAGCGGAAGCTCCAAGACTACTCATAGAGAGAGAATAAACTAGAGAGAGATGGACTCAAGAGTCTACATAAGAGAATATCTACAAGAGGGAGAGAAGGCTCATGAAAGATGCTTGGGGAGACTAGAGCTATAGCAACATGAGGCCTAATGGTGGAAGAGATTGATGAACAAGGGAGATGAAGGATCCTTTTATAGAGATTTTGTTACCCTCCTTCACCCATTTACAATTGCTGCCTGTAGATTCCTTTCCCCATCAATCACATAAGCACATATGTCACCATCCATGTCCTTTTTGGCTACTCTTGCCATGTGTCCCATCAAAAGATGCTCAAGACTCTTAAAATATTGAGAAAGTCAAGAGTCCTCACATGGAGCCCATAGGGACCCTCTCTTTTCCACATGCCCACATCCTCCTTATTCCACATAGGAGTTTTAGAAGGATTCCTCTTGACTTCACACTCCTCCACATGCCTTCCACATGCTTGGCATGTGGCCTCTCTTATATTATTGGAACACATGGACATGAGCCCACCTCTTTATATGACTCTCTTCCTATTTTCTAAAAAACTCCATAATATCCCATACACAAATAACTCTCACCCCATACCAAGGTATTTATAATTCATACCTTGTATTTACAATGAGCCATTCCACTCATCCTCTCCATCCCATACAATATCATAGAAAATAGAAATAAGTGAGAGCTGCTAGGCTATCACTTGATACTCAAACTCTTATCAAACATAAAGAAAAACAATACCAATGCCAAATTCAAAATATCAATTTTTGGCATCACATCTTTCCCCCCCCAGCAGATCCTCTCTAGTATAGAGAGGGTCTGCTAGCCCTCAAGGTGATCGTGCATAGAAGAATTTAAGGCGATACTCATTGGTGCATCCGGGTATCACCATGCTATCAACATCCTCAAGCTAATAGGTTCCATTCGTGACATTAATATACATCCTTATGGAAGCGTGGCCAAAAGTAACCAATCTCTGCTTTTGTTGTGGAGTTCCCTCGAGGAAAGATGCCTTCTTCCACATATTGCTGAACATCTTTTAGTTTTGGCCATCCAGTGTCTACCCAAGAAACTACCCCCCAGTCTGGCACTACAATGGCTTTAGCTAACTCATCTACCCTTTGATTTTCTTTTTTGTTTATATGAATAAACTTGCAAAAATCAAACTGACTACATAGTGCCATAGCCTTTTGATTAAGCTCCTTCAAATGAGGACTTCTTTTCTTGTAATGCCCTTGCATTTGCTTTATAATAAGCTGAGAATCTCCTCTTACTTCCAATTCTTTAACTTGACTTTGAAGACAACCCTCCAAACCAAGAATCAAAGCATTATACTCAGCTGCATTGTTAGTTGTGATACCTGGAAGTTCTTATCCTCTTGCCCATACCTCTTGACCTTCAGGATTCATCAAGACTATCCCCCCGGCTCCTTGTTGGCATGAAGGACTAAAAGCCCCATCAAAATACAAAACAAAAGCTGTTGATGGTGTATCCCTTTCATCTTTAATGTTCTCCTTACATTTCTTTTCTTCTCCTAGATCCTCTCGTCCTGTGAGCAAATCTGCCATAGTGGACCTAGTGGTATTTTCAGTGACAAAAGAGAAAGAGAACTCTTGAAGCTCTGACAACCATTTTGCAAATCTCCCCCCAGGATTAGTCTTGCAAACTAAATATGCTAATACAGACTGAGAGGTAAGGAAGAAAAATGGTTGAGGTAATAAATAGGAGCGAAACTTTCTGACAGAAAACACCAAAGAGAGAGCTTGCTACTCCATTTCTTCATACCTTGTTTCCACATCTGTAAGCTGTCGGCTGGCATAATAGATGGGTTGCATTCTACCTGCCTCTCCTTTTTGTAGCAATACAGCACCAACTGAATGCAAAGATACACTTGGATTTACATAAAAGTCTTGAGACCAATCAGGGGGCTTCAATATTGGGCCCTTACTCATGGCCTCCTTAAGTTGCTGGAAAGACTCTTGTTGCTCCACACCCCATTGGAAAGAAACTCATTTTCTTGTCAACAAGTTCATGGGATGCACTATCTCTGTGAAATCATCACAAAAGCGTTGATAATACTTGCTCTTTTCGAGAATTCTGCAAACACCAGTGACACTCTCAGGACTTGGCAATGCCATGATTGCTTGAACCTTGTCAGGATCCATTTGCAGGCCTTCTTCAGACACAATATGCCCCAACAAGACTACTTTTATTTGAGCCAAATGACACTTGCTAGGATCTAGACACCCTTTTGCTTCATCAATCCTAGCTAAGGCCATCTTTAACTTCTCCATGTGATCTATGCGTCGAGAATAAATGCAAAAATCATCCAAAAACACCCTTATGAACTTTTCCAAGTAAGGCTCCAGGACTTGACTCATGAACCTTTGAAATGTAGCTGGTCCATTGGTCAACCCAAAAGGCATCACTCTGTAAGCAAAAACTCCCCAAGGTGTGACAAATGATGTTTTCTTTTGATCTTCCTCCTGAATATGAATTTGAAAGTACCCAGAATACCCATCACATACAGAATACATCTCATGCCCTGCTACTTGGTCTAGTATTTCATCTTGGAATGGCAAAGGAAAATGATCCCTCTTAGTGCATGCAAACAAAGGACGAAAGTCCACACAAACTCGCCACTTATTTCCTTTCTTTGGTGTGACAACTACAGGAGATATCCATTCTGAATCATCAACAGGAAAGATGAACCCCGCCTCAAGTAGTTGTGTTACCTCTTTCTTTAGTGCCTCAGCTTGGATCACCCCCAATCGCCTTAAGCGTTGCACAACTGGCTTGCTTTCTAGCTTCAACTCAATCTTGTGCTCCACAAGAGAGACTGGTCGAACCTGTGAATAGCTTGTTGCAAAGAGGCATGGAAAATCATCTAGCATATCCAAGTACTGGAGCTTCTTACTACCTGATAGAGAGTCACCAAGAAGCTCTTCATTGCGTTGGCGTCATTTAGTGTGCTCCACATCCTCCACATGAAGTGTCTCTATAGGATCTTCTTGCACCACCACCTTGTTCCTTCCTGACTCATCCCGATCAGCACCAAGACAAAGACCAAAGGCCACTCCTTCCACCTCAACCTCTGAGTTGGACTCCTCGGAGCTACACCCTGTCTCTTCTTCTTCATCGGTTAAGTCAGAGCTTAAACTCTCTGATGTTGAAGACTCCTCCTTGACAACTTCCTTTTTGTGGCTTTTGATGTTGTAGTGCACCTTCTTATCATTTCCCTGCAAAATCAATTCTCCAGTATCCCACTTTTGAACAGCCTTCACCTTGCATAGCCAAGGCCTTCCCAAAATCAATGGATAGGCACGTGCATCTGGCTTGGTAGGGATCACCTGAAAAGTAGTCGGCACAGAAATTCCACATACATCCACTTCTAGATTCTTCACAACTCCCAAGGTCTTAACCCTAGTGTTGTCAGCCAATTTGATGCGATAAGGAGAGGTAGTACTAGAGTATTTTAAATCAGCATCAATCATGGTCTTCTCCCTCATGACATTAATCGATGCACCTCCATCAATGTACACATTAGAAATCATTTGACCATCAATGATCACATCAACCACAGGTACATCATCACCAACATCTATATCTACCTTTTGAACAACAGGAATGGCACTTTTCTTCTTTTTCTTCTTTGACACTCTTGTGCTTGCTAGTTTTCCCCATTCCTTCCGTAGTTTTGGAGACAAAGCAAGTAATTGACCAAAGGTAATATGAGCTTCCTTTTCTTTAAGGTCGGACAACAAGTCATAGCTTCCAATTCCTTGTCCTAAAGGAAAGTCTGACTGGCTAATTCTCCTTCTAGATGCCTTCTTTTTCTTACTACGGTGTTCCTCTTCCTGATGTTCCTCATCTACTTCTTCCTTGCTTTCTTCTTCTTCTCTTGCTTTACCACGCCCCCGTTTAGCCATCATTACCTCTCTTTCCTCATCCCCTGAAGAAGCTTCTAACAAGGATACTTGTTTTTCTTCTTTCTTTCTCAATCTAGGACACTCGAGGCGATAGTGACCTTTTTCATTACATTCATAGCAAGTGACCCCACTCCTATCTCGAGGCCTATCTTTACTCTTTAGTGCTCTAGGTTGTCGTGCATTAACCAAATGCAATTTCAAATCAGCAAACTCTGCCATCAATTGGGAGATATTATGATCTAACTCATAGGACTTTGGTACCTGAGGAGTGCTCATTACCTCCACCTTAGAAGTTAAAGCTGTTGAAGACACAAAAGAGGATTCGATCTTTAGAGAAGCTTCTTTCTTGGTTGCAATGAAAAGCACCTCCACATATGTTGTTGGATCTTTACTCATTACTTTTGAGCGAAGATGAGGCTCTAAAGCCATAACAAATTTGATCATCTTTAAGTGCTCCATCCCTGAGAGACTTTGAGGGGCCGATGATGTTGATGCCACAGCTCGCAAAGCTTCCCTTTCATACTTTGTCCATAAAGTTTCATATCGGATTGCCAACACAGAGACCAACTCACCCTCTCCTTGATAGAACTGGTCCAACTGCAACATCAAAGCATTTGGCGACTCCACTGCCCCAAATCTCTACTTCATTGCTACCACCACTTGGTCCCAGTCCTCCTTGGTAGAGTCTGGCAAGGTCTCATGCCAACTCAAGGCTACACCTTCAAGAAAATCAGGCAAAATCTCTGCCCGATCCTTCACGGACCATCTAGAAAGCCGGCATCCTCGAACAAAATCCCGAAGATAATACTCCGGGTCTTCCCCTTGGGTCCCTCGAAACACTGGAATCTTCACCATGATGAAACACAAAAAGGAGACACCAAGATCCAAATAATATCCCAAACAATATCCGAACAAGATCCCACAAAGCCTTAGTATACCAAGACCAACTTATTATGCATAACCACTTGTTGAAAACCCTCCACAATGTGATCCTCAACAAAATCTTCAAAAATAAGTGACCAACCAGCACCATGACACATTCTAGAATCACCCTTCTCACAATAGGAAGTGCACATAAAAGCTTCAAGATATTGTAATCTTCATCATTTGCATAGCAAAAGAAGTTGAAAGCATTAAGAATCACCACTCCACTGTTATAGTCGAAAACTACCCAAAGACTCAACTCTTCTTCACACCAAGCTGCCAATGCATGGAACAATCCCCAATTTATCATTGTGCCTGCTGCTGGCATTGTCGATTCACTAACATATTCAACAATGCAAACATAAAGGATATGATCATGGTGATTGTGCGAATAGCTTGAGCATCACCTTCACAATCTTCAAGTTCTCTTAAACGGGTTGCAATCTCTTCTAATGGAGTTCTTCCAGGCATCTTCTTTATCTCATCAAAACACATGCCTCTTCTAGGCATAACATGCAACCAAGTACACCCGAGACTGTTTAGTAAGGTGGAATGAATCCAATACCAAACGTACCCGACGTCTCCAACAAAAGATGTGACATGAAGTTGGGGGTAATAAACTTCACGCACCTCTTCACTTCCTACTGCTTTCGAACTGACAGCCAAAGATATTTATCATTGAGAATGGGACATTAGAAGGAAGCTTTTATGCCAAGATACCACACCAAACTTTCCTCCCTCAGATGAGAATGAAGATGGTAACATCCCAAGTGATGTTGTAATCAAGCATAGGGAGAAGGAAAGGATCAGCAGAGGCCATAATCTTAGTGAGCCGGTCTGTGCTAAAGAGAAGAGCGATACGTTGTTGAAAGAAGATCTTGCAGCTTAACATGACATGAACTGATATATATCAAGGAGTTTGAAGGGGATGATTGGGTCGGATGGGTAGATTCCGAGGAAACATTGCACCTCCTTCATGGACACCTTTACACTTAGCTCAAAACACTCTACAAATTGTTATTAGACTTAGAGGCCTATAACTTTCAGTAGACACATGATATCAGAGATTTAAGTACATAAAGAGATGCGCCTTGAGATGAGCTTCATGCTGATATAAGTTTCATTGAAAACAGACAGACGGTTGAAGAGATATGGATAGTTTACTGGAAGGGGCTAAAAACTATCATGAAAACAGACTGTCAAACACAGAGACACATAACATTTTGTAGCAATATCTGATTCAAGATCTAAGCACATAAAAACATGCGTCTTAAAGAGAGCTTCGCGCTGATATATATGTTTCATAAGAAACCAAGAAACGGCCAAAAAGTTATGGACAGTTTACTAGACGGGGGTAAAAACTATCATGAAACTAGATTGTCAGACACAGAGACTCATAACTTTTTGTAGCAGTATCTGATTCAAGATTTGATAACATATAAACATGCGTCTAAAGAGAGCTTCGTGCTGATATAAATTTCATTACAATCAGACTAATGAGCAGAAAGTTATGAACAAAACACTAACAGGGGGTCAAACTATCATGAAAACTACCCTCCACCCAGGCTAATTTCGCCTGAGCAGGATGCTCCCTCAAGACTTCACCTTCATCAACGATCCACCCATCATAGATTTTGCCTAGAAGAGGGGAAGAAGTTTGCATGGTGGCTCGAGAAACAAATGGACCATGTATGCACAGTGAGCGGCCGAATAGAAAGAACTTTCAAGGCTTTAAAAGAGAAAAGGGACGAGACACTCAAGAGAGAGAGAACCTGAAGTGACCTTCATTACAAATAGAGTGAGAATCCACTTCAACACTACAAACACAAGGGAGAAGAAGAGGTTTCATACATACAAGAGGGAGCGGAAGCTCCAAGACTACTCATAGAGAGAGAATAAACTAGA
The DNA here is from genome assembly GCF_047967505.1 of Dipteris shenzhenensis. Taxonomy (NCBI): domain Eukaryota; kingdom Viridiplantae; phylum Streptophyta; class Polypodiopsida; order Gleicheniales; family Dipteridaceae; genus Dipteris; species Dipteris shenzhenensis. The sequence goes on along the minus strand of NC_141609.1, from coordinate 38,400,773 downwards.
GAGCTCAGATGGACTCAAGAGTCTACATAAGAGAATATCTACAAGAGGGAGAGAAGGCTCATGAAAGAGGCTTGGGGAGACTAGAGCTACAGCAACATGAGGCCTAATGGTGGAAGAGATTGATGAACAAGGGAGAGGAGGGCTCCTTTTATAGAGATTTCGTTACCCTCCTTCACCCATTTACAATTGCTGCCTGTAGATTCCTTTCCCCATCAATCACATAAGTACGTATGTCACCATCCATGTCCTTTTTGGCTACTCTTGCCATGTGTCCCATCAAAAGATGCTGAAGACTCTTAAAATATTGAGAAAGTCAAGAGTCTCCTCACATGGAGCCCATAGGGACCCTCTCTTTTCCACATGCCCATATCCTCCTTATTCCACATAGGAGCTCTAGAAGGATTCCTCTTGACTTCACACTCCTCCACATGCCTTCCACACGCTTGGCATGTGGCCTCTCTTATATTATTGGAACACATGGACATGAGCCCACCTCTTTATATGACTCTCTTCCTATTTTCTAAAAAACTCCATAATATCCCATACACAAATAACTCTCACCCCATACCAAGGTATTTATAATTCATACCTATGGTATTTACAATGAGCCATTCCCCTCATCCTCTCCATCCCATACAATATCATAGAAAATAGAAATAAGTGAGAGCTGCTAGGCTATCACTTGATACTCAAACTCTTATCAAACATAGAGAAAAACAATACCAATGCCAAATTCAAAATATCAATTTTTGGCGTCACAATACCATGTGTATGAAGTATAAATAACTTGGTATGAACTGAGAATACACTTGGAATATGATATTATATGGACTTGGAATATTATAGAAAATAGTCATATAAAGAAGTTGGCCTCATGTCAATGTGTGCTCAATAATGCAAGGGAAGCCACATGATAAAGTATGTGGAATGCATATAAAGGAGTGTGGAGACTTGTGGAAGAGTGTGGGATTCAAATGAGAATCCCCTAAAATCCTTGAATGGAGTTGGAGGATTTTTCCATGTGGGTTGAAGCACCTCAATGTGCTTTGTTCTAGCATGATAGACTGGGTTATTTGCCAAGTGTATACTGCTCATGTTGTCACAATAAATGACAATTGGCCCATCTGTAGACTGATGCATATCATAAAGTAGCTTATGCAACCAAGCTACCTTACATGCAGCCATTGCTGCACCCTTGTACTCAGCCTCTGTGCTCAACAAGGCAACTGTAGGCTATTTCTTGCTATCCTAAGTGACTACAACACTCCCAAAAGAGAACATATATCCACTTGTAGATTGTCTATCAGAAATACTACCAGCCCAATCAGCATCAGTGTATCCATGTAACTGTATTTGAACCCCAGTCTCATAAAATAGTCCATACTGCAATGTGAACTTCACATACTTCAGTATATATCTAGCCGCATCCAAATGCGATTTCCTTGGAGCCTGCATAAATTGACTTACCAAAACAATAGCATAGCTCAAATCTGGCCTGGTAATAGTCATATAAATCAAACTTCCTACTATGCGTTTGTACATAGTAGGGTCTTCCAGAAGCTCACCTGCATCTGCACTCAACTTCACATTCTACTCCAAAGGAACTGAAATAGGCTTGCAGCCTGTCATCCCATATTTGGATAGCATGTCCAATCCATACTGCCTCTGCAAGAGCCATATCCCACTTGTGGATCCAATCACCTCGATGCCCAAGAAGTAATGCAGCTCTCCCAAATCCTTTATCTCAAACTTTTGCTTCAATAGCATTTTCACATGGAGGATATCTTCATCACTATCACTTGTGATGATCAAATAATCAACATAAATGACAAGCACCATAATGCCTTTCTTTGTTTTTCTCACATAAAGTGAGAAATCTGCCTTGGAAATCTGAAAGCCAACAGTGACAAGATACTGTCCTATCTTGTCAGACCATGCTCTAGGTGCTTGCTTCAAACCATACAAGGCTTTTTTCAACCTGCAAACAAACTCAGGATGAATAGCATGAACATAACCTGGTGGCTACTCCTTATAGACCTCTTCTTGCAAATCGCCATGCATGAAGGCATTCTTCACATCCATCTAATGTAAAGACCATCCCTTTGATGCAGCCATAGCAATGACTACTCTTACGGTTGCCATACTTACAACTAGACTGAATGTTTCTTCATAATCAATGCCATATGTCTGTGCATACCCCTTGACAACTAATCTTGCCTTGTATCTGTTCATAGAACCATTTGCATTGTGCTTCACCTTATAAACCCACTTGTAGCCAATTGCATTCTTGTCTTTAGGCAAAGGCACCAATTCCCATGTAGCATTTGCTTCCAAGGCATCCATTTCTTCATCCATGGCTTTCTCCCATTTTTATTTTCCCATGGCTTGCTCAAAAGAAGTGGGTTCTTCTTCATGTATCACTTTGACCATATAGGCATAGTGAATGGCTATAAATCCATCATATTTCAGCCTATCCACAGGATACCTAGCTCTAGTAGACCTGTGCAGAATAGGCTCACTACGAGGTGCTCTCAAAACATCCCTTGTCTTGCTTACTCCAGGTATAACAATAGAAGGAATACCCAACTCATCATCAAGGTTCTATTTTGAGCCATTGGATTCACCATCCACATAAGAGTGACCTGTATTCACATCAACCATGGGTTGATCTACTTTCTCTTTTCCTTTTCGTGATACTTGCATACCACTATCTGCATTGCTTTGAGGAGATCCTCGTGATCTCAATCCTCTCTCAATCTGTCTGTCCATGGTGAAGTATGTGAACCGCTGCTAGAGGACACTACAAGTCCACTAATATTTTGTGATTGCTGCTGGGAATTCTGTGCAATATTACCATTTTGTGCATCTACATCATCAATCACATTTGCTGGTTTATACCAGTTGCTCATCTCATAAAAAACAACGTCTCTGCTCACTGTAAACTTACGAGTAGAAGGGTTATAGCATCTATACCCTTTCTGCTACAAAGAATAACCAATACAAATCCACTTCTCAGCTTTTGGATCCAACTTAGATCTCAACTCATCTGGCACATGAACATAGGCAATGCAACCAAAAACTTTCAAATGGGAAATATTTGTTTTCCTACTAGTATACCTCTCCTCTGTCATCATGCCATGTATTGCTACAATGGGAGTCATGTTCATTATGTAGATTATTGTAGCAACTGCTTCAGCCCAATCATAATCTGGCAGGTCTTTTTCGTTGAGCATGGCACGAGATACCTCTCCAATATGCCTGTTTTTCCTTTTTGCAATTCCATTTTGTTGTGGGTTATGACTGCATGAATATTATTGCTTTATGCCATGCTCCTGTAGAAAACTTGGAAACTCATTTGAGAGGTACTCTCCCCCTCCATCTGACCTTAGGCATTTTATTTGCAGGCCTGTTTCTTTTTCAACCATAGCTTTAAAAGCTTTGAAATGCCCAAACACTTCATTTTTATTTTTCATAAAATACACCCAAACTTTTCTACTATAGTCATTAATAAAAGTGACAAAATAATGACAGCCTCCAATAGATGCAGCTTTAGTAGTCCACACATCAGAGTGGATTAATTCCAATGGCCTCTTACTCTCTTGAACATGTCTAGGAAATGGTTTCCTTGCCTGTTTTCCAAATTGACAAGCTTCACATACCTTATGCATTTCTGCAACCTTGAACTTAGGCAATCCTGCAACAATATTTTGGGCCTGCATTAATTTAAGTCATTGTACATTAACATGACCAATGCGTTTATGCCAGATATCAATATCTGCAACTACATCAGTCCCATGTGCAAAAATTGCTACACTCAATTCAGGCATGTCTGCATCCAACATAAACATCTTGCCCTTCTTCTTCCCTTTTGCTATCAAGTGACCTTTATTTTTCATATCCTCAACAAAGCATCCATGAGGATTAAATCTGACCTGCAAGCCCTGCTCAACCATTCGACCAACGGAAACCAGGTTCTTGGTGATATTCAGGACATGAAATTATACATCCGACAAGTATTTCTCTTTTTCATCTTGCATAGACAAAGGAATTTCACCAATCTGCACAATAGGATGTGCAGTATCATCACCAGTCTCCACAAATCCTGGTCTTTCTATTTTCCTTACATCCTGCATCCATTTTGCATGACCTGTCATGTGGTTTGACACACTTGAGTCAACATACCACACATCATTGCTTTCTTCTACACTTGTCATAGAATTGGTCATGTGCTGCACCACCATAAACAGATGCTGATTTTTGTCATCACCCTGTCTACTAGAGGATGCATAATTGCCTTGCTGCAATTTTCTAGTCATAATGTCATTTTGCTTTTTATAGCAGTCTTTAACCATATGACCCATTTTACCACATTAGCAGCATTCAACATTGTTGTTTGCATTTTGGCCTCTCTGCCATCCACCATGACCTCTTTTTCTCCCCCTACCTCTAAAGTTACCACATCCTTCTCCATAGGACTGGTTTTCTTGAATTTGCTACGTATTCTGATTTCTGCCATGGCCTCCAAATTGGCTTGCTCTACTCTGCCTCTACCTCTTCCAGTATTTGAGTAGAAAACAGCTTCTTTTGAAGTTCCTCCTGAAGAAGATGCAAACACTTCTGCCTCACAACAACAAATATGCAAAACTGACGAGAGTGGTATTTGACCACACAGTCACTTCCTAGTGATGATTATGCATCAATAAGCAATAAGAATGATTCTGTCACTCCCAGTATCTCTGCGCACAGGCATACGATGTAATTTTTACGATAAGTTTTCATCGACCTACAGAATAGTGGTCGCACAACAAAAACAGGGCACTTTCCTGAGTGCCTGTAGAAAACTTCCGCCACCAAAACAGGCCCTAAAATGGCCTCGAATAAAAATAATAATTTCACCAAGGGCACTGCCCTCTCCCGTAGCATATACTGCTTTCTTGCCATACCACGAAGGGCATCCCAATTTGTGCACTCTTGCACTTTTTGGCTGTGCTACCTGTAGAGATTTGCTCCCAAACTCGAAAAAAAAGGAAAGAAACACTGATCCTCTTACTAGGACACCGTGAACTCGGTTTGCTTTCTTGAGCTCCTTACCACGAACTGAGCTCTGATACCATGTGAACAGAGTGGGAGAGAAGGAAGGAGTCTCACTTGCAACTTTCTCACATACACAAAGGTGGAGGCTGAAAACAGTTTTCCTCTTCTTAGTTGTGAAAGCCGAAAAGAACTCTCTCTCAGTACAAAAGAATAGGTGAACCCTATATGTGGGTCTCAAACCAAACTTAGCTAACTAAGGTGGCATACTAACTGAGCCACTAACTAGAGTACATAAAGATAGCTATCATCCAGCTATTATTCATGGGCGGTGTACCAACCACATCTACAGCTAACAGGTCGGTGACATAAATGCACAACGGTCACCCTAGCATATATCACGAGTGGAGCTCGATAGCTCAACATTTCACACTCCCCCACATGCCTTCCACACGCTTGGCATGTGATCTCTCTTACATTAATGGAACACATGGACATGAGACCCACCCTTTATATGACTCTCTCTTCAAGGTATCATTCATATACATGGTATTTACAATGATGCATTCCACTCATCCTCTCAATCCCATACAATATCTTAGAAAATAGAAATAAGTGAGAGCCACTAGGATATCACTTGATCCTGACACTCTTATCAAACATAGTGAAAATAAATACCAATGCCCAATAAAACATATCAATTTTTGGCGTCACATCTTTCCCTCCCCCAATAGATTCTCTCTGGTAATAGAGAGGGTCTATTGGCCCTCAAGGTGGTTGAGCATAGACTCAACATAGAAGCATTTAAGTCATTACTCATTGGTGCATCTGGGTATCACCATACCATCAACATCCTCAAGCTTATAGTTCCATTGGTGAACTTCTTCTTGACTTCTTGCAACATCAGTGCGAAGACTATGTATCTCCAATTCAAAGTGCAAAATGGCTTCTATCACGTACACTAATTGGAATGTAAACCCAATAGCTAGCTTGTGTGTGGTTCTGTAAGCCCATAAAACTTCTATCAAGTGCCTATCCCAATGTCTTCTATTGGTGTTTACAAGCTTCCCATTAAATTGCACAACAATCCATTTGTTTTCTCAGCCAAGCCATAGCATTGGGGATAGTATGGTGTGGACATGCTATGATTTATCTATAGCTTATGCACCACATCTTCAATTCGTTCATTTCTAAAAGAGGTTACTCCATCAGTGAGAATTTCCAAAGGACAATCAAAGCATGAATAAATTTGGTCAAATAGAAATTTTACAACTGTTCCTACTTTGTTATTGGTTGTGGCCTTGGCCTCTGCACATCGAGTTGCATAATCTGTGTCCAATAAATAATGCTTGCCCTAAGTGGTCCCACAAAGTTCAACCCCACCTTTCAAAAGGTCCATATGCTGGAATAGGCTTCAAGGGCCCAAGGATCAACTCGCGCCTTCCAAACTTCTAGCATATTATACAATTTCAACACCATTCATTTACATCCTGATGGAGGCATGGCCAAAAGTAACCTACATTGAGAATTCTCCTAGGTGTGCTCGCTGAAGCAAAATGATCGGAGCTTTCATGACACATTTCTAAGGTTCTCCTAGTTTCCATGGGATGGACCACTTGACGGCGGATAAGTTTATCTTTTCCCAAGTTTAAAAAATGTCATCAACAATAGTATAGGGGCAAAACTTCCTTACCAATCTTTGCTTTTGTTATGGAGTTAACCCTTGAGGAAACATGCCTTCTTCCACATATTGGTAAACATCTTGCAGTTCTGGCCATCCAGAGTCTACCAAAGAAACACCCCCTATCTTGTACTACAATGGCTTGAGTAGGTAACTCATTTTCCTTTTGATTTTATTTTATGTTTATATGAACAAACTTGCAAAAATCAAACTGACTACATAGTGCCATATCCTTCTGATTAAGATCCTTCAAATGAGGACTTCTTGTCTTGTAATTCCCTTGATTTGCTTTATAATAAGCTGAGAATCTTCTCTTACTTCCAATTCTTTAACTTGACTTTGAAGACAACCCTCAAAACCAAGAATCAAAGCATTATACTCAGCTGCATTATTACTTGTGATACCTGGAAGCTCTTTGCCTCTTGCCCATATGTCTTGACCCTCAAAATTCATCAAGACCAGCCCCCTAGCTCCTTGTTGGCATGAAGGACTAAAATCCTTATAAAAATACAAAACAAAAGCTGTTGGTGGTGTTTCCCCTTCATCTTTAATGTTCTCCTTACATTTCTTTTCTTCTCCTAGATCCTCTCGTCCTATGAGCAAATCTGCTAAACCTACCTCTCCTTTTTGTAGCAATATAGTACCAACTTAATGCAGCAAAGATACACTTGGATTTACATAAAAGTATTGAGATCAATCAGGGGGATTCAATATTGGGCCCTTACTCATGGCCTCCTTAAGGTGCTCAAAAGACTCATATTGCTCCACACCCCATTGGAAAGAAACTTTTTTCTTGTCAATAAGTTCATGGGATGCACTATCTCTATCACAAAAGCATTGATAATACTTGCTCTTTCCTAGAATTCTGTGAACACTAGTCACACTGTCTGGATTTGGCAATGATATGATTGCTTGAACCTTGTCAGGTTCCATTTGCAATCCTTCTTCAGACACAATATGCCCCAACAAAACTACTTTTGTTTGAGCCAAATGACACTTGCTAGGATTTAGACACCCTTTTGCTTCATCAATCCTGGCTAAGGCCATTTTTAACTTCTCCATATGATCTATGCAGCACTGAGAATAAATGCAAAAATCATCCAAAAACACCCTTATGAACTTTCTCAAGTGATAAATGCTTGGTAGGGATCACCTGAAAAGTAGTCTTTACCCTAGTGTTGTCAGCCAAAAGAGGTAGTATTAGAGTATTTTAAATCAGCATCTATCATGGTATTCTCACTCATGACATTAATTGATGCACCTTCACCAATGTAAGCATTAGAAATCACTTGACCATCAATGATCACATCAACCACAGATACATTATCACCAACATCTATATCTACCTTTTGAACAATAGGAAGGGCACTTTTCTTCTTTTTCTTCTTTGACACCCTTGTGCTTGCTAGCTTTTCCCATTCTTTCTGTAGTTTTGCTTTCCTAAAATAATGAAAATAATATAAGAGGCCAGTTACTTCACAGCTTACTATTCTTCTTCATGATGTGCATCTTACGAAGATCATGCACCATTTATATTCTTTACTCTCTCTCTCTCTTAATGTAAGCTTGTATCTGCTTCTAATGTCTACAATGGCCCTTCTTTTCATGAAATAATTATATTTATATAATTTGAATACCAGTGAGCTATTGTCATACCTACCCCAAAATGATTTACATTGGTTATAAGGCCACACTTTATGTTCTGTGCCCTGGTAGGTAGGTCATTATTTTAAGGATTTCTTCTTACTTTTGAGGGTTCCAGAAATTCATTGTGCTATTACTATTCATGTTTGTCTGTTTTTGATGCGTTGAACCCTTGTATCATTGCCATTAAGGAATTTCATAGTATCATTTATAATTATCCACTTTTACAGTTCATCAAGTTCACGTATAGTACTCTCCCTCTTTCTCTAGCCTCACGTCCTACTTGAACTTTTTAATTAAACAACAAGCCCTACTTGATGCAAATTTTGGGGAATACAAGAATACACTAAAATCCAAGAAATGAAACTCAATTATAATGCAAAACACCACCCATCTGGAAAACAAGAGACATATATATTAAATTTTGATGTCTATACAGTATTTCTTGTATATTCCATCCAATGGATGCACTTTTTACAAAATATTTGCTTGCTTAGCTTTAGCTACTATTGCTACTCTCCTTTGAGTTGACAAAATAGTGAGTTCATTGTAAGATCATACCAGCTACCCAGCATCATAAACACCTGCCGAAGCACCCATAGCAGCAACCACCATGATTCTTCCTGCTAGTTTCTCTCCAAAATTAGATAGTATATGGCACTCGAACATTCCCATGTAGTGTCCTAATGTTGAATCCACACCGATGTTGTCACCTTGACCCCCTTTATGTGTTGCAAATTGATAAACTTTGATGACATCCTGAAAATTGAGATAATGTCAGTAATCTTTTGAATGCCAAACTAAGAACATAAATTCATTCATATTGACAAAATATCATGAACTTTCAATGTGGGTAGCATCTTGTTCGTCCATTCCCGGCCGAGTTATATCGATGAGCTTTTGATCTCATCAATTGCTTGAGGTGGTGCTGATGATGAGGCCTCTACAGTATTCTCAACTCTCTGGTGTTTTTGTGCCCTCTCTGCCTCCAATCTTTCTTGGACCTCACGGAACTCCATCTCTATAACTGCTACATTAGTAGAGATGCATTTCCTCCCACACAATTAAGATCGGATGCTCCAAAGTGTTTGAAGGTGCCAAATCTATGCACCTATCCAACCCCTCTTTTGGGTAACCTAAGTTACTACTACTCTCCCAAGTGTAGAGTACCCCCAATACTTCATCTTCTCTCAAATTCTTAATGTATTGGATGTTAATCAAAAATAAATATTCTCTGTTTTCAATCATCAAAACCTCATCATTCATACCTTCTTCCTCTTCTTTTTGCTCTCCTTCCTCCTCTTCCTCTTTTGGCTGTCGTGTGGGGGATGATGTCCTACCTGCTTTGGGAACCACAACCAACTCAGTCTTCTGCTCTATTTCTGTTGTGTGCTTTCCCTTGTCCAAAGTTGCACTAGACCAATCTAGAGCAACAGCAGCTTTCGCAACCACATCGGGATTCTCCTCAACTTCAACATCTTGCTTTGCTGCTACTGCTAGAAGAAGATGTGGCTCTACATTGATGAATGGAGGTGCATCTGTGTCCTCCATTTCCAAAAGAATTACGCAATAGGTTATTTCCAGGGATACAAAACGAGTTCCTATAGGACCCGCTTACAGATCCAACTCTTCATCCTTGGAAATCCTTCTAAAACTTTTTGGACTAAGGGATTTGCAAATTCTCTACAACCTATGCTTGAAAGTGCTATCAGCCCGGTGACAGTTAATGAGGAGATTCACAGGAACCCACTGTACTCTATCTATGCCTAGCCGGATCAGGTAATGCTTGATTTTCTCTCTCATGCAATCTACCACATCTCTTAAGAGATATAGATGCTTGTGGACTGTGCCCATGACATATATCTGACGATCAAAAATGTCATACAACTCTACCTCTCTACTCAAATGACAAGTAGAAGCGAGGAAGTAATGGTATGCCTTGCGGGGTGTGGCCATTGGAGGTTTGTAGAAGATGGCAAGAGCAGACTTTCTAGGAGAATAAAGGCTATGTCCTACCTAATGGCCCTTTATATTGTTGACTTCAGACTCTTTAAATACCTTAAAGGTTCGACTGTAATTTAGGTAATAAACTATTGGACAATGTAATATATTGGCCTAAATAATTCGCCATCATATTCCACTCTTGCCTTCCCCCACCACCCAAAACAATGGTTTTTTTTTTTGGAATTTAAGGGGCCTATGTTAATACAAATGACATCACACTTACAAAAACTATTACATTTAGTCAAAAACTATTACAACACAGTTTCAAAACTTTTACATTTATTCAACAGCTATTATAACACACGTCAAAAACTATATCATATTTTCAAAACTATTACAATACACATAAAAAACTACTAATTTTATACTTACTCATTGCCAGTACAAACGACATCACATTTCAAAAACTATTACATTTATTTAATACCAGTATGAATGGACAAGTTACAAGGAGGCTTCCATTTCTCAAGCATTGATGTTCCTTCGAGTCTCCTTCTCACTATCTTCCTATTTAGTGAAAAGAAAAAATCACTATCATCAAAGGTGACAACGATGTATTCTCAAATGTGCTTCAAGCTCCAACTATCTGTGACCTCAAGATATTGGATTTCCCCATTGGGCATATGTACCTCTACCTCTGTGGTGTCCAATACATCACAATCCTCAGGTATCCATGTGCCATGATTCTTTTTCCAATGTCTGTAAGCATATCTCATGTAGCAAATACTCCGCACTACTTGATATCTTATTACTATACTTTCTTTAGTAAGTATAAATAAAAAATGGTCTCCCTTCTGCAAACCCTCACTAACATCCCACATTGGGTATAGAACATTCATTTTCTAGGCCTTTGCATACCCACATGGTCTTTGTCTTGTGAATGAAAACTCATTTGAAAAAATAAATAATGTAATGGAGGGCATGAACCAACTAACACCCATAGATTTCGAACCAAAAGTCAACTTCATTGATGATTGAATATCTGATCTCATCTTCATTCTAAATGCATCTGTAGAGAATTAATCAGGAAGAGGCCATTGTGGACTATCAAAGTTAGGGAGAGGAATAGGACGGAGGCTTCCATATGCACCTTCTCTTAGAGGAATTTGGTAACATGAATTATAGAAAAAAATACTAGACTTTGTCAAGGAGGCAGCACTCTGTCCTGAGAACATTAATTCCTCGATATTTGAATGGAAAGCTTGAAATATTCCCGCTATCCAGAGACTGGGTTTCAACTTTGGTAGAGGGAAAGATACCTACATAGAAAGCAAAGAAAGATGTTAATGGGCCAATCAATCTGTCTCTCTCACTCTCTACCTATCTCTCTCTCTCTCACACACACACATGCACCTCTCTCTCTCTCTCTCTCTCTCTCTCTCTCTCTCTCTCTCTCTCTCTCTCTCACTCACAAATCTCTCCCCTCTACTAGCTACCCCTAACACCCCACAACCCCCCCATCTCTCTCTCTCTCCCTACCCCCATCCCCCTCTACTATCACCACCAGACACCCTCTCTCAAAATGCATGCACACAACTGAAAATGAAAAAAAGTTAATGTAAAAGAGAGATACAATTTGAAAGAAAGCAAGTTCAACTGGCAGGGTCCAAGTTCATTTCTTGAGCCATGTACACATGCTGAACCTTGACCTTAAGTCCTTTTGTTATATTACGAAACCCAACAATGCGACCCTTCCAATGCTTCTCTTTCTTTGCTCTATCCTTTCTAGAAACCTTGAATGGACCTATTGCAGATGGTTGCATTGTGAACCAGGACATTAACCTAAACTCTTGAGGGATCCAAATATCATTTTTATCCTTCAAAATGCAACCCACACAAGATTGAATTGATAGCTTTGGCCTAGGGGAAGGGGAGCGCTTCACCATTGTAGAAAGAATGTGAGCAACCAAAGATAAAGAGGTTAGGAGGAGGAAAAAGTTGAGAGGAGGAGGCTGAGAGGAGGTTGAGAGGAGGAAGAGGTTGGGAGGAGGTTGAGAGGAGGTTAAGAGGAGAAAGAGGTTGGAAGGAGGTTGCAAGGAGGTAGAGGGAGGAAGAGGCTTAGAGAAAGGTGGGGAGTCAATGGGGATAGTTTGAGGAGACTCTTGGGAGAAGTTTGAGGTGCTAGGGACACTTTTGGAAAATTTTGATTTTTTGGAGGGAAAAAAAAGTCACAAATTTGGGGGGCTACCAACAGAGCCTAGGGTATGGGGACCATCCAAAAGAAAAGGGGGGGGGGGGGGTAAAGGCCTCAAGAGGTGTTTGGGGCAAGAGAGAGGCAAGTGGAAGCCTAGTGGGGACCAAGGAGGACTCTCCACTAATGAGAGGCCAATATGGAATCCTCCATTCTTTTAATGCCCAAGCCTTCCCATTGGATGGTTTGCTAATCTCACAAATCTTAAGGGACTAATCCAAGAGGCCCTTTTTGAGTCCAAAATTTCCCTAATGAGATTTTTTTTATGCTTCCTAAAGAAGCAAGGGAGAAGGAAATGGGATGAAGACTTATAATAAGTAGTGAAAAAATAAAACTATTACCATCTCAATAGGCAAAACACAACTGTGAGAGAGAGAGAGAGAGAGAGAGAGAGAGAGAGAGAGAGCTCCAAGGCAGCTCATGAAAGAGAGTAAGACTAGAAAGTCTAACAAGGACATACATGGATAAGACAAAGGGCTCATGCTAAGAGAAAGATAAGAGATATAAGAGTAGATGGTAGAGGTGGAATTCTTGTGGACAAGGGGAAGGAGGACTCCTTCTATAGATAGTGTGTTACCCTCCTTCACCTAGTTACAATTGCTACCTATAGATTCCTTTCCCCATCAATTGCACAGGCAAGTTATCATCCATATCATTTTTGGCTAATCTTAACATATGTCTCGACTTACTGACAAATTATCCCATGGCATCTTAACTCTGCAAAGGAAATAAGGCAAGTTGAGTTGGTGCTTACATAGATTCTTACTTTCCACATGGAAAAGTCCTCTAACTCCATTCAAGGATTTTAGGGGATTCTCATTTGAATCCCACACTCTTCCACAAGTCTCCACACTCCTTTATATGCATTCCACATACTTTATCATGTGGCCTCCCTTGCATTATTGAGCACACATTGACATGAGGCCAACTTCTTTATATGACTATTTTCTATAATATTCCAAGTCCATATAATATCATATTCCACACTTGAGTCACCCTCTCAATCCTTTACAATAGCTTATAGAATGGAAAATCAAATGATAGCTATCAAGCCATTGATCGATCACTTCTACAATAATCTTATTTCACACATAAAATAGATGTCATTATAAAAATGAAAGACATCAAATTTCTGTCACATTTGTCCTCCTATCACTTGCTCTTGTGATGAAGAGACAATATACTAGTCATCAAGGTAGTCGAGCACAGAAAAAATTGAGCTAGGACTCATTAATGCATCATAGTATCTCCTTGCCTTGTAGATACCATGTGTAAAGCTACAAATTTTTTTTATAGCTGAAGAACTACTCCAAAAATAATACTTTGTTAAGAGAACGTCAACTACAATGTCAAACAACCCAAATTTGGCACATGAATGTTGTACCATGATATACTAGTACAAAGGTAAAGAATCAAGAATTTAAGATATCTCATAACCAGTATTTTTATCCTAGCATTTATCTCCACATCCAAGTGAGAGGAATTAAGCATGTGTTTCCCATGTGTGCATGCCAACAAAGGAGCATATCAAACAGCTATAGAGTCTTCTTGGGCTAGCCTTGATTTGATGTTTAATGATAAGATGGAGACTACAGTAAACTAGAATTGAGAGATGATGTAGATGTTTAGTGATAGGAAGTATCCTATGGCAAAGTGGAATTGACAGATGATGTAGATGATGGATCGATGCCTAGGGATCTTTCCACTTGAACTCCTTCAAATAAGGCAGAATGTTGTTTGCACCTATAGGTGACTGAGAGAATTTATAGGAAGTGTTTGAAGATTCTTTATAGACTTCTCCGAGGTTGGATGATCATGTTGATCACATTTATTGCACTTGAGATACTTAGGGTTAAATTCGATATGAAAATGCCAAATGTTTTATGAGCCAGCTAGGACCTTGGCTTGACATGGAGTCAGATCTTAGCTTAAATAGTTGTGTTTAAAGAAATTGGATTACATGAATCTGCTAGATCTATCTCGAGGGTGTCACTATGTATAAACCCTCTATATCACGTGCGTTCAAGGCCTATATTTAAAATCCCTTATCTGTAAAATTTTTCATTAATAAAATGTACCCCTTTTCTATACAAATCTGTAAATTTTTCCCAAAACTATTTTAAATAGTCCCTTATGTATATTTATTTCCTTAAATTTTAGAAATAAAAAATATCCTTATGTTGAACTCACGTGATAGGGTTACATATGATGAGTGACCCCCCCGAGAGATCTATGGTGGATCCTATGCATGGGCATTTGCTAAGCCAACGGATTCAAGTGGTGGAGTCATTTTTTGTTGCTTTATTCTAAAGTTATATCATTTAAAAAATGATGGGGATGCAAAAAGGAGACATTATACAACCTTGAGTAGTGATGGTAAAGTTGTACTTTGTTGTGGAGGGCTCTATTCATGTAAATGACCCTATTGCCAGTTGTGCCAGTTGTAACTTTATAATGCTTGAGTAGACTAGGGTTTCTATCATTATTAAAAAGGCAATAGTTAAAGATGCCATACTTCCTTACTTGCCTATAGATGCTTCATTCTTAGAGCAAGCAATACATGTCAACCATGGAAACTTCTGCACTAGAAAACATCATCTTCCTAATGCAACTTGTGTATAAGATTATGTCATTGTTCTTGGGGTTATCTTTTTGTTTGCATTGGAGGTACATTTATAACTACAAAGCTATAGCCTAGAATTTGTAGTGCAAAACATTTACGATGTGCAAACTTTCCAAATTGTAGCCTAGAAATTTGGAATGAAGGAGCCTACTTGTCACTCTAGGAGCCCTCTTTTTGAATCAGAGATTCTAAGGAAAATGCTAAAAGTTTCATGACATTATGCAAAGCTCTATCATCATAGCTCAAAATGAATACCAAAATTTTCATAGTTCATCACACTCAAGTCCAACATTACATCTCATACTAACCGAACCAAAATTTCATCATCTGCACCAAATTGCAATCTGATTTTAGTTTTTTTTTCCCGCAAAAAGTAGTGCTAGTTATGTTGCTTGAAAACGAGAGTACAAGAGGGCCTAAAGGCCAGCAGGTTGCAATCGCAAAACGGATATAGCCCGAGGTAACAAAATACTAATTACAAGCCTCGCAGGGCAAAATCATTGGAGTGTGGACAAACAGCCACAGAGGGGGGGAGTAATGCCACTGAAGACTCTGAGCAGAGTGCTGGAAGAACAGCTCTCGATGGTCCCAATCACAAAGGAAGCGCCGTCTCTTCTCCTTTCCTACCTGAGACTCCCCCTGAATCTGATCCCACTGACCCTTGAGCGTGTGAATGATTGTGCTCCTAATTTCCGCTAGGGTCTGGGTAGCAGAAAAAGCCTGATCTCCTAAGGTCTGTGCGCATCTGGAAGTCCAGATATGCCAGCCTGCAATACTCCCTATGATCTCCCAAACTGGGTGCCGAGTCATCACTCCTACATCTGTCTCTATCAGATGCCAAGGGAAGCTGTCGATGTATGCCCAAGTGGCCTGCGTGATGAAGAAAACTGGATCCTGCCTAGAGAACTCATAAGCCAAGTGATGTCCCATCTTGGTGCTGCACCAGCAAACGGCTGCCCAAGTAGTAGCTCGTGTGTAGCCCTCACTAAGATCCCCATGACTCCCTTCCACACTGTCTAAGCATGCGAGTAGCTCCAAAGGCAGTGCTTCAGGGACTCCTCCTCTTGAAAACACATCTGGCAGTGCCCCTCTTGCCCCATCTGCCTCAGCCTTGTGGGCCACCATCCAAAGAAAGTAAGAGATCTTCCTCGGCTGCCAGCTTGTCCAAAGAGTCTTCCAGAATGTGCGAAGAAAGACCAGAGATATCCCTTGGGCATACCAACTGTTGAGATATCGAGCTCCACTCACAATATGCCAGGGTGACCGTTGTGCATTTATGTCACCAACTTGTTAGCTACAGATGTGGTTGGTACACCGCCCACGAATAATATGGATGACAGCTATCCTTATCTACACTAGTTCGTGGCTCAGTTAGTATGCCACCTTAGTTAGTTGAGTTTGGTTTGAGACCCACATATAGGGTTCTTCTATTTCTTTGTACTAGAGTTCTTTTGGCTTTCACAACTAGGAAGAGGAAAACTGTTTTTAGCCTCCACCTTTGTGTGTATTCCCCCATTGTGTATGTGAGAAAGCTGCAAGTGAGACTTCTTCCCTCTCTCCCACTATCTTCACATGGTATCAGAGCCTTGTTCGTGGTAAGGAGCTCAAGAAAGAAAATCAAGTTCACAGTGTCCTAGTAAGAGGACTAGTGTTGCTTTCCTTTTTCGAGTTTAGGAGCAAATCTCTACAAGTAGCACAGCCGGAAGTGCAAGAGTGCACTGTCTCAAATTGAGACGCCCTTCACGGTGTGGCGAGAGGGCATTATATGCGCAGGACAGGGCGAAGACCTAGTTGACTTTATTTTTTTGATTCGAGGTCATTTCGGGGCCCGTTTTGGAGGCGGAAGTTCTCCGCAGGCACTCAGAAAAAGGCCCTGTTTTTGCTGTGCGACCACTGTTCTGCAGGTCAGTGAAAAGTTGCCGTAGAAATTGCATCGTATGCCTGTGCGCAGAGATATTGGGAGTTGCAGAATCATCCTTATTGCCTGTTGATGCAAAATCGTCACTAGGAATTGATGCATAATCGTCACTAGGAAGTGACTGTGTGGTCAAAAACCACTTTCGTCAGGTTTGCAGATTTGCCCTTGTGAGGCAGAAGCTGTGTTTTTTTGCAGTGACAGAATATTTTGTAGTGTTCTGTAATGGCGTCTGATTCTCTTTCACAGATTGTCACTGAAAAGCTTGACAAGAACAACTTTCAAGCATGGAATTTTAGAATGACGAATTTCCTTATGGGAAAAGGCTATTGGGAGTTCATTACAGGAAATGAAGAAGAACCAGTTCTTCCTAATGTTCCCAATAAATAGAAAATGCAGGCATTTAAAGGATGGCATGAGAGAGCCAGAAAAGTTATGTACTGGCTGTCTATCAGTATTTCATATTCAATGATTGTGCATATTCAGGATGCAAGTACGCCAAAGGTGGCATGGGATACTTTGGCTAAAATGTACAGCACAAACACGCAGGCCAGGAAAATGCAGCTCAAGCAGGAGCTGCACAATGTGCAGAGAGAAAATATGAGCATCAATGACTACCACATGAAGGTGAAGAAAATTGCGGATGCACTTGCTTCCATTGGGTCGCCAGTGGATGATGACGATTTAGTTTCTGTGACCTTGAATGGTCTAGGAAAGGATTATGCATAGTTTCGGACATCCATTGCCGTCCGTGAAAAATTTCCTGATTTTGAGGAGTTGATTGCTCTTCTAATTTCTGAAGAGTAGAGCAATGGTGGTGCATATTCTTCAGGAGGAACCTCAAAAGAAACTATCTTCTACTCAAATGCTGGAAGGGGTAGAGGCAGAGGTAGAGGAGGCCGATCTGGAGGCCGTGGTAGAAATCAGAATATGCAACAAACTCAAGAAAACCAGTCCTATGCAGGAGGACATGGTAACTCTAGAGGCAGGGGGAGCCAAAGAGGTCGTGGTGGATGGCAGAGAGGCCAAAATGCAAACAGCAATGTTGAATGCTACTACTGTGGTAAAATGCGGCATATGGCTAAAGACTGCTACAAAAAGCAGAATGACATTATGAATGGAAAATTGCAGCAAGGCAATTATGCATCCTCTAGTAGATAGGGTGATGACAGAAATGAGCATTTGTTTATGGTGCAGCATATGACAAATTCTGTGACAAGTGCAGAAGAAAGCAATGATGTGTGGTATGTTGACTCAGGTGCATCAAACCACATGACAGGTCATGCTGAATGGATGCAGGATGCAAGGAAAATGGAAAAACCAGGATTTGTGGAGATTGGTGATGATACTACACATCCTATTGTGCAGATTGGAAAAATCCCTTTATCTATGCAGGATGGGAAAAAGAAATACTTGTCTGATGTATTTCATGTCCCGAACATCACCAAGAACCTGGTTTCTGTTGGTCAAATGGTTGAGCAGGGCTTGCAGGTCAGATTCAATCCTCATGGATGCTTTGTTGAGGATATGAAAAATAATGGTCGCTTGATAGCAAAAGGAAAGAAGAAGGGCAGGATGTTTACGTTGGATGCGGACATGCCTGAATTGAGTGCAGCAATGTTTGCACATGGGACTGGTGTAGTTGCAGATATTGATATCTGGCATAAACGCATTGGTCATGTTAATGTACAGCGACTTAAATCAATGCAGGACCAAAATATTGTTGCAAGATTGCCTAAATTCAAGGTTGCAGAAATGCATAAGGTGTGTGAAGCCTGTCAATTTGGAAAACAGACAATCTATTGGAGGCTCTCACTATTTTGTCACATTTATTGATGACTTCAGCAAAAAACTTTGGGTGTATTTTATGAAAAAGAAAAGTGAAGTGTTTGGGCACTTCAAAGCTTTTAAAGCTATGGTTGAAAAAGAAACAGGCCTGCAAATAAAATGCCTAAGGTCAGATGGAGGGGGAGAGTACCTCTCAAATGAGTTTGCAAGGTTCCTGTAGGAGCATGGCATAAAGCAGCAATATTCATGCAGTCATACCCCACAGCAAAATGGAATTGCAGAAAGGAAAAATAGGCATATTGGAGAGGTATCTCGGGCCATGCTAAATGAAAAAGATCTACCAGATTATTATTGGGCTAAAGCAGTTGCTACAGTAGTTTATGTTGGGATATCTCAAGGTGTATGCCTCAGGCACACCTTATGTTTCTATGTGTGAGTGCTAGAGGCACAGTTGGGTGCCCACAAGCATAGTTAGGTGGTGGAGAGCCACATAGGATGATTGAAAGAATCTAGGAGCAGATTAAGGAGATGATTGTGGAGCTCTGAAGTCATCAGTGATGTCAGTGAGCATGTATGAGGTGCCTACTTAAGGACCTCACTCTTCTTCATTCTACAATCAACCAAGTAATGCAAGTATTCTGAGTTTGTGTCCACTCTTTGATTTCCTTTTAGTTTTCCAACATGGTATCAGAGCCCTTTGATCCCCCTTGAGCCCATTTCTGCCACATCATCATCTTCTTCTTCTCCATTTTTCCTCCTTCTTCCCAAAATCTTTGAGAGCTTGGTTCTCCACCTACAAACGACCATTGCCTAAACCCTCTGAGCTGGAAACTCCTCTAGTATGGGAAAACTTCCACCTGCAAGCAATTGAAAAAAAAACGTCTGTGGTGGCTGCGATTCTCCAAATAGCGAATTTATTTTGTTGCTCAATACTCCCTGCCTGCTCTGCCATTGCCTAAGCCCTCTTAGGAGTAGATGGGCGACCTCAAGACGAAGATTTTGAGCCATTTTTCAGGTCATTTGGTTCAGTAACGAGGGAGAAATCATCAAAACTCAGTTTCAGACTGTAGCAACTCTCTCGGGCAAAAGTGCACACCATTTCGTCCAACCTCTGTGCTGGACCCTCTCTGGTATATGAGCTTTCTTTTGCTTTAGAAAGCCCTCTTTTCCTTGCTTTGAAGAGTGAGCTACAAGCCCTCCAAGTTCAGCTTTTTAGTTTTGACAGTTTTGGACAAGTTTTTGAAGATGATGCTACATAAAATGCTACTCTAGCATTTCTGGTTTTATGAAGCTTTCAATAACTTTAGTACAAGTGTGGCTTCAGTTTTGTTTTGAATTACTAGACCTGGTTTTGATTGGAAAGTATTTATTTCACCCACTTCTATGAAGCATGTAAGAAGAAGCATCATTGTTTGAATATTGGTCACTAGTCTTTGCTACATCAAGTGCTCATATTTTGGAAGTCTTTCAGTTATTTTTTCCTTGTAAGAGAGATAGACACTGCCCAATATCTGGGTTAGACCCTCTCATGGCTACCCTATTTAATCTCGAGAAGTTCAATGGAAAGGGCTTCCACACATGGCAGATGAAGGTGAAATTTGCATTGATGAGGGAGAACTTATGGGGACTTGTCAAACCGACTCCTACCGCTTCTTCTACGGCCTCCAATGCTGGAGAATCCTCAACTCCGACACGACCGGCAAGGGATCTAGCTAGAGAAGAAAAAGCATACAGTATCATTGCTCTTGCTTTAGGAGATGATTATATTCACCATATCTCTAACTTGGAGTCTCCTTTAGAAGCTTGGCAGAAGCTTGACATGATTTTTGGTGCTAGCTCTCACATCTCTAAACTATCACTTAAAATCTCTTTCTTTGAGTTGAAGATGGCTAGTGGTACTACTTTAGCAGCTCATGTCAACTATATGCGGAGTCTTATGACTCAATTAGCTTCTATCAACTCTCCTATTACTCCAGATGATGCTATGGCAGTGTTACTTAAGAGTATGCCTGAAGATTATGATCACATTGTTAGCACTTTGAAAAATCTTCCTAATCCTAATCTTGAAGGTATTATCTCTGCTCTCCAAGAAGAAGAAAGGCATATGGAGCCCAGGAAAGGCAATGACACTGCTTATGCTGTAAAAGTCCAGAAGGGCAAGTATACCCCTTGCAATCACTGTGGAAAGACAAATCACCTTTCAAAGGACTGCTTCAAAATTAATCCATGCAAGCACTGTGGCAAGAACAACCATAATGAGAAGTTTTGCAGAGCCAAAGCAAAGACAGAAAATGCAAATCTACTTACAATTAATGAGCCTCCACAAGATGAGGCATCCTTTGAAGATTATGCATTTTAAACACATCTCTATGTATGCTCCAGATCTCTCTTTTTATGTCAAGGTACTCAGCCTGGATAGTCCTCCAAAATGAATGAAAATAAACTATTGTGTTTTGTGTGTTTTGTAAACACCTCTGGTCACCTTATGATGTAGGCCATGTGTATGTTTTGTTCCATGGTACCTCCTGCAGACATTGTGTGCATGTACATGCAGGGGAGATAACCATTGGAAGGTCTTTTTGTATCCCTTTTGTTTACCTTACACCCAAGGGAACCCTTGCTAGCATGAGAACCTAGCCATAGATTTATCCTTGACCACCATGAGATGGCATGAGAAGCTATGAGACTAGATGTATCCTTGACATAGCCTGAGGCATTTCCTTGAGGGGGGGGTTTGTTGGGATATCTCAAGGTGTATGCCTCAGGCACACCTTATGTTTCTGTGTGTGAGTGCTAGAGGCACAGTTAGGTGCCCACAAGCATAGTTAGGTGGTGGAGAGCCACATAGGATGATTGAGAGAATCTAGGAGCAGATTAAGGAGATGATTGTGGAGCTCTGAAGTCATCAGTGATGTCAGTGAGCATGTATGAGGTGCCTACTTAAGGACCTCACTCTTCTTCATTCTACAAGCAACCAAGTAATGCAAGTATTCTGAGTTTGTGTCCACTCTTTGCTTTCCTTTTAGTTTTCCAACAGTTTATATAATGAATAGGACTCCCACTGCAGCAATACATGGCATGACGCCAGAGGAGATGTATACTGGTGGGAAACCAGACATTTCTCATTTGAAAATTTTTTGGTTGCATTGCCTATGTTCATGTGCCAGATGAGTTGAGATCCAAGTCGGATCCAAAGGCTGAGAAGTGCGTCTTTATTGGTTATTCTCTTCAGTAGAAAGGGTATAGATGCTATAACCCTTCTACACATAAGTTCACAGTGAGCAGAGATGTTGGTTTTGATGAGATGAGCAGCTGGTATAAACCAGTAAATGTGATGATTGATGTAGATGCACAAAATGGTAATGCTGCACAAAATTCACAGCAGCAATCACAAAATATCAGTGGACCTACAGTGTCCTCTAGCAGTGGTTCACATACTTTGCCATGGACAGGTAGATTGAGATCAGGAGAATCTCCTCAAAGCAATGCAGATAGTGGTATGCAGGTATCACAAAAAGGAAAAGAGAAGGTAGATCAGCCCATGTTTGATGTGAATGCAGGTCACTCTTATGTGGATGGTGAATCCACTGGCTCAGAGCAGAGCATTGATGATGAGTTGGGTATTCCTTCTATTGTTACACCTGGAGTAAGGAAGACCAGGGATGTTTTGAGAGCACCTGAAAGTGAGCCTATTTTACGCAGGTCTACCAGGCTTAGGTATCCTATGGATAGGCTGAAATATGATGGATTTACAGCCATTCACTATGCCTATATGGTCAAAGTGGTACAGGAACCAGAACCCACTTCTTTTGAGCAAGCCATGGGAAATGAAAAATGGAAGAAAGCCATGGATGAAGAAATTGATGCCTTGGATGCAAATGCTACATGGGAATTGGTGCCTTTGCCTAAAGACAAGAATGCAATTGGCTGTAAGTGGGTTTATAAGATCAAGCACAATGCAGATGGTTCTGTGAATAGATACAAGGCAAGATTAGTTGTCAAGGGGTATGCACAGACATATGGCATTGATTATGAAGAAACTTTCAGCCCGGTTGCAAGGATGGCAACCGTAAGAGCAGCCATTGCTATGGCTGCATCAAAGGGATGGTCTTTACATCAGATGGATGTAAAGAATGCCTTCTTGCATGGTGATTTGCAAGAAGAGGTCTTTATGGAGCAGCCAGCAGGTTCTGTTCATGCTATTCATCCTGAGTTTATTTGCAGGTTGAAGAAAGCCTTGTATGGCTTGAAGCAAGCACCTAGAGCATGGTCTGACAAGATAGGACAGTATCTTGTCACTATTGGCTTTCAGATTTCCAAGGCAGATTTCTCACTCTATGTGAGAAAAACAGAGAAAGGGATTATGCTGCTTGTCATTTATGTTGATGATTTGATCATCACAGGTGAGTGTGATGAAGATATCCTTCATGTGAAAATGCTATTGAGGCAGAAGTTTGAGATGAAGGATTTGGGAGAGCTGCATTATTTCTTAGGCATTGAGGTGATTAGATCACCAAGTGGGATACAGCTCTCGCAGAGGCAGTATGGATTGGACATGCTGTCCAAATATGGGATGACAGGCTGTAAGCCTATTTCAGTTCCTTTGGAGCAGAATGTGAAGCTGAGCGCAGATGCAGGTGAGCTTCTGGAAGACCCTACTATGTACAGACGCATAGTAGGAAGTTTGATTTACATGACTATTACCAGGCCAGATTTGAGCTATGTTGTTGGGTTGGTAAGTCAGTTTATGCAGGCTTCAAGGAAACTGCATTTGGATGCGGCTAGACGCATACTCAGGTATGTGAAGTCTACATTGCAGTATGGACTATTTTATGAGGCTGGGGTTCAGATACAGTTGCATGGATACACTGATGCTGATTGGGCTGGTAGTATTTCTGATAGACGATCTACCAGTGGATATGTGTTCTCTTTTGGGAGTGCTGCAGTCACTTGGAGTAGCAAGAAACAGCCTACAATTGCTTTGTCGAGCACAGAGCTTGGTGCAGCAATGGCTGCATGTGAGGTAGCTTGGTTGCATAAGCTACTCTATGATATGCATCAGTCTACAGATGGGCCAGTTGTCATTTATTGTGACAACATGAGCAGTATACACTTGGCAAATAACCCAGTCTATCATGCTAGAACAAAGCACATTGAGGTGCATTATCACTATGTGCGGGAGAAGGTTTTACTAGGTCTTATTGATCTAGTTTATGTGAGCACAGAGGATCAGGTAGCTGACATATTCACAAAGGCATTGGGCGCAGAGAAGCTGCGCAAGTTCAAAGACCTGCTTGGTGTGCAGGAATTGGGATTGTGTGTCTGATGATAGTTTGTAGAGTGTTTTGAGGTACTTGTAAAGGTATCTATGAAGGAGGTGCAATGTTCCCCTAGAACCTACCCATTCAACCCAATCATACACTTCAGACTCCTGGATATATATTAGTTCATTTCATGTTGAGCCACAAGATCTTCTTTCAACAATGTAGTGCTCTTCTCTTTGGCACAAATCGGCTTGTTGGCCTCTGCTAATCCTTTCCTTCTCCCTATGCTAGAGGACAACATCACTTGGGATGTTACCATCTTCATTCTCATTTAAAGGAGGAAAGTATGGTGTGGTCTCTTGGCATGAAATATTTGATTAATTTTTCCTTTTCTAGTGATAAAGATCTCCGTCACTCAATTTGAAAGCAGTATGATGTGAAGAGGTGCATGAAGTTTATTACCCCCACCTTCATGTCACATCTTTTGGTGGAGACGCCGGGTACATTTGGTATTGGATTCATCCCACCTTAGTAAAGGGTATTGGTTGGAGTGTATGGCATGTTATGCCTAGTATAGGCATGTGTTCTTCTGATGTGATAAAGAGGATGCATGGAAAAACTCTGTTAGAAGAGATTGTAGCCCGTTTAAGAGAACTAGAAGATTGTGAAGGTGATGCTCAAGCTATTCGCACAATCATCATGATCATATCTTGTATGTTTGCACTCTTGAATATGTTGGTGAATAGACAATGCCATCAGGCACAATGATAGATTGGGGATCGATTCATGCATTGGCATCTTGGTGTGAAGAAGAGTTGAGTCTTTGGGTGGTTTTTGACTATAACAGTGGAGTGGTGATTCTCAATGCTTTCAACTTCTTTTGCTATGCAAATGATGAAGAGTACAATATCTTGAAGTTGTTATGTGCACTTTCAATTATGAGAAGGGTGATTCTTGAATGCATGTATATGCAATGTTTTCACGGTGCTGGTTTTGGTCACTTATTTTTCAAGATTTGATTGAGGATCACATTGTGGAGGGTTTTCAACAAGTGGTTATGCATTATACGTTGGTCTTGGTATACTAAGGCTCTGTGGGATTTGTTTGGATCTTGCTTGGGATATTGTTTGGATCTTGGTGTTTCCTTTTTGTGTTTCATCATGGTGAAGATTCTAGTGTTTCGAGGGACCCAAGGGGAAGACTTGGAGTCTTATCTTTGGGAATTTGTTCGAGGCTTCTAGCTTTCAAGATGGCCCATGTAGGATGGGGGAGAGATTTTGCCCAATTTTCTTTAAGGTGTAGCCTTGTCCTGAGGCATTACCAGACTCTACCAAGGAGGACTGGGACCAAGTTGCAGCTGTAAGAAGTAGAGATTTGGGGCAGTGGAGTCACCAAATGCTTTGATGTTGCAACTCGACCAGTTCTTTCAAGGAGAGGGTGAGATGGTTTCTGCATTGGCAATCTAATGTGAAGCTTTATGGACAAAGTATGAAAGGGAAGCTTTGCGAGCTGTGGCATCTACATCATTGGCCCCTCAAAGTCTTGGCATACTTGGTTTTAGTATGAAAAGGTCTTGTCGATGCTTAGATTAAACCTAAGGAAATGGGAATAAAACTAAGTCAAAGGATCTGCAACCCAAGCTTATGAGTAGATTGGTTGGAAGAAAAAACAAAAAAAAGCCCTTGAGGGGCCCTAGTGCCACAGGGGTGACTTTGGGCTAGACGGGGCCCCTGTTTGGCCCCAAGTCACACCAGGGCCCCTCGGGGGCTCTTTTTTTTGGGGAGGGCTGCATCCCCCATCAGACACACATCCATCACACACACACACATACACACACACATCACACACACACACAACGTTTAAAAAAACAAAAAAAAGCTCCCGAGGGCCCTTGGTGCACACAAGCACAACTTTGGGCCAGACAGGGCCCCTGTCTTGCCCCAAGTCATGCCTGTGCACACTAGGGCCCCTCGAGGGTTTTTTTTGTTTTTTTTTAGGGGATGCATCCCCCATCACACACACACACATCCATCACACACAAACATTATATTATTAACAACTTAAAAAATTTAGAGAATATTAAATTAACTCTGCATGGATGCAAATTATATCTACAAGAAACATAGTTTCCAAAGGTATTTTATTACAAAAAATATTTACAACCATCTTTGCACAAAATTGCTTCTGACAACCAAAATTGGTGTCCATAGTGAATACAACAAAAAACTGATCTATGGCCTAAGTTGTGGGTCTTCTCTGATCCGCCTTGCTAGCTGCATGTCTTTTGCCATGATCGTAATCCTCTTGGCATGAATTGCAAACAAGTTTGTGTCCTCAAGAAGGGTTATTATAGCCACTTCTACTGCTTCTTGTATGGCGGCCAATGCGATTGATTGAATACGATAGTCGTCCCTATAGGACTGCAAAATCTCTACCACCAATCGAGTGAACATAGCTCTTGGGATTAGAAGGTGTGAAGATAGTGGGAGAGAAGGAAGGAGTCTCACTTGCGGCTTTCTCACAAACACAATGGGGCAATACACACACAGGTGGAGGCTGAAAACAGTTTTCCTCTTCTTAGTTGTGAAAGCCAAAAGAACTCTAGTACAAAGAAATAGGAGAACCCTATATGTGGGTCTCAAACCAAACTCAGCTAACTAAGGTGGCATACTAACTGAGCCACGAACTAGAGTACATAAGGATAACTGTCATCCAGCTATTATTCATGGGCAGTGTACTAACCGTATTTGTAGCTAACAAGTCGGTGACATAAATGCACAATGGTCACCCTAGCATATCATGAGTGGAGCTTGATATCTCAACACTCCCCCTCGAGCTCAATCCTAGTTCCTACACACCAAGCAGGTCTCTGAACTTGTGCAGCTTCTCTGCACCCAATGCCTTCATGAATATGTCAGCTACCTGATCCTCTGTGTTGACATAAACTAGATCAATAAGACCTAGTAAAACCTTCTCCCGCACATAGTGATAATGCACCTCAATGTGCTTTGTTCTAGCATGATAGACTGGGTTATTTGCCAAGTGTATACTGCTCATGTTGTCACAGTAAATGACAACTGGCCCATCTGTAGACTGATGCATATCATAGAGTAGCTTATGCAACCAAGCTACCTCACATGCAGCCATTGCTGCACCCCTTACTCAGCCTCTGTGCTCGACAAGGCAACTGTAGGCTGTTTCTTGCTGCTCCAGGTGACTGCAGCACTCCCAAAAGAGAACACATATCCATTGGTAGATCGTCTATCAGAAATACTACCAGCCCAATCAGCATCAGTGTATCCATGCAACTGTATTTGAACCCCAGCCTCATAAAATAGTCCATACTGCAATGTGGACTTCACATACCTCAGTATGCGTCTAGCCGCATCCAAATGCGGTTTCCGTGAAGCCTGCATAAACTGACTTACCAACCCAACAGCATAGCTCAAATCTGGCCTGGTAATAGTCATGTAAATCAAACTTCCTACTATGCGTCTGTACATAGTAGGGTCTTCCAGAAGCTCACCTGCATCTGCGCTCAGCTTCACATTCTGCTCCAAAGGAACTGAAATAGGCTTACATTTTGTCATCCCATATTTGGATAGCATGTCCAATCCATACTGCCTCTGCAAGAGCTGTATCCCACTTGGTGATCTAATCACCTCAATGCCCAAGAAATAACGCAACTCTCCCAAATCTTCATCTCAAACTTCTGCCTCAATAGCATTTTCACATGAAGGATATCTTCATCACACTCACCTGTGATGATCAAATCATCAACATAAATGACAAGCAACATCATCCCTTTCTCTGTTTTTCTCACATAGAGTGAGAAATCTGCCTTGGAAATCTGAAAGCCAATAGTGACAAGATATTGTCCTATCTTGTCAGACCATGCTGTAGGTGCTTGCTTCAAGCCATACAAGGCTTTCTTCAACCTGCAAACAAACTCAGGATGAATAGCATGAACATAACCTGATGGCTGCTCCATAAAGACCTCTTCTTGCAAATCACCATGCAAGAAGGCATTCTTTACATCCATCTGATGTAAAGACCATCCCTTTGATGCAGCCATAGAAATGGCTGCTCTTACGGTTGCCATCCTTGCAACCGGGTTGAAAGTTTCGTCATAATCAATGCCATATGTCTGTGCATACCCCTTGACAACTAATCTTGCCTTGTATCTATTCACAGAACCATCTGCATTGTGCTTGATCTTATAAACCCACTTACAGCCAATTGCATTCTTGTCTTTAGGTAAAGGCACCAATTCCCATGTAGCATTTGCATCCAAGGCATCCATTTCTTCATCCATGGCTTTCTCCCATTTTTCATTTCCCATGGCTTGCTCAAAAGAACTGGGTTCTGGTTCCTATACCACTTTGACCATATAGGCATATTGAATGGCTATAAATCCATCATATTTCAGCCTATCCATAGGAGACCTAACCCTGGTAGACTTGCGCAAAATAGGCTCACTTCCAGGTGCTCTCAAAACATCCCTGGTCTTCCTTACTCCAGGTGTAACAACAGAAGGAATACCCAACTCATCATCAATGCTCTGCTCTGAGCCACTGGATTCACCATCCACATAAGAGTGACCTGCATTCACATCAAACATGGGCTGATCTACCTTCTCTTTTCCTTTTCGTGATACTTGCGTACCACTATCTGCATTGCTTTGAGGAGATTCTCCTGATCTCAATCTACCTGTCCATGGCGAAGTATGTGAACCACTGCTAGAGGACAGTGCAGGTCCACTGATACTTTGTGATTACTGCTGTGAATTTTGTGCAGCATTACCATTTTGTGCATCTACATCAATCATCACATTTACTGGTTTATACCACCTGCTCATCTCATCAAAAACAACATCTCTGCTCACAGTGAACTTATGTGTAGAAGGGTTATAGCATCTATACCCTTTCTGCTGCTGCAGAGAATAACCAATAAAGACGCACTTCTCAGCCTTTCGATCCAACTTGGACCTCAACTCATCTGGCACATGAACATAGGCAATGCAACCAAAAATTTTCAAATGAGAAATGTCTGGTTTCCTACCAGTATACATCTCCTCTGGCGTCATGCCATGTATTGCTACAGTGGGAGTCCTATTCATTATATAAACTGCTGTAGCAGCTGCTTCAGCCCAATAATAATCTGGTAGATCTTTTTCATTTAGCATGGCCCGAGATACCTCTCCAATATGCCTGTTTTTCCTTTCTGCAATTCCATTTTGCTGTGGGGTATGACTGCATGAATATTGCTGCTTTATGCCATGCTCCTGCAGGAACCTTGCAAACTCATTTGAGAGGTACTCTCCCCCTCCATTTGACCTTAGGCATTTTATTTGCAGGCCTGTTTCTTTTTCAACCATAGCTTTAAAAGCTTTGAAGTGCCCAAACACTTCACTTTTCTTTTTCATAAAATACACCCAAACTTTTTTGCTGTAGTCATCAATAAAAGTGACAAAATAATGGTAGCCTCCAATAGATGCAGCTTTAGTAGTCACACACATCAAAGTGGATTAATTTCAATGGCTTCTTACTCTCTTGAACATGTCTAGGAAATGGTTTTCTTGCCTGTTTTCCAAATTGACAGGCTTCACATACCTTATGCATTTCTGCAACCTTGAATTTAGGCAATCCTACAATAGTATTTTGGGCCTGCATTGATTTAAGTCGCTGTACATTAACATGACCAATGCGTTTATGCCAGATATCAATATCTTCAACTACACCGGTCCCATGTGCAAACATTGTTGCACTCAATTCAGGCATGCATGCATCCAACGTAAACATCCTGCCCTTCTTCTTTCCTTTTGTTTTCAAGCGACCATTATTTTTCATATCCTCAGCAAAGCATCCATGAGGATTAAATCTGACCTATAAGCCCTGCTCAACCATTTGACCAACAGAAACTAGGTTCTTGGTGATATTCGGGACATGAAATACATCAGACAGGTATTTCTTTTTCCCATCCTGCATAGACAAAGATATTTTACCAATCTGCACAATAGGATGTGTAGTATCATCCCCAGTCTCCACAAATCCTGGTCTTTCCATTTTCCTTGCATCCTGCATCCATTCTGCATGACTTGTCATGTGGTTTGATGCACCTGAGTCAACATACCACACATCATTGCATTTTTTTGCACTTGTCACAGAATTGGTCATGTGCTACACCATAAACAAATGCTCATTTCTGTCATCACCCTGTCTACTAGAGGATGCATAATTGCCTTGCTGCAATTTTCCATTCATAATGTCATTCTGCTTTTTGTAGCAGTCTTTAGCCATATGACCCATTTTACCACAATAGTAGCATTCAACATTGATGTTTGCATTTTGGCCTCTCTGCCATCCACCATGACCTCTTTGGCTCCCCCTGCCTCTAGAGTTACCACGTCCTCCTCCATAGGACTGGTTTTCTTGAGTTTGCTACATATTCTGATTTCTACCACGGCCTCCAGATCGGCCTCTTCTACCTCTGCCTCTACCTCTTCCAGCATTTGAGTAGAAGACAATTTCTTTTGAAGTTCCTCTTGAAGAAGATGCACCACCATTTCTCTGTTCTTCATAAATTAGAAGAGCAACCAACTCCTCAAAATCAAGAAATTTTTCACGGATGGCGATGGATGTCTGGAACTGTGCATAATCCTTTCCTAGACCATTCAAGGTCACAGAAACTAAATCATCATCTTCCACTGGCGACCCAATGGAAGCAAGTGCATCTGCAATTTTCTTCACCTTCATGTGGTAGTCATTGATGCTCATATTTCCTCTCTGCACATTGTGCAAGAGCTGCATTTTCCTGGCTTGCGTATTTGTGCTGTACATTTTTGCCAAATATCCCATGCCTCCTTTGGCATACTTGCATCCTAAATATGCACAATCATAGAATCTGAATTACTGATAGAGAGCCAGTACATAACTATTCTATCTCTCTCATGCCATCCTTTAAATGCGTGCATTTCCTGTTGATTGGGAACATTAGGAAGAACTGGTTTTTCTTCATTTCCTGTAATGAACTCCCAATAGCCTTTTCCCATAAGGAAATTTGTCATTCTAAACTTCCATGCTTGGAAGTTGTTCTTGTCAAGCTTTTCAGTGACAATCTGTGAAAGAGAATGAGATGCCATTACAGAACACTGCAAAATATTCTATCACTACAAAAAACACAGCTTTTGCCTCACAAGGGCAAATCTACAAAACTGACGAAAGTGGTATTTGACCACACAGTCACTTCCTAGTGACGATTTTGCACGAAGAGGCAACGAGGATGATTCTGTAACTCCCAATATCTCTACGCATAGGCATATGATGCAATTTCTATGACAACTTTTCACCGACCTACAGAGCAGTGGTCGCACAGCAAAAATAGGGCCTTTTTCTCAGTGCTTGCAGAGAACTTCTACCTCCAAAATGGGCCCTGAAATGGCCTCGAATCAGAAAAATAAATTCACTGAGAGCAACATATATTGCCCTCTCGTCACACTGCGAAGGGCGTCTCAATCTGAGACAATGCACTCTTGCACTTTCCGGTTGTGCTACCTGCAGAGTTTTGCTCCCAAACTCGAAAAAGGAAAGCAACACTGGTCCTCTTACCAGGAAACCGCGAACTTGGTTTGCTTTCTTGAGCTCCTTACCACGAACCAGGCTCTGATACCATGTGAAGATGGTGGGAGAGAAGGAAGGAGTCTCACTTGCGGCTTTCTCACATACACAATGGGGGAATACACACACAGGTGGAGGCTGAAAATAGTTTTCCTCTTCTTAGTTGTGAAAGCCAAAAGAACTCTAGTACAAAGAAATAGGAGAACCCTATATGTGGGTGTCAAACCAAACTCAGCTAACTAAGGTGGCATACTAACTGAGCCACGAACTAGAGTACATAAGGATAGCTGTCATCCAGCTATTATTCATGGGCGGTGTACCAACTGCATCTAACAAGTCAGTGACATAAATGCACAACGATCACCCTGGCATATTACGAGTGGAGCTCAATATCTCAACAAAAGGTTCACGCTACTTTGATACTTTCTTATCTCTTGAAGCACCTTCATTCCAGGCTTTCTACTGTGTCTTCTAGGGACACCTCCACCTCCACTTCCACTACTGTTGGCTTTGCCTTTTCCAAGTTTTGTTGTGCAATGCAATTCTAGCAAACTTTTTTCCACCCTGTCTAGAATGTGGAAAGTCCTGAGTGGCATTGTGCCATGCGGGTTGTCATTGTTGGCTCTCCATTCGTGCCCTTTGTTGATGAGCCAATTGAATCTGCATTTGACTGGCATCTTCTTGTCCTCTGGCCTAGTCCTCTGGTCCATTCTTCCAATTTGCATCTTTTGCACTCTTGTTCTTCTGGTCTACTTTCTGGCTCTTGAGGTGCCTCGGGTTGACTCTGAGGATTTGATTGCTCCCCATGATCTTCTTCATCGTCATCTATTTGCTCATTAGTTTATGTCCTCTCCTCCTCCTCCTCCTCCTCCTCCTCCTGCCTCCTCTTTCTTCTCTCTTTGATCATTGCATTGTATACATTGGGAGGGATTGGTAGACTTGTTCTGGAATCAACTGGTCTTCCAGTCTACTTTGTTCTTGCCATGTCGGTGATGGTGGGGCTATGGGAGATGTGACAGTAGGAAGGAATGTATTAGTATGAGAGAGTACTATTGGTACTGAGAAAATGAAGGTATTTGCATATCTATAGGGGTACATTTATTTTGTGCATCATTATTAGTCAGCCCCCCCCCCCCTTACCCCCCTCCCCCCTCTTTACCCCCCCTTAACCCCTCCTCCCCCCCCCCTATTTGTCATCTCGGGTTAACCTCACAAAATTTTAGTGTACCACCTGCATTGTAGAGAAGGGATATTTCTCAAAAGAATTACTTAGTTCATTAAAACATTGGGTTTTTTCCTTCAACTTTAGGAAAAAATTACGTAAAGAGGGGCATTTGTTTTGGGGGAAAAAACTTATTTATGGGGTTTTTGAAATTCCCCTTGAACTCCCTTGATACATAGGGTTTCTTAGCCCGAGGCAGCTCCCCCAACCTTTTCTCATCGCCCGCCCTTGTTGGGTCCACAAGTACAAAATTTAACGCTTGTTAAACAAAAAAAGCTAATTAATCAAATGTCCACAAGAAATATTGAAGTGCGATTTTAATTAACATCAAAGTACATTTGGTTTAGCGATCCAACGCTTTCCAACACGACTTCTGGGTTGCTATTCAACTTCTATGTTTTCGGGAAACTTGCAAAGATATCCATGAATGCCCTATTTTACTCTTTTGAGTTTGACAAACTACTTGGGCTAACTCCATTCGCAAAGCTTTATTCCTTGCATAGGAGGACTCGACTATACCATGATAGAACCACTCCAACATCTCATGAAGAGCATTACTTCAATCAACCCCCCCTCCATGTTGTGTACTCTTGAAATAAGCACCCTGAGCTCTATAATGAGACTTTTCCATCCCTTGGGCACTCCAAGCATTCAAGGAACCATATTGGCAAAGAAATTATGGACCATGAGCATAAAGAATGTGCTACATACATAGAAAAAACACATGAGGTAAACAAGAATAAATTGATTGCAATTAAAATCTTGAAAAAAGAAAAGATCAAACACACCATGTAGTGAGTAATGTGTGATTCACCCCATCCATCTACCATGGCTTCAATGAACTCTTTCACGATGACTTTATATAGTTGCACATCATCATCGTCTATGGAAGGCTTCCTTAATATCTTTACCAAATTATCCAATTTTTTCCAAACACGTATTCTCAAGGTTCTGACATGAGGATCAGCTTCCAAATTAGATTTGCGATCACATAACTTTTTCCAATAATTCCAATGGAGATTTAATCGATGTTTTCCATGATTGGACAAAAAGCTTCGTGCCTTAGAGCCTCCCATGGACACTTTATTTGGAAGATTTCCTTATTTTCTTGACAATTGTGCATGCATCTTTGATTAGCTTTACATTCCCCCCATGTAGACCCATGCTCGAGAGTAAAGCTTTGACCCTTGCTATACATGATGCCGCTCTCTCCTCCGGTTTCATGTTCCATACATATATAATGCACAAGTAAAGCAATTTATCAATGAGCCGCATCTCCGCATGTAACACATAGAAATGCACTCTTTGTAATGGAATGCTTAAAATTGGATCCCAATTTTTATCGTTCTGGTCTCTATTGGGTGCACCATCCTAATTGTAGCTCATTACTCCATTGCTCCAATACATCCGTTTGTTAGCATCATCATCTATGATGTCATTCATTACATCTTTAGCATTCCCAAAATCTTTTCCTCTTTTTATTTGCTCTTTCCCTCTATGTATTCCTATGTTACTACCTCGAAGTTGTTGTGAGTGCATACAATAAAGACACGGATATGTCACATTTGCACTCAATTCCATTCCTAACATACACTTCAATGTCTTAAGATCTCCTGCCATGTGCCATTCAACTTTAAATGATCCGAACCCTTCAAATTGAAGAAACACTCCTTTTTTTTGCACATCTATGACACTTGGAATTGGAGATCTATCAAATACCCATTTCAAGAATGAGTGTCTCTCTTTAGGAAGTTCAAACGCGGCAAGCCACCAAATGTGCTTTTTCGATTGCACACTAAAATCTTCCCTAATATCCTTATCTTTGGCATGTCCAAGGGCTTTATTCATCAAAGTAATACTAACCCTCTCCAACTTGTGGCCTTTTACAACCTCACACTCATCCAATTTGATAACGAATACTAACTTTCCTTCACAATCTGAAAGATTAAAATATTTACTTGATTAGAAAAGATTTCAATAAAAATTGCAACTCTCTAAACAATATAATTTTAACCTACCCCATGCTTTCATGTTATAAAACTCCACCATTGCAGCTTGGACCCTACATACATCCAAAAAATCATTATTATGCTCTGTGTACTCAAAGGTTCTTGGTCCTTGCTTTGCCCTTTGGTAGTTGGTCCTCCTTTCCTTTTGCTATGTTGGACATTTGTCTTGTTTGTGCCTTCCAACTTCATGCTTTATGAGATGTGTATAAATCCACCCAAAAAATCTTGAACAGCAAAAATTGTTTCTTTCCTTGCATTTCTAACGTATAATGGTCTCGACAATAGAGGATTCTTAATGCCTTAACCTCGAAGTGCATTTACAAAGACATTATACACAACTAAGTACCCTTGCCGACTAATGCCAGTAGCATCACATGCGTGGACAACTTCTGATGGATCTACAATATTCTCTAAATCAGTTGCAACCTCTTCTAATGTTGCATGTCGTAGTGCACGCCGACGGGGTCCCTAAGAATAGAAATGAATTTTTTCTTCTTAACTACACTCTTTATGGCACAAAGTTTGTTAGAGGAATTTCTTCCAATAACCTCCTCCATAAAATTTATGCAGAAATCATGATAACATTAGAAAAATAAATGACTCATTTGTAAGTAATTCTTCATAATTACAAAATAGTCCAAATATGCATACCTTGTAGCTTTCACCCTATGCTTCCTTGCTCCACCACCATATGCCAAGCTCTCCATTGGTTGCATGAGCTTGAACCTATGCTTGTAACCTAGAGGGGTTCTTTTTATCCTTTCTAATCTCCTCCTAATCTCTTAGTCAATGTAGCAAGCTCTTGTTAGATACACCAAGTCTTTTTCAATAGTTTGTTCTTCTCATCTATTAATCTTCTGATTGTCTCTTGTGACCTCTCTTTTGCAATTTCTGAGTCAACAAGTTTTTTTTGTTCTTGGGTTAGTTGTTCTTGGAGGTTATGCATGGTATCTCTAAGTATCTTTGTATCTCTTTCCATTCTCAACAAGTGAACCCTCGCAAAGTGTGCTTCAGCATTGGAATGGCTGATGCATTTACAATATCCTAGTAAGCCTTGAAGACCATCTCCTACATATTATCAAACTCATCACATTTTCGAACAAAGGTGGAGCACCTATCAAAGGATCCACTAGACAGAGTCCACCAACACTCCATAAGTCGACATGCTTTGTTCCTTGTTGTCATAATTGATCTAGTGTATCTTTGCTGACAACCTTGTGGCCATAACATCATGGCATACTCTGGTGCAACTTTGATGTGCAAGGTGCTTTTTCGTGGCTTGTTGGTGCGATCTTCCAATGGAGCCATGAGAGGGATTTAGAAATAAGGCCTTGGATCAATTCAAAGAATCGAATAGAATCAATGGAAACAAGTTTGGGACAATGGAAAGACATAATAGGATCAATGGAAGCAAGTTTGGGACAAAATGATGAGAAGAAATTGGATTTGGGTGTTGCAAAGTGCTTACGATAGGAGTATGAATGTGGGATTAGAAGATGATTATGGTGAGGAGGAGTAAAATTTAGATGTTGAAAAGTGATTTGGGTGCACAAGCATGGTTTGGGGGAAGGTTTTGAAGAGTTTTGGGCCATTTTGGGCACTTTGAAAAATTTCAAATTTTTGGGCTAGGGTGTACCCGCCACGAGATACTTTTTGGGAATGTGGACCACCTAAAGGTTGTAAAGAGAGTTAACTTTTTGAGAGTGGGGGGGCCCTCCAACTAGGAGAGGGAGGTGCACTTTTGGGGACCACCAAGGGCCTAGGGAGATGTACTTTTTTGTTCCGATATGGGTGATGGGACCCTTTGTAGGCCTTATTAGTTCTTAATCCATTTTACTAATCCACTCCTTATTATGAGGCCCTTTTTGAGTCCGAAATTCCCCTAATGCCTCTCAGATGCTCGTAGATTTACATGGTTAATTTTTTATTCAAAGCCACTATAAGGGCTAACTCTTCCCTCCTAATCTTTATATATGAGCTTTGACAGTTGATATAGATTGTGCCTTGAGAGAATACTTCCCCCAAATGTAGTCATGCTAAAAGAGGCCAAATTTGGGGGATAGTTTGACCCATTGGTGGTGGGATTCCCAAGTTTCACCCACTCAACAATTACTTTCAACTTTCCATCACCTGGACTTGCTACCTCCAGGACTGGTTTTTAGACGAGTTTTTTTATAGCGAGTTTGAGAGTTTTTTGCATTTTAAGAGTTGAAACAACATTAGTGGGCGCAATTACAGCCTTCAAATTTACAATTCATTTATTCTATTGCAATGAAATGTTCAAGAAAAGTTTAGGATGAAATGTTCAAACAAATTCCATGCTTTGTCATACCCTATCATCTATTTCTTTGATCCATAAGCATAACAATTTCATGGAATAGAAAATTCTGAAATATACAATTCAAAAAACATAGCCACATAGCATTTATTGTCAAGGGTCAAAAAGATTCCAAAGTATGTGAGCTGTCACTTCTAAGTTATAGCTAGCATAACCAAAAAACCTCCACGATATCAAGCTAAGCTACGGTGGATGTCACATACACCCTTGAAGAGGTCAAGAGCTGAAATATGATTGTTGGTGTTAGGTGTGGTTAGTGTATCATCATGTAGTCCATATTTTGTCCCAACGCACGAATGTAGACAAGGTACACATGCTTGCAAGGCACAAATGAACCTTGTGACATATGATGTGTGAAGTCTTTACAATTGCATGCTAGTTCACTACAAATTCGCACAGTATATGTTTCTCCTATAAGGTTGGAAGCAAAACTTGTGACCAAGAACCCTTCATCAACATCCAATTGATGCACCAATCCAAGGGTCATTGAAGTCGGCAACCTGAATGAGCAATCGATGCGCTCTGCACAAGCCTTCAAAATGGAAGAGAGTCGCTTCATTTTTCAATGAGTAGAAGAGGGTGCTTGTTTCAAGTACATTTGTTGAACCTGCCCTACTTGTTGTGGATTCAATACCTCTATTGATGTTTCAAAGATCATGTACATGAAGAATGAAACTTGATGCATGCAATTTGTTGCTTCCAAATATGTCAACTTTACTCCCTTTTGCACTGGCCATGTCACAGGTTGGATATTTGTTATGCAGTAAGTCCACTTGCACAGTTTATGGCAAATCCAAAACAATCTCATTGGAATGCAGCCAAAAGAGTCTTGAGATACATCAGAGGTACAAGATAGTTTGGAATAGAATACAGAGGAAGTCATCCAAGGTTGCATGGATACTGTGACACTGACTATGCCGGAGATCATGAGACCAAGAGATCGACACAGGGATATGCATTTTTCCTTGGTCAAGGTGCTATATCATGGTTTTCAAACAAACAACCAATTGTTTTTTTGTCTTTGACTGAAGCAGAATATAGGGCACTCACTACAGGTGCATGTGAGGCTACATGGCTTAGAAGACTATTGTTAGAAACAAATTACTTTGATGCATCAAAGCCAACAACAATATACTATAGTAATCAATCGGCTCAAGCATTGGCCAAGAATATAGTATATCACTCCAAGGCAAAGAACATTGATGTCAGAGAGCACTTCATCAAAGTAAGAGTGTTACTTGGTGACATCACACTGTAGCATTGTGATAGCAAAGAGAATGTTGCAAACATCTTTACCAAACCACTCGGTAAGAGATTTTTGAGAAACACCAACAAGCTCTTGGTTTGACACAAAGGAAGGACATTCCCATTAAAGGGGTCTGATAGAATGTAATTCTCGGTTTCCCAGAATCATGATCTCGAGGGAAGGCCTATTTCATTATGTTGATCTTGAGGGAAGGTGTTGAGAGACCACGCTCAACATTATGTGATTACATGTGCATAGGACCAACACATATAGAGTGATATAAAGGAAAGGGTTAGATGCCCTAACCCTAACCCTAAATGGGTTTGCATATATTCTACATTTTCAACTAAATCTAGTGTACAGTTAGTCATTTGTGGTGTGCTCTTTAGATGTGCCCTCTCTCCTCATCTCCACTCTTCTCCTCTCCTCTCTTCATATTTTGTCAAAGATAGGGGAGAAAGAGGGAGGGAAAAGAGAGGAAAAGAGAGGGGGGGGGAGAAAAGAGAGGGGAAAAGAGGGAGGGAAAAGAGAGGAGAGGGAAAGAGAGAGGGTAGAAAGAGGATGTGAAAATAAGAGAAAGGGGAAA
Source organism: Dipteris shenzhenensis (assembly GCF_047967505.1). Classification (NCBI taxonomy): domain Eukaryota; kingdom Viridiplantae; phylum Streptophyta; class Polypodiopsida; order Gleicheniales; family Dipteridaceae; genus Dipteris; species Dipteris shenzhenensis. Next base: position 38,361,615 of record NC_141609.1, on the reverse strand, counting down.
GAGAGGAGTAAAGGAAAAGAGAGGGGAGAAGGGGAAAGAGAGGATGGAAGAGGAAAAGAGAGGGGTGAAGAGAGGGGGGGAAAGACAAGAGAGGGGAGAAAGAGAAGATAGGAGTGAACGAAAAGAGATGATGCAAGAGGAAAAGAGAGGGGAGAAAGAGGAAAAGAGATGATGGAAGAGGATGAAAAAGAGAAGAGAGGGGAGAAGAGAGAAAAAGAGAGGATGGAAGAGGATGAAAAAGAGAAGAGAGGGGAGAAGAGAGGAAATACGAGAAGAGAGGAAGTAGGGGAGAAGAGAGGAAAAGAGAGAAGGAAAGAGAGGGGAAAAAAGAGGATGGAAGAGGAAAAGCTAATGTTAGAGCCTCACTGACTCTGAACTCCATTCCCATTGATCTCCACTCTCCTACCGCATCTACAGCAGAGCAACCACATTAAGGGAAGCCTTTTCCAATATCATGGGAAGGTTTGGATTGACATACCTAGTAGAGTGGCTAAACCCATTTTCTAGACAGCAGACTAGGGCAATGTCAGAGGTTCAAATGTTAGCCCAACCACTAATGTCACACTCAACATCATGTGATCATGTGTGCATAGCACCATCACATGATCATATGTAAATAGCACTAACCTTATAGAGTGCTATAAAGGAAAGGGTTAGATCCCCTAACCCTAAAACGGTTTGTATATATTCTATTTTTTCAACTAAATCTAGTGTATAGTTAGTCATTTGTGGTGTGTTCTCTAGCTGTGCCCTCTCTCCTCATCTCCACTCTTCTCCTCTCCCCTCTTCATATTTTGTCATGGTATCAGAGCATGGTTTTGCCTTCCGTTGAGGTGCCATCCTTCTTGTTGAGAGTTCTCTTGAGTGATTGTGAGATTCCTTCCTTCACTTTTGTTGAGAGAAGATTTCCGTCCATTTAAGAGGAAATTTCCATCCATTATTCTTTCTTTGAGTTTTTGAGAGATTTCATTCTTGAGAAAGATTTGAGAGAAAAGAGAGATCTATTCTTCTTATTATGAGAGTTTCACTCTTGAGAATTTTTTTCTCTTAATCCGAGAGAGAGAGAGATTTCTGCTATAGATATCCGTCCATTTGATATCATTGTGAGAGAAAGTGTCTCGGAGAGTTTTGTTATTTGTTTTTAGAGATTTTGAGAGAGCAATTGTGCACCTATGAGCTACAACAATCTAGCCAAGGCTTTGCTCTAGCTCTACTACCCTCTACGAGCCTCTCATCGAGCCTCTACAAAGTCGGCCTGCTACTTGCTCTCTCGACTCAATGCATCTGAGAAAAAAAAAGCTTCAACAGCAAGGGAAAGCAAGCAATAAGCAAGAGCCCACGTAGTTCTAAAGCAAGGCAAGCGTCCTATCAATCATTCAACGGCCTCTCACTCTTCTAAGCTCTCAACTCACAGAACAACAGTGGCAGCGGCTCTAAGATCTCTAAGCCTCACCAGACCTCACGGACCTCAACGAGCTGCATAAGGCAATCAGCTACGTCCAGCAAGGCGACCCATCAACCTACAGTTCTAAGGCAAAGCTCCTTCAACTCACACGGCGGCTACCCAACGACCACTGCAGAACGCATCGCCCAACCACTTCTAAGTCTCCAAGCTTCCAAAGCCTCTCCATCACCAAGCTCCAGCACCAAACGGCTCTCCACAGCCTCCATCGTCAGCGAATTGCGAGATCCTTCTCGGACTCCTACCTCCCAGCGGCCGTCGACCCAGCTCAACAAAAAACTCAATGCACTTCTAGCTTACGGGATCTCATATGCTCAATGGAGTGACCAAAAGCCCGTCCACTGCACGGCCAGGCTGCTCGACCTCTCCATGGCTCAACAGCTTCATGCCCACGACACGCTCCAACACAAGACCTCCTTCTATAGCATGCTTGGTGCTTCCACAATGGCTTGGTAGTAGAGCTCCATAGCCAGCTTCTTGCACACGACTTGAGCTACAACGACGGAATTCTAAGACGACGTATAGCCCTCCGCGATGGAATTGGAATCTTTGACGCAATATCCAATAGATTTCGATGCTCTAGAAATCAACACGTGGCATTTACCCTATCACAAGGGTCACCACACAGAGGTATGGTCAATCAATTGACACATGGAACTCTTATCCTCCACGTGGCATCTTATCTACCACGTCAGCAATCCACACCACCGACTACCATGTCACCATCGACTGCCATGTCAGCTGACATGTCATCATTGCCACATCAACATACACATCATCCTAACATGTCATCGGTTCCATGTCATCAAGCCACATCATCTTGCCACGTCATCAAGCCACATCATCACTGCCACATCACCTCTGCCACCTTAGCCGTGCCACCTCAGCTGTCTAGTTATTATTGACCTCTGCAGGCACAGTCCCTTGTCAAGCACACTATGCACACACTTGCCACCTCAGCACAGAGCTTCACTGGCACACCTCTTGCTAGGCACAGTGCCATATCATCACTGCATGTGACTCACTGTGACACATCATCATTGAGCACCATTTGCACTCCTTTTGCCCCTCCACCTAGATCAAGTCATATCTCTTGATCCAGGAAGAATTTGAGGGCACTCCAAAACGGAAAGTCGCTCGTTTTTTAGTGCTCTATGCGCTTGTCACATCATGTCACATCTCGATGCAAGTTATACTCACATTTGGGCCTCGCCGACAAAACCACTTCCTTCATGCACATTTGCCTCTACATCGACGCATCTGACCCAACACTTAAAAAGAACAAAAGAAAAGGAATTATTTGATGTTCATTCATCGATCGACGGTTGGTTTAGATCTAGATTAGAGTAGACTAGATCGCCATAGAGGGGATGCTTTGAATTTCCCCAAGTTGCCAATCTAAGCCATGCCCGAAATTCCCGACTAGTACCTACTCGAAGTCATTCCATATGCTGACATCCAATTTCACATCATTACATTACCTGAAACCTTACATTCATCAGTTCAGTGAGAAGACTTCAAAGTACAGAGGCATTGCAGATTGATTCAGTGGGCAGATAGCATTTGATTTCACACACACATGCCACCATTGTAAAGCCTATTCGGCTATCTCATGGCATCGTGCACATCATTTCAGCCTTGTAAAGCCTCTTGGCTATTCCCGACATCATTGCCACAAGCCTTGTAATACAGATCAGATTTTTTTATATATTGCAGTTCTATCTTCACCGATAGTTCAGAGATTTCACTTGGCATATTCAGTGTATTTGCAGTTGATTCATACAGAGATCTTCACGACACTTCTGAGTACATTTCTTGCACCATGTCGACTAGGAACCTCAATCTGGAGGTATCTGCTAAGTTAGACAACTCCAATTACGGTACATGGAAATACCAAATGGAGACCATTCTTGTGCTTCAGGGCAAATGGGAGTATGTCGATGGGTCTACACCTAGACCATTGGCCGATCCACAGCCACCAGTAGCTCTACTCCATCTGTTGTCACAGCACCAGCAACGGAATCTACATCGGGATCTACATCTACACAAATGGTTTCCGCACCAGTAGCAGATCCTACCATTGCCCGAGCTCAAGCAGAATGGGATAAGAAAGACAAGTATGCCTATCACCTGATCAAGCAGAATGTGCAAGATGTCATGCTAGGACAACTCAACACAGTCAAGACATCAAAAGAAGCATGGGATATGTTCGCAACTCTCTATGAGTCCAAGAACACATCTAGGATTCTCACCTTGAGAAACCAAATCAACTAGAGTTTCTGCAACAACAGTGAGACCGGTCATGCTTATGTACTCCGCATTAAAGACTACAACACTTAACTTGCAGCAGCAGGAGAGACTATGAACCCCGTAGAAATGGTTCAAGTCATTCTGAATGGACTCTGAGAGGGATACAAGAATCTAGTCCAGAGTATTTCCATCCAATGACAAATTCCAACACTAGAAGAACTTCAGTCAGTTCTATTTGGTGAAGAACTCAGGACTCAGGCCATTCAAGCACGTAAAGGTCATTTTAATGATCAGGCATTCACAGCTTCAGACAAAAGCAGAGGCAAAGGCAGAAACAGAGGTAGATCATATCAGAAAAGTGGTCATCATCAACAAAATCAAAGTCAAAATCAAAATCAGCAACATCAGAATTAGCAAAGAGGAAATCATTTCAACCGAGGAAGATTCCAAGGACGAGGGAATGCATCCACCAATGTGTCAAACATTCAGTGCAACTACTGTCACAAGTGTGGACACTATGAAAGAGATTGCCACAAGAAGCAATATGACCAAGGCGGTCAATCCAGCAGAAATCGAGGGAATTCCTGAGGAAGAGGAAATCATCTTGGTGGACATTCTAGTCATAGTCATTTTGCAAATGAACATTTCTTGCAAGCGAGGAATTGCATCAAACTAATACAATGCACCTAGACACTGATTTCAATCCCAAAGAGGATTACAGTTATCAAGTCGACCAAGTGGAATGTTAGAATCCAAGAGCATGTGCCTAGCGTGCCCCCTGCCAAGACCGCTAGCACCTCACGGAAGTGCACAACCTTCATGGCCACTACGGAGGCTCTGGCATGTGTGTATGGCAGGTCCCCACCCCTGCCATAAGGCACCCTTGCCTAGCCAGCCCTCCAACCTCCACAAAAGGCAAGCTTGGGGGAATTGAAGATAGGAGGGGTAACTTGGACTATTTATGTCCCTTCATCTTCCACACACCTTTGTATGTGGGATAATTCAACCCTTTCTCCTTCTTCTTATCCCCTTTGTCCATGAGAGATTTGCACCTCCAACACCCCCCTCCAATCGATCATGGAGAGAGGTGGCCGGGGATCAGACCCGGGCTCTGATACCATGTTAGAATCCAAGAGCATGTGCCTAGCGTGCCCCCCGCCAAGACCGCTAGCACCTCACGGAAGTGCACAACCTTCATGGCCACTACGGAGGCTCTGGCATGTGTGTATGGCAGGTCCCCACCCCTGCCATAAGGCACCCTTGCCTAGCCAGCCCTCCAACCTCCACAAAAGGCAAGCTTGGGGGAATTGAAGATAGGAGGGGTAACTTGGACTATTTATGTCCCTTCATCTTCCACACACCTTTGTATGTGGGATAATTCAACCCTTTCTCCTTCTTCTTATCCCCTTTGTCCATGAGAGATTTGCACCTCCAACATGGAATAGGATCCTTGGTACATCGACAGCGGTGCATCATCTCATATGACAAATCATCAGGAATGGTTCACAGAAATGAAGCCATTAGAAGAACAGAAAAATGTCATCTACACAACAGACAATACACCGAATCCAGTTCAAGGGACAGGTGTTATCCCTATGAACAATTTCACTGGTACAACAGGATTAGTCAAAGATGTGCTCTATGTTTCGAAGCTCAGCAAGAACCTTTTGTCAGTAGGTCAAATGACAGAACACAACTACAAAGTCATCTTCGAAAGTGATGAATGCACTATCAGAGACAAATCCAAAAGATGTCAACTTGTAGCAAAAGGTGTTAAGGAAGGATGCTTATACAAAATGCTAGCTACAGTACCAGATAAGCATGCCATGTCAGCTCAAATGCAACAGATGCCACTATCTGCAAAATGGCACAAGAGATATGGTCATGTCAATTTCAAGTACTTGTTAGATCTCAAGAATCAGAATATGGTAATTGGGATTATGAAGCTATAGTTTCTTGGAAAGGTTTGTGAAGCATGTTGCTTCGGCAAACAAAAGCGAACCAACTTTGTTAGAAGTACCTCTCGTGCACGAGGTAGTCTTGATTTGATTCATACAGATGTATGGGGTTATGCCCAAAACCGTAACATCAATGGTTCACTTTATTACTTGGCCTTCATCGATGACTATAGCAGATATTGTTGGGTCTACTTTCTAAAAGAGAAATCTGAAGTGTTTTCTAGATTTCAAGAATTCAAAGCCATGGTAGAAAACCAATTAGGCAGAAACAACAATATGGTCAAGACTATGATGAGACTTATGGTCCAGTAGCAAAGATGGATTCCATACGGTTCTTGATATCACTAGCGACACTCAGCAAATGGAATGTGTATCAGCTCGATGTCAAGAATGCATTTCTCAATGATTATCTAGACGAGGAAGTCTATGTAAGAAAATAGTACGCAGCGGAAGATAACAACAAAACGCAAGTACACGATGGAAAGCTGGAGAGAATACAAAAATTCTGATATACGAAACTGCTGATACAACTGATGGTTGGCTGTCCACCCGTGCGCTCTACAGACAGAGCTTCGATGGTGATCTAGACAGATGCTGGACGGAGGACTATGAGCGTGAAGAACTGGTGATCTGATGATAGGGGGTGGCCACTTATATAGTGTAAGTGGTTGACGGTCGGCCCTGTAATAGGCAGTCGGCCTAATAGACAGTCGGCCTGGAAGACCAACCGACCCTTCAGAAAACATGCCGTCGGGCAGATGAAGGATCGCGCATAGGTCATACCGTCGGGCCTGCGCCCCCCGGACCCCCTGCTATCGGGGGGGCTATCGCCCCCCCGAACCCCCCCTTTGTGCAGACGGGTATCTACTCTTGGCTCCTAAGCCGTCTCATAACCATCTGGTCTACTCTAAGACCCCTTCCAGTGTCTAAACTGGGGATCCCTCCCAATATCTGATACCCATCATGGCTTCTCCTCATATGGGGGCCTTACAACATTGGGTACACAGAATATTGGTGGGTTACATGAGAGGTGGACATTTGAGCTAACTCTAACAGTCTACATGCAACAACCAGCAGGTTATGTTGAACCAGGAAAGGAGAAAAAGGTTTGCCATCTCAAGAAGAGTCTCTACGGCTTAAAACAAGCACCCAGAAGTTGGTACAGCAGAATTGACAAGTATTTTGGTGATCTGGGATACATGAAATCCAATCCAGATCATACTCTCTACTACAAAGTTCAAGGGGAAAACATTACTATTGCACTTTTGTACGTAGATGATCTGATTGTGACAGGAAGCAAGGATAGCTTCATCAGAAAATTAAAACAAGACTTACTACAGAGTTCGATATGAAAGATCTTGGACTTATGCACTATTGTCTTGGAATTGAGTTCTGGAGAGATTCAGATAGCACATTCATGAGTCAGCTCAAGTATGTTGACAGTCTCCTAAAGAAGTTTCATATGGCAGATTGCAAGATTGCAGCCACTCCCATGGAACAGAGTTTGAAACTTACTAAAGATTTAGAAAAGCCTACAGTCAATGATACATACTACAAGCAGCTATTGGATCTCTTATATATCTGACAATCACATGGACAAATATTTGTTATGCAATAAGCTCACTAGCACAGTTTATGGCAAATCCAAAACAGTCTCACTGGAATGCAGCCAAAAGAGTCTTGAGATACATCAGAGGAACAAGACAGTTTGGGATAGAATACAGAGGAACTCATCCATGGTTGCATGGATACTATGACAGTGACTATGCCGGAGATCATGAGACCAAGAGATCGACACAGGTATATGCATTTTTCCTTGGTCAAGGTGCTATATCATGGTTGTCAAACAAACAACCAACTGTTTCTTTGTCTTCGACTGAAGCAAAATATAGGGCACTCACTACAGGTGCATGTGAGGCTATATGTTAGAAACAGATTACTTTGATGAGTCAAAGCCAACAACAATATACTGTGATAATCAATCGGCTCAAGCATTGGCCAAAAATCCATTATATCACTCCAGGACAAAGCACATTAATGTCAGAGAGCATTTCATCAGAGAAAGAGTGTTACTTGGTGACATCACTCTACAGCATTGTGATAGCAAAGAGAATGTTGCAGACATCTGTACCAAACCACTCACTAAAGAGCTATTCGAGAAACACCGACTAGCTCTTGGTTTGATGCAGAGGAAGGACATTCCCATTAAAGGGGTGTGATGAAATGTAATGCTTAGTCCTTCGATTCCCCAGAATCATCATCTTGAGGGAAGTCCTACTTCATGATGTTGATCTTGAGGGAAGGTGTTGAGAGTTCACGCTCATCATGTGATCATGTCTGCATAGCACCATCACATGATCATATGTAAATAGCACTAACCTTATAGAGTGCTATAAAGGAAAGGGTTAGATCCCCTAACCCTAACCCTAAAAGGGTTTGTATATATTCTATTTTTTCAACTAAATCTAGTGCACAATTAGTCATTTGTGGTGTGCTATCTAGCTGTGCCCTCTCTCCTCATCTCCACTCTTCTCCTCTCCCCTCTTCATATTTTGTCACATCACTGATTGCAACCAACCAGTTACAGTTTGGTGAAGAAGAATGAGTACGCCATATGAAGATTACCAATTTATGTCGTAGAGGCTTCAACCCCCATGAAATTTAGTCCCACACCTTTATGAGGTAATCATCAAAAAAAGGTGGCTACAATGAAAGTTAGTCCCACACCTATCTATTTTTATGAGGAAATCATCAACAAAAAGCGGCTACAATGAAGCAAAAGGCCACCCAAAGACATTCTTGAAGATGATTGATGATGTGAAAGAAAAGCACAGCTTGTTTTTTGTATGGAAAGCCATAAAAACGACCAACATATGAAGCTGGGCAATGGCAATATGATGATTAGTAATAATTCGAGGGTCTATGCAACTTTATGTCCATCTATTGCATTGGTGGCTTACTGGATGGAGGGATGGTGTTGACAGATCTCATAATCTGACTATCCAGGCTGAAGCAAGTCATAGAATTTGACTGTCAAAGTCTACCTACAAGTCCAATTTTCAAATTTTGATTCCAATTCTTGGATGAAGGTTGCTTGTGGCTGCAAAGTTAACTACTGCGAAGATTGATGACAAGTATTTCTAGGGGGCACTATTTCTTGGTCGGCCTATTTGACAATCAAGAAATCTAAGAGTCACAAAAACATAATTAAGGCAACAGCAACATATTGTAGAGATGGGACAAGTACAAATGTAGGAAGTTGTCAAGAGACCAGCATATGCAATTTAGAAACCTTTCAATAAACAATACAATGACTATTCAAAGATTCAATAGTAATCTGGTTCCCTTGTTGCAATCTGCCATCGTTTTTGTCAACGGACCGAGATTCATCTTGGTGGCAAAGTCCAATCCTTGCAATGAAGGCTCTCAAGTCAACTCCAAAAAGATTGTGGTTCATGATTTGAACTATTCCAAGAGGATTGAGTTCTAATTTTTGATTGAAATACAACTTCTATTAGGAAGATGGATTTGACCTTGTCCTAAATGGGGCAATGATCTATAATGCTGGAATATTGGTGATGATATGCAAAATCTAATTTCTTTGGATTGAGATATAAAAGTGCAAACTGTCAGAACAAGTTAAAGCATGAATCGGAGGATTGCTATATGTATTTGTGCAAGCATTGCAAGCAATATGGCCATCACAGGAAGTATTGCACTGATCTTTTGGAGCAAAAGTTCTATAAAATATTTCCAGCTTTATGTGAAGAAAAAGCAATCCAAAAAGTCACAAAGCTCTTGGATAAGCTTTCAGAATATTCAGTTTTGCTTGATAATGCAAAGGATTGGTATGCCAAATTTCATAAAGATGATTGCAGATCTTTTTAATATATTGCTGATATCTTGGAACTTCAAGAAAGAGTTCAGATTTTGCAGTCCAAATACACTCATGAGGAAGATGATTTTGATTCCAATTTAGATTCTGAAGATGATTCCAAAGATGAGCAAGGTATTTGCTATGTTTATTCAGATAATTCAATCTCTAATCAAATTACAGATGTTTCAAATCAAATCATATCAAAAATTCATTCCAAAGGCCGAAAGCAATTTCAGACATTCCGAAAGCACGTATGGACAGCAAAGAAGTCAAGTATTTGTGAGGATTATGCAATGCCAATTAGTTCTAGGTATTTTCAGAGATAAATGGAGCAACATGACAATGATCTATCAACAAGTAATGACAATAATGATAAACATGATTTCTTTCTGACAAAGAATGATTGAAGATTCATATGATGATTGTGCATGCTATACATTTGCACCAACTTTTGCCATTGATGTGATGTGAAAGCAAGAGAAGATCAATCTGAATGCATTCTTTGAGGAGCTTGGCTATAGAAGCCCTTACAACAAAGAAGGTTTGGGATATGTTTTTAATTCTGAAGAAAGTCAAAGCAATGAAGTTGATATTGTTTTTGATAGTTATGCAATTGATTATTTGAAGATCTCATCTTTCATGTGTGATGATGATGATGGAGCTCTTTAGGGAGTATGTAGAAATGTCAAGTCTGAGTGTTTTTTCTATGTTCAATGAGCAAATGGATAAACAACCAAAGATAAAAGAGTACCAAAGGTTTGATGCCAATGTTGAAGATAATGGTTCATCTCAAGATGTGTTTAGGCTTATGTTCCTATTGATGAGCATATGTGTCAAGAAGGTGTAGTTATTCAACAGTTTCTATTATCCTTTGAGGATGAGTATTCCTTGTTGAAAGGATTTGTTCACGCACAAAGACAACCCAAAGGAGTTGAGAAGGTAGTGATGCAAGGAGGAGAAGAAGAGCATCTCGAGAGCCAAAGAAGCCGAGAGGAGCCCTCTCTATCCCTAAACCTCATAATAAGAAGACCCGATGGTTTGCAAGATGTTGATGTACTTGAATCCATAAGAGGTATGGCACAATGCATGATGCTAATGACTTTATTTGCAAATTCTCAAGTAGCTAATAAGGTTGAGCTGAAGGAAAAGAATCCCAACATACAACAACATGATGTCATGGATGAGGTGTTATGTTTCAATGATAAGCATATGTATGAAGAGGATGAAGTGGTGGATCAGTTACTACTTTCTCTTGAAGATGAAGATGATGTATCTAATCAGGTTCATGCTTTAATGCATACACACACTATGCAAGAAAGGCTGGAATCATGTAGTCCATGTCTATGTCAGGAGGCAAATTCAGCTTTCATTTTGAGTGACCTAAAGGTGAATTCTTCTCAAGTGGTATTATTTATTCCAAGACAAATGTATGGATAGAAATCTCATAAACTTAGATCTCATTTTGAATATGATTTGGGTGTGTTTCAATCTATGCCAAAATGTAGATCTAGTTGGGAGTAACAGTGCAGTCTACTAGTTGTGGCAGTTTTGAGGAGCTTCAAAATCAGGTCAAATGGACTAATTGGAATGATTTTAGATGGTTGAGAGTTAGTCATGTATATGGTTTATACCCACCTAAAACAGTTTTTGATTTGGATAAGTCTAACCCATTCATCTGAGTGTGTTTTTTAAGCAAGAAAGTTGATTTTCTGTGGTCCACAAGTGACAATGCATGGCAAAGTGATGTCCAATTGAGGGTGAGGTAAACAAAGAAAACAAGTCAGATGAAGATAAATCTGAAGACCAACTCTTTCAAGATTTCAAAATGCAAATAAGTTCAGTTCAATCATTGGGTGAAGAAAATGGTAAGGACAATGTTCCAGAGGGATCACTCATTAAAGTGGTTTCCCAAACAGAATTTTCAACTTTGAAGGATGATATATATGAAATGTTTTATGATGCTTTTACTAGGTTTGAGGATGAATTCTAAGATGCAAAAGATGATATTATGCAATCAGAATTTTGTTTACATTTAGATTTGAATGATGGTACAGTTTTTCACCTTTGGCAAGATGCAAGTGCAAGAGCACAATGTGAAAAATCAAATGTAAATGCAACAAAAACAAAATCGAAAAATGAGAATGCTGATGTTGATGTTGATGTTGATGATGAAGAAATGCAAAAGGTAAAAGATGAGGGTAAGTGGAAGAGCCCAAACTGGATCCAAAAGAGCCCAAAAAGGAGCCAGAAGATACCAAAGGAGTTCCAAAATCACCTCTACTTCATACCACAAATATGTAAACACTTGGCAAGTGTTCAAGGTCAAAATATACAGCAAATGAAAGCTTGGAATCATGAAAAACAGCAAACAGTTTGGAAGTGTGTCCAATAACAGAAAGCAGTTTTGGCATGTTTCGGACATTCTGAAATTCCAATTATCAATCTCATTTCAAAGAGAGAAATTTCAGAAAGTCTAAATGACAGAAAAGCAGTAATTTTTGTGTTCTTTAATTCAGCATATGTTGCTCAAACAGTCTTGATAATTCAGTCCAAAATTCAGAAGGTTCGAATGTGGTGGATTCCATTCCGAATTCAAAATTCAGTCATTAAAATTAATGAAATTTAGAATTTCAATTTTCAGTTGTGGTTTGATTAATGGAATTTAATTCATATTTTTCAAAGATAAATGAATGATTTCTTTGAGGACTCTACACTGACATATGTTACAGATGCTGGAGCTTCATCGACGCATTCTTATTTGCTTGATCGGAGCGATATATCCATTATGTGTTGGAAACGAGCAAGTTGAGCAAAATGGAGACAAGAAGATGGACACAAATGAAGAATTGTCTCATAGAATGAAGAGAAATGAGGGCCATATGTAGGCTACCTCTACATCCACACTGACATCATAGATGACCTCATACCAAAGGCCACCAAGCTCCTAGAATCTCTCCCTAGCATCAAGCTCCACTTAACACACCTAACTGCCCCTCTAGCACACACATAGGATCACAAGTGTGCCTATGGAGAGGCAGGACATTGAAAAACCCCAACAAACCCCCCCTCAAGGGACTGCCTCAAGCTATGTCAAGGATATAGCTAGCACAAGGTGTCACATGCCATCTCATGGTGGTCATGGATCTATCAATGGCTAGGATCTCAAGCTAGCAAGGGTTCCCATGGGTGTGAGGTATACAGAGTGGGGAACACACCCCCCCCCAATGGTTATCTCGCTTGCATGTACTACAAACAAAATGTCTGCAAGAGGTATCATGAGGGCAAAAAACAAAACCCCCCCTAATGGTTATCTCCCCTGCATGTACAAACACAAGTCTGTAGGAGGTACCAAGGGGACAACACATACTCACATGGTCTACATCATAGGTGACTAGAGGTGTTTACAAAGAACTCACAATTTATTACAATCATTTTGGAGGACTGTCCAAGCAGAGTACCTTGACAACTAGGGGAGATACAAGTGGAGCTCAAAAACATATTCATCATCTCGTGGATGATGTGGGCTTGACAAGAAGCCTCTTCTTGTAGCAAAGCAAAATATCCATGTCAAGGCAAGGTCTTACCACATGGGCAGTGTCTAGTGCCTTATAAGATGGTACCATGATAAAAGAAGTAAAACAAGTGGATCTAAAAATCATATCCTTCAAGAGAACAATTAGCTTGTCATCTCCATAGTTGTGTAGAGAAGCATATCTTAGGTATCTGACCTTCATCTTTTTCTTATACTTGGAGTCAAACGAAAGTGCCATGAGAGGGTAGATCTCTGTCAAACTTTGACCACAAAATTTTTATGCATATGCTTGTAATTTAGTGTGGCTACAAATATTGATAAGGAATGGACTTCTTCTAGCAACCCACTATCGAGGGCGAAATGGATCACGAGCTCCCAAGGCCACTGAAGAGGGCCAAAGAATCACAAGGTGTGGTTACGGTGCAGCAGGCCTTTTTTTTCTTTCGACAATGGTAGAACGAATCAACCAATGACTTCAACGAGCGGAAGGAGCAATACTGAATCGGCTGTGATATTTCAGAAGGATGAGATGGAATAGCCTCGGGGGGGTCACTATGTATAAACCCTCTATATCACGTGCGTTCAAGGCCTATATTTAAAGTCCCTTATCTGTAAAAAATTTCTTGAATAAAATGTACCCCTTTTCTATACAAATCTGTAAATTTTTTCCAAAACTATTTTAAATAGTTCCTTATGTATATTTATTTCTGTAAATTTTAGAAATAAAGAAAATCCTTCTGTTGAACTCACGTGATAGGGTTACATATGATGAGTGACCCCCCCGAGGGAATAGCTGATCAAAATCTAGGGTGAGATTTGCCTGTCTACTTCACCGTTAGTGTCTCTCGGAGTGAAAGAATGCTTGCAGCTTGCAGCGTCACAGCCTGCGAACAGCTCCGACAGACGGAATGGAATTTTTTTACGTGCCCTCTCTGAACTATGACATAAATGGGAACCGAGACTACCTGCTGAAATTATTGATCAGGGGCGTGCTTAACCTCGTGGAGGCTTGTGCCAATACATCATTCGTGAAGAAACTCGTCCTCACCTCATGCTTATCATCTGTTATGTGGAACAAGCAATTCTATTCTACTGGTGCTGTCCTTGACGAGAGAAATTGGAGCGATTTAGACTTCTGCAGAAAGGAGAAGATGTGGTTTGGGTTATGCAAGACACTGGCGAAGAAGGCTGCTTGGGCTTGTGGTTGATGCTGCTGCTTTTCACTAAAGAGGCCTTCGAAAAGGCAAGGAGGAGGAGGAGGAAGAGAAGGGGGGAGATGCCATAGCTGAGGATCGCGAGGTCTGATGAGCAAAAGACGATGCAAAGAGTGAGAGTGAGCAACAGGAGAGAGGAGAAGATGATGATGAGGTGGTGGGATCGGGCTCAAGGAGGCTGGTACTGCTCTGATACCATGTTGGAAACGAGCAAGTTGAGCAAAATGGAGACAAGAAGATGGACACAAATGAGGAACTGATGAAGAGAAATGAGGGCCATATGTAGGCTACCTCTACATCCACACTGACATCATAGATGACCTCATACCAAAGGCCACCAAGCTCCTAGAATCTCTCCCTAGCATCTAGCTCCACTTAACACACCTAACTGCCCCTCTAGCACACACATAGGATCACAAGTGTGCCTATGGAGAGGCAAGACATTGACAAACCCCAACATTATGTGCCAATGGAATGTGAACATACTTATTCATGCATGGTTCTATTTATTCATTTTGTATGACCTCGCATGGATGACATTATTTTTTATGGGTTTCCAACCTTGGCATGTTGCCATAAACTGGTAGCACAATATTTACACTCACATAATGATGATATGCACTATAGCTTACCTTTACTTTACTGCATAATAATCTCTTCCTTTTGGAGATTAGTGGACAGCTATGTATGGGGGTGGTTTGAACCTTGGTACTGCACCAAGCTCTTCACTCTACTAACCCCATGGTCTTGGATTGATATGATGTTTACATCATGAATGGGGTCTACTAACTTCCATTAAATTGAACCTAAAAATAAATTGGTGGGTTCGAGTCTTGGAAATTTTTCAAATTCCAACCACCGGATGTGCCAGTGTGAGGGGTCCAGCTAGGCACCTAGAATAAGGTTAGTGAATAGTCACATGAGGGGATGTGAAGGGGTGTGAATGGACCCTTGAGGTTTCAACCACCCATAACTTCCCTTAGTCTTCTATCTTCAGGTACTCAATCAGGGATTGCACGTATGTAGAATTACAATGATTCCTCTACTTGTATTTCTGAGTTTTTGAAATTATGTTCCAGTTTCGAAGTTCTGAATGAGGAAAGACTATTTATCACATTTGAGTTCCTGTAATGTAATAGGTAGAATTATGAAATAAGTATCTACCTATTACAGTAGGTAGATTAGGTAGTTTAGCATCCCCCCATCACAAAAAAACAATGAACAAAAAATTCCAAATCATCAAGCATCATCAAAAACCAGTCGGAAAAACTACGTGTTCCTATCCCCATGGCTCGTCACCATAGCTCTATCCCCACAGCCATAGGGATAGCTCTAGGAACACAAAAATCAAGAAAAGGCACATGAAAATTGGGACCCAGAGCATCAAGAAATGATGAAATTCGCATGCAAATTGCATTGAAATTTACTGCCACCCCTTGACCCCGCGTCAAGGCAGACTCAATCTAGAATTGGGGCTCAACTATGCCAATGAACACATGATCTTGAGATAAAAAAGACTCCTACAAGCACACCTTGAGCCTAAAGACTGCTCCTCAAATACCATCTTCTCAAGCTCCATACCTAGCTTGGAATCCTCAGGGTCAGTAAGCTCAAAAGTCGGTTCTCACTCATTGCAAGAACCACCACTAGGTGAATTATCCAGCTCTCGAAAGAGTACCCGAGTCAAGACAGACACATGGGTGAACCCTCTAATGTTAGAGCCTCGGTGATTCTGAACTGCATTCCCATTGATCTCCACTCTCCTACCCCATCTACAGTAGAGCAACCACATTAAGGGAAGCCTTTTCCAATATCATGGGAAGGTTTGGATTGACAGACCCTGTAGAGTGGCTAAACCCATTTTCTAGACAGCAGACTAGGGCAATGTCAGAGGTTCAAATGTCAGCCCAACTACCGATGTCGGAATCAATACTTAGCCAAGCCCCACGATACCTAATGGCAATCAACCCCTATCGTACCAATTCTTTGATGATAGACAATCCTATGGGGATGGAGCTGGACCCACATTCTCACAAGGGCCCCAAATGCTAGAGAGAAAAGGGGGCAGAGGAGTAACCTTGAAGGCTCACAGTTAAGACCCTCCACCTCAGAATCCCCTATGATTCCTTGGCAACAAATCATGGGAGATATTCCCTACCCAATGAGTGCCCCTTATAGACCTATGCTTGCAGGGAACATACCACTCCCTAGAGGACCTCCAATCCAACCTGTTAAGCCCAACCCAACCCAAGTCACAATACAAATGCCTAGTGGGCCTGGATCCTCCCATCCAACCTTGTGCCATCTAATCCATGGAACCCTTCATCAGGACCACCAATGTATGGGACATCGCCCATCATTCCACAACCTCCCCCTGTATCGCAAATGGTCCTTACAGATGAAGCTATGAGAATCCTAGTACAAGTGCTAGGAAGGGGGGTTGCCACTCCACCATGAATGTTTCTAGGAAGGGATAGCAACCCCTCAAGGAGAAAGCCTATCACAATCTCCAAGCTAATCACCTAGTTTGTAGGAGAAGGAGACCCAGTCTCCCATGTTGAGAGATTTGAATAAATTTGTGACACCTTTGGTAATACTGGGGATCTAGACAAGGTATATGCTTTTAGCTTGAGTCTTGATGGCAAGGATGGACAATCATTTAGACCCTTAAACCCTCAGGAGAAAATAAATTGGGACACATTGGGTGGATCTTTCATTGTGGGGTTTGCCCCTACTTAACCAGCTTTATGAGGTGAAGCAGAAGGATAGTGAGCCCTTAAGAGACTATATCACCAGGATTAAACATCTAAACTCACAATGTGAACCCCATGATAGGATGAGTGATGTGCAGCTTCTTCCACGCTTCCTCATAGGGCTACAAGATGCTAAGATACATGATCATTTGTTTGCTATGAGTCCCACATCATTTGAGCTATGCAACAAGCTACGACACGCTTAGGGGATAACATGAGGGAGAAGCCCCAAGAGGATAAATCCTTAGGTTCCTCTGATATGTCCCAAATAGCACAGGCTTCAACCTCAAAAGCAACTAAGGATGCAAGCATGACGCCCAAGGTGTTGAGATATCGAGCTCCACTTGCAATATGCCAGGGTGACCGTTGTGCACTTATGTCACCGACTTGTTAGCTACAGATGCAGTTGGTACACCGCCCACGAATAATAGCTGGATGACAGCTATCCTTATCTACACTAGTTCGTGGCTCAGTTAGTATGCCACCTTAGTTAGTTGAGTTTGGTTTGAGACCCACATATAGGGTTCTTCTATTTCTTTGTACTAGAGTTCTTTTGGCTTTCACAACTAAGAAGAGGAAAACTATTTTCAGCCTCCACCTTTGTGTGTATTCCCCCATTGTGTATGTGAGAAAGCTGCAAGTGAGACTCCTTCCCTCTCTCCCACTATCTTCACATGGTATCAGAGCCTTGTTCATGGTAAGGAGCTCAGGAAAGCAAACCAAGTTCGCGGTGTCCTGGTAAGAGGACCAGTGCTGCTTTCCTATTTCGAGTTTGGGAGCAAATCTCTGCAGGTAGCATAGCCAGAAGTGCAAGAGTGCACTGTCTCGGATTGAGACACCCTTCATGGTGTGGCAAGAGCGCAGTATATGCTGTGGGTGAGGGCAATGCCCTAAGTGACTTTATTTTTCTGATTCGAGGCCATTTCGGGGCCCGTTTTGAAGGCGAAAGTTCTTCGCAGGCACTCAAAAAAAGGCCCTGTTTTTGCTGTGCGACCACTGCTCTGCTGGTCGGTGAGAAGTTACCGCATAAATTGCATCGTATGCCTGTGCGCAGAGATATTGGGAGTTGCAGAATCATCCTTATTGCCTGTTGATGCAAAATCGTCACTAATCGTCACTAGGAAGTGACTGTGTGGTCAAAAACCACTTTTGTCAGTTTTGCAGTGAGGCAGAACCTGTGTTTTTTGCAGTGACAGAATATTTTGCAGTGTTCTGTAATGGCGTCTGATTCTCTTTCACAGATTGTCACTGAAAAGCTTGACAAGAACAACTTCCAAGCATGGAAGTTTAGAATGACGAATTTCCTTATGGAACACTTATTTCATTAATTTTGGACTCATATGTCTACTTTTGGACTATTCCTTAAAATCCTTCCCAACTGAAAAGTTTACTTTATGAAACTGTCATTCGAGAATCAAAAGTTTACTTTCTGGCACTATCATTTTCACATAAGACATTTCAAAATATCTCTCTACAATGTTGTACAAATAATGCAAAAACTACTATTAAATCCTAAATTTCTATTTCTTGTTTATAAGAATCATATTCTTAAAATAAAAAATCCGAGTTATTAGTTTAAATCCATGAAAAACCATGCTATTGAGGATTCACAATATTTTAAAAATGTATGCATAAGAGACCTGTAAGACTCTTTTTACTTTCAATGCAGAAAACTATAACACTCTTGAATATTCAAGAAATTAAAAGGTTTATATACACATGAGACATGATGGAAGCCTCTTTTGTACTCCAAAAAGTAGCAATAGCTATGCTTGCAATTTTACATTATCATGTCATAAGTTTTACAACAAATATTGCTCTGGATGAGTCTTTGTACAAAGGATCTCCTGTGGCCTTTTCAATAATTTAATTTTTCCTTTACAATGAGTTTAGTACAAATGGGCGATCCAAACATTTGCTTGTTTGAATGTCCTTTTCTATCATGATCACAGAAATGAGTGATCCAAACATTTGCTTGTTCAGAATGTCCTTTCTGTCGTCACTTGTCGCTTGGGTGCCATCTTCATTCACTCTCATCTGACAACCACCACCACCTTCACTCTTTCTCGATATTTGAATGGTGTTGTCATGGGCATTCTTCATTTGCGCTATCTCCTTCTACTTCCTCCCGGGCGAGCATCTTTGTGAACTCTGTAATGTGCATAATAATTGGTTGCGGTAATTTTATTTTGTCTTCTACATCATACCCCATGTGCTTCTTTGTTTTCTTTGACCTTGATTTCCAGGATACTATGACTGTCTCTGTGGAAAGTCTTGAAATTGCTTCATGGTTTGGGACCCATTCCTTTTTCAAACAACTACTATACAATGTACTGTTATCTTGGTTCTCCTTCCTACCCCTTGGCTCATACCATACCGCTGTAAATGTTGTAGCTCTCCCCCGGTCATCCATGCTCACGTCAACTACTTTTGCAACCCAAAACTTCACGTTCTCATGTTCATCATCCGATGGTCAAACTGCAACAAAACAATGGACATCTATGTCTATTTGTGGCATAAACTCTCTCTTCTTGGGTCCACAATATGGACATGGGAGCAACGATTCAAACTCATTTTCAAAGAGACCACATGCTGGACGCAAGTCATTACCAACATTTGGCCAAAATAAAGGCCGTTCTGCCTTAATATCATCTTCTCGCATTTTTGCAAGGTCCTTTATCAATTGGTAGGTCTTGCTAATGACAACAGTAGTGTGTTCCTTCCAAGAGGGCTTCCAATCAGGAAATCTCCGGAGCATTTCCTCTTTGTATGCAATAAAAGCTTTTAAGCCTTCTATTTCACCTTTGGATTTCTCGCTGAATTCTTTTATAGGAGCCCATGTTGGATGCATTTCTTTGCTCCGGATTGAAGTTAAGAGAGAGTAAGGTTCTTCAGGTTCCCATTTTGTATCAAGAGAATAGTGTTGCCATTGCATCACTGGTTTTTCATCCTTTAAGAAAAATCGAAAATAGTGTGGAGCGCTATGACCAATCAGGGCATCACCACCTTTTTGTATGAAAGGTAGAATAAAGCTCTTCCAATCATACATCCTCTCAACCATTGAGCATATTGTTCCTTCCTTACGGCCACCAACTTGCCTCCCGCATTTTCTTATCAAGTCATCCATTGTCTCCATGTCCTTGTGTTTTAGTTCTCTTGAAACTGTGCTAAATACCTGATCGATATCCTCATGTGTGTGCCCAACCAACAAAAACCCAACTTCAATCTCATTGAAGATTCTATGAGCGATTAGCATTGAGCAAAATGCAAAGAAGAGTACATTCTTATTCTCTCGTCCGCAATTGTCTTCTTGTATTCTCAAAGTTGCTGGTAGGCGACCTTTTTCTACATGTACATTGTGAATTGCCTTCATAACGGATGTTACAACTTGATTGCTATCGTGTAGATGCAAGGAATCAATCCATATGTCTGCAAAAAACTTAAATCCGTGCACTAACACTCCACATAGATGTGTCTTTAAAAAGTATTTGCCTTGTAGCTTAGGTGGAGTGTTAACGAATCGAGGTAATGTTGTTGTATTTTGATCCATACCATCTACAATAATGCACATGTACTCATTTGGGTGAGAAATAGCTTGCTCCTTCCAAAATGCATATTTTATTCTAGAATGTCGAACAAGTCCATGATGAAATTCTCTCTTTCTTTTGTAAGCTTCTTTTTGTTCTGGAGATGTTGCACTCTCAAGTGCTCGCTTTAGATCATCACAGTCGTTGCACTTTGACATTTTTTGCCTCTTTGGGATTTTAACATGTCCAAAGCTTTTTTTCCAAAGAGTATACAAAGTATGAAAAGATGCCGGTGCATGCCCTCTTTGCCTCTGTGTTTCTCCAATAGAGTTAAATACTTCTTTTTTGGTCAAACCTATCGGAAGATGCATTTCTGATAGGTGGGGTTGCGGTAAAGCATTTTCATAAATGTAATCTTTCAAAATTGCTGTTGCCGCAACCGTTGAGGCTCTTGTTTTGGGCCTTCCTATGTTTCCATGAATGTTAAATTTAACTCCATACTTTGCTTTATTAGCCAAATTCCAATATGTGCCATGTGATAATCCTGTAATAATGCGATATGCATTATTGCATATACTTTTTCCATTTATAAGAGGCCTTATTTGATGTCCTGAACTTCGCCTTCTCTTATCATTTACAAGAAAGCAAGACAATCTCGTGAGTAGGTATTCATTTCTTTTGCTTCCTTTCCTTTGCCAGACATGTTCTCTACAACCCTTGATGTCATGTAAGTTAATGGATCGCATACATGTATGCTTACAGCATGTAGATCGCATTGCTTTTAGCATAACATCTTCATTCATTACTCTTATTCTCTTTGGTTGCTTTTCTGGATCTGCCTGCACTCGTTGTCTTTTCATGCATCTGTATGTCCGTTTTGGGACCTTCTGTTCATTCTTATTTGGATTTGTGTAGTTCTCCTTGTAAGATTTATTTGTCACGTTGTTTTCATGAGATGTTGCATCCTTGATCTTATCACTCTGACAGTCAAATACTGAATATTCCTTTGTTGATGTCATCCTTGCTTTTGATACATTCGTCAAACCATTTGTAACATTTACAAGTTCACAATCAAAGTCAAACACCGAATAGTCCTTTGTTGATCTCATCCCTACTTTTGATACAATCGTAGAACCACTTGTCACAATGGCATTAGAGTGTCCCGAATGATCTTCAAACTCATCTATTCCTGAGAGAACATCACTCATTGATGCACTTTCTATGGATTTCATAACTCCATAGTCAGTGGTGATAGAGTGTCCAAAATGATCTTCAAACTCATCTATTCCTGAGAGAACATCGCTCATTGATGCACTTTCTATGGATTTCATAACTCCATAGTCTTGAAACTCCTCTACTCCAGAGAGAACATCACTCATTATACTATCGTGCATGATTTCCATAATTCCATAGTTACCTGCTTTGACTCTAAGAACTTTATCAGTATCCATGAAGCCATCCATGCTTGAAGATATAACACTTTTCACATGTTTGCCCAAGTTCTCAATGTGCATGAACTCATCCACCCCGGATAAGACATCACTTGTGAAATATTTTTCTTTCTCGGTACCAATGAACTCATCGACTTCTGATAAGACGTCAGTGCTATAGTTGAGTGCATTGGAATCATCCATCTCTGAAGGAATAGAGCTTGGTACATTGGCATATTCTTTCAATTCTTTGATGTTGTAGTATACATTATGTTTATCATTAAAAACCACATGCCGAGTCTTTCCAATCTTTAAAAATTGCATGCTCCATCTCAAATCCTTACCTACCTCATAGTAGGGACCATCCAATGACATTGAGTTATCATCCATACCATCATCAGTAACTTTTTGAATTCTCATCTGCGCAAATGTCCAGTGTTCAACTTGTTCAAATCCCAAGACTTGACCTTCTGCTACATACTTATTTGTAAATGATAACATTTGTAAAATATCTCCCACTCTAAAATCCAAAGATATGCACTTTGTATTCCTGATGACATGTGTTGGATAAGTCTCATCTCTATCCCATGCAATAAATGCTTTGTTGGAAGTATTATAGGGCATAACATCTCCAAGGATTTCCATATCCCCACACTTATGCTTTAGCTCAACATGTGCACTAAGAATCCTTGATACGATAACCGCTACCTTATCTTCGCCAAGTCTTCTAAAGTGACAAATAGAATTTGGATCACTTTCATGGATTGTAGCAAATGCAACTACTTCTCTTTTGCAACATAAAATCACCTCCATCCCCGGAATAAATTTTGTAGCCATCTCCTTTGTGAGTTTCCTCTGCAAACAAGCTATAACAACCATTATAAAGAACATTAGTCTCTTCTCAATAATCTACTTTATTAATGATTTAAAAATCCAGAACGTGTTTGAAAATTTAATTAGACACAACCAATAACAACCCTAAACCCTAAACCCTAAACCCTAAACCAAAACAACCCTAAACCCTAACCAATAACAACCCTAAACCCTAAACCCTAAACCCTAAACCCCAAACCCCAAACCCTAAACCCTAACCCCCAAACCCTAACTCCCAAACCCTAAACCCTAAACCCCAAACCCTAAACCCTAACTCCTAAACCCTAAACCCTAACTCCCAAACCCTAAACCCTAAACCCTAAACCCTAACCCCTAAACCCTAAACCCTAACTCCCAAACCCCAAACCCCAAACCCTAACTCCCAAACCCGAAACCCGAAACCCTAAACCCTTAACCCTAACCCCCAAACCCTAAACTCTAAACCCTAACTCCTAAACCCTAGATCCTAAACCCTAGTCCCTTAACCCTAACCCCCAAACCCTAAACCCTATCTCCTAAACCCTAAATCCTAAACCCTAAACCCTAACTCCCAAACCCTAAACCCTAAACCCTAAATCCCAAACCCTAAACCCTAAACCCTAACTCCCAAACCCCAAACCCTAAACCCCAAACCCTGAACCCTAAACCCTAAACCCTAACTCCCAAACCCTAAACCCTAACTCCCAAACCCTAAACCCCAAACCCTAAACCCTAAACCCCAAACCCTAAACCCTAAACCCTAAACCCTAACCCCCAAACCCTAAACCCCAAACCCTAAATCCTAAACCCTAACCCCTAAACCCTAACCCCTAAACCACCAAACTCTAAACCCTAACCCCCAAACCCTAACCCTCAAACCTTGAACCCTAAACCCTAAACCCTAACTCACCAAACCCCAAATCCTAAACCCAAACCACGAAATCCTAAACCTTAAATCCTATGAGTGTTTTCAAGTAATATCATTTATTTAAGTAATAGTTTTAATTAGAATTCATAAGTAATAGTGGAATTGATAGTTGGGAGGGTGGTAGTGGGAGAAAGGGAGAGTGGGAAAGTGGAGAAAGGGAGTGTGGGAGGGTGGTAGTGGGAGAAAGGGAGAGTGGGAGAGGGAGTGGGAATGGGGGCGGTGGGGGTGGGGGTGGGAGGATGGGAGTGGGAGTGGGAGAGGGAGTGGGAATGGGGGAGGTGGGGGTGGGAGAATGGGAGTGGGAGTGGGAGAGGGAGTGGGAATGGGGGAGGTGGGGGTGGGGTGAGGGTGGGAGGATGGGAGGATGGGAGTGGGAGTGGGAGGGGTGGGGTGGGGAGTGGGAGTGGGAGGATGGGAGTGGGAGATGGAGTGGGAATGGGGGAGGTGGGGGTGGAAGTGGGAGGGGTGAGGTGGGAGGATGGGAGTGGGAATGGGGGAGGTGGGGGTGGAAGTGGGAGGGGTGGGGTGGGAGGCCATATGGGGGAGGGAGTGGGAGTGGGGGAGGTGGGGGGGGTGGGAAAATCGGAGTGGGAGTGGGAATGGGGGAGGTGGGGGGGTGGGAAAATGGGAGTGGGAGAGGGAGTGGGAGGATGGGAGTGGGAGGGGTGAGGTGGGAGGATAAGGGTGGGAGAATGGGAGTGGGAGTGGGAATGGGGGGGGAGGGGTGGGGGTGGGAGGATGGGAGTGGGAGTGAGACGTGTAGGTGGGAGGATGTGAGTGGGTGGGAGAATGGGAGTGGGAGTGGGAGTGGGAGTGGGAATGGAGGAGGTGGGGGTGGAGTGAGGGTGGGAGTGGGAGGGGTGGGGTGGGAGGATGGGAGTGGGAGAGGGAGTGGAAATGGGGAAGGTGAAAGAATGGGCGTGGGCGTGGGAGTGAGAATGGGGGAGGTGGGGTGGGAGGATGGGAGTGGGAGTGGGAGTGGGAGTGGGAATGGGGTGGGAGGATGGGAGTGGGTGGGAGAGAGAGAAGATAATCTAATAGAGAGGCCAATGGGAGAGGAGATAATGTTATAGAAGGACCAATGAGAGAGAAGCACTTAAAACCCTAGTTTTTCTTATATATACTCTCCTTCTCTCATTGTTTCTCTCATTTCAACAAGGAAGAGCAAGAGGAGAAGCAAAAAGAGGAGGAAGAGCAAAAGCAAGCACAAGCAAGCACAAGCATCGATTTCAACTTTTTTCCAGGTACTGTTTTTAAAATTTGTATTCTTTGAAATTTTATTATAGAGAGAGAAAAGTGAAGGAAAGATTTTTAGAGAGAGAAAAGAAGAGAGAGAGTCTTGCTGCCTCGGCAGCAAAAGAGAGAAAGAAAGAGAGAGGGAGAGAGACGAGAGAAGGGGGGGGAAAGAGAGGGGAGAGAAAGGGAGGGGGGAGAGAAGGGGGAGGGGGGAAAGAGAGGGGAGAGAGGGGAGAAGCAGCGAGGGGGGGGAGAGAGAGAGGGGAGGGGGAGGCCGCTGCTGCGGCAGCGCAGAGGGGGGGAGGGAGGGGAGGGGAGAGGGAGGGGGGGCAGCGAGAGAGGGAGGGGGGGCGGGGATAGAGAGGGGGAAGAGGGAGGGGAGGCAAGGGGGGAGAGCGAGGGGAGGGGGCCGCTGCCGCTGCCACGGCAGCGAGAGAGGGGGAGGGGGGGGAGAGGGAAGGGGGGGCGGTGAGAGGGAGAGGGGAGAGGGAGGGATGGGGGCCGCGGCGAGAGAGGGAGGGGGGGCGGTGAGAGGGAGGGGGGAGAGGGAGGGGAGGGAGCCGCTGCCGCGACAGCGGCAGCGAGAGAGGGGGAGGGGGGAGGGGGGGGAAGGGGAGGGGGGAGAGGGAGGGGAGGGGGCCGCTGCCGCGGCAGCGGCAGCGAGAGAGGGGGAGGGGGGGGCAGGGGGGGAGAGAGAAGGGGGGGCAGTGAGAGGGAGGAGGGAGAGGGAGGGGAGGGGGCCGCTGCCGCTGCCGCGGCAGCGAGAGAGGGGGAGGGGGGAGAGGGGAGGGAGGGGGAGGGGGGGGAGAGGGAAGGGGGGAGAGAGGGGGCAGCGAGAGGGAAGGGGGGGGGAGAGAGAGAGAGAGGGGGGCCGCTGCCGCGGCAGCGGCAGCGAGAGAGGGAGGGGAGGGGAGAGAGAAGGGGGGGGGGAAAGGGAGGGGAGGAGAGAGGGAAGGGGGGGGAAGAGAGAGAGGGGGGGCCGCTGCCACGGTAGCGGCAGCGAGAGAGGGAGGGGAGGGGAGAGAGAAGGGGGGGGGGAAAGGGAGGGGAGGAGAGAGAGAAAGGGGGGGGGGCCGCGGCCGCTGCCACGGCAGCGAGAGAGGGAAGGGGGGAGCGAGAGAGGGGGGAGAGGGAAGGGGGGGGGCCGCGGCCGCTGCCGCGGCAGCGAGAGAGGGGGAGGGGGGGGAGAGGGAAGGGGGGAGCGAGAGAGGGGGGAGAGGGAAGGGGGGGGGCCGCGGCAGTGAGAGAGGGGGAGGGGGGGGAGAGGGAAGGGGGGAGGGGCCGGGGGCAGTGAGAGAGAGGGAAGGGGGAGAGAGAGAGAAGGGGGGGGGGGGGCGGGGGGGAGAGGGAAGGGGGGAGCGAGAGAGGGGGGAGAGGGAAGGGGGGGGCCGCGGCCGCTGCCGCGGCAGCGAGAGAGGGGGAGGGGGGGGAGAGGGAAGGGGCGAGCGAGAGGGAAGGGGGGAGCGAGAGAGGGGGGAGAGGGAAGGGGGGGGCCGCGGCCGCTACTGCGGCAGCGAGAGAGGGGGAGGGGGGGAGAGGGAAGGGGGGAGGGGCCGGGGGCAGCGAGAGAGAGGGAAGGGGGAGAGAGAGAGAAGGGGGGGGCCGCGGCCGCTGCCGCGGCAGCGAGATAGGGGGAGGGGGGGGAGAGGGAAGGGGGGAGGGGGCGGAGGGAGTGAGAGAGGGGAGGGGGAGAGAGAGAGAAGGGGGGCCGCGGCCGCTGCCGCGGCAGTGAGAGAGGGAGGGGGGGGAGAGAGAGAAGGGGGGGTAGCGAGAGAGAGGGGAGGGAGAGAGAGAGGGGGAGAGGGGGAGAGGGAAGGGGTGGGGAGAGGGAAGAGAGAGGGGGAGCCGCTGCCGCGGCAGCGAGAGAGGAGGGGGGGGAGAGAGAGTAGGGGGGAGATGCGAGAGCGAGAGAGAGGGGGAGGGAGAGAGAGAGAGGAGGGGAGGGGCCGCTGCCGCGGCAGCAAAAGAGAGGGAGGGGTGGAGAGAGAGAGAGAGAGGGGGAGGAGAGAGAGAGAGGGGAGGGGGGGGGAGATTGCGGCAAGTGAGAGAGAGAGTGGAGAGGAGAGTGGGGAGCGCAAGTGAGAGAGAGGAAAAAGGTGAGGAGAAAGGGAGAGAGAGAGAGAGAGGGGAAATGAAGAGGAGGGGAGAGAGTAGACTAAGATGAGAGGAAACGTAGACTAGAGCGGAGAGTAAAGAGAGAGAGAGAAGAGTGAGAGAGATGAAAATTTAGAGAGGGAGGACATGAGAAAGTACGATCGAGATAGAAAATCTTACCAATGAAGAGGAGAAATGAGTGGGCGACGATCGAGACAAGATGAAGAGATCGAGATAGAAAATCTTACCAATGAAGAGGAGAAATGAGTGGGCGACGATCGAGACAAGATGAAGAAGCTACGATCAATGAGGCATATGAGAGGAGATTGGTATGTGATTTAGTCTAAACTTAAACAAACAAAACTATAAACCTTGGTGTTTGATGAAAATTTAGAGAGGAAGGGCACAAGAGAAAGTACGATCGAGATAAAAAATCTTACCAATGAGGAGAAAAAATGAGTGGGCGACGATCAAGAAGAGATAAAGGAGAGATGTTTTGATGGAAGAATTTGGGAGCTACGATCAATGAGGCATATTAGAGAAGATTGGTGTGTGATTTAGTCGAAACTTAAACAAACAAAACTATAAACCTTGGTGTTTGAAAAGAAGAACGTGTGGAAACTAGAATTTCAAAATTTCCCGCCTTTTTTTAAACTATGAATCCTTGTGTTTGAAAAGACAAACCTTGGTGTTTGAAAAGAGAAACGTGTGGAAACTAGAATTTCAAAATTTCTCACTAGAATTTCAAAATTTCTCGCCTTTTTTTAAACTATGAATCCTTGTGTTTGAAAAGACAAACGTGTGAAAACTTGAAAATTGTGATAAAAGACAACCTTGTGTTTCAAAAGACAAACGCGTGGATGTGAAAATTGTGATAAAAGACAACCTTGTGTTTCAAAAGACAAACGCGTGGATGTGAAAATTGTGATAAAAGACAACCTTGTGTTTCAAAAGACAAACCCGTGGATGTGAAAAGACAAATGTATGCTAAAAGCAAAACTTGTAGAAACTTCAATTTTAAATTTTTCTTTGTTTTTGAATTTAAAATGAGTTTCACTTTCATTTTTAATTTACTAGTTTAATTTAGACTATAATGCATTTTGTTTTGGAATATAAAGAGTATAATTTTAATTTTATTACATTTTAAATTAAAATTTTAAAAGTAGTTTAACTTACATTCGTTATTATTACTTTAATTTATTTCTTTTTAGGGAGAATATTCGTTATTATTACTTGTGACTTTTGAGCCCAAGGTGGTAGTTTAGGGATGTATACAAATATAACATTTGTTCTTTCTTTATAATACATTGAGCTATTTATATATCTAGCAATGTTTCCATACAATACATCTCCCACAATACATTTCACATCTGTCAATGGCTCAATGAATGGATCTTCAAACATTCCATAAGTCTTCATCCTTGGGAAAAACTTGAGGAGAGATCTCCAAGTATCATAATCATACTTTGGACCATTATATACCATCAAATCTTGTTTTTTCTTGATGCTCGTATGTACAAAAAGACCATATCCTGCCCCAGGTATTGTTGATTTCTTTACTTCATAATGGATGCCATCCATTTCGAACACGTGCTCAATGGGTATGGGCAATTTATGTTTCCATAAGCCATTGGATGCAGGATCAAAATTTGTAATAAGATAGCTCTTCAACTTTTCAGGACAATCTGCAACACCTATCATATGTTTAAAATCAAAGAATCATTCTTTTAGTGGAGGAATACAAACTCACATCACAAAGCACATAGCATTTTTTGGACAAGGTACTGACTCAATGTCTATTAATTCTTTCACAAAACAAATTGAAACATAATGTTTTGCTAGTTGAATCTAACCAAATAGTGTCCAAATATAAATCAGAATGTAGGTACAAATGTTTTAGTTGAGCATTTGTGTCTACAACTCTAAGTAACAAGATCACTCACATTCCCTAATGGTTGTCTATGCAATAAAATTGAATCAAGTTGGCTAAGAATGCCCTTGCAACATCGGCAGTGATTCCCCTTTCCTTGCATCCAAGAACCATAGCAAAGCGTTTTGCCTCACTATCTTTCAATGGCCCCATTTTGGCAATTTTTCCTAGCATGCATTCTTCCTCTTCATTCAATGTAACATGTTGAGCATGCACCATACTTCTTGTAGTAGGACAAGTCCCTCTCACTCTAGTTTTGGTTATAGGTGAAGTAATACCTTTCTCTGTGTCTTTTTTTGAACTACGAGTAGACATATGAGATTCGACATTCATCCTTTCGAGAACTTCTTTGTTTTTCTCTTTGAATTCAAGGATCACTGGTTGAAAATAATAGAACATATCATGCCCTTCGACAATCGGAGCTTGACCAAATCTGTTACAAGAGATGGCACTGCGCACATCTACTGCATCATCTAGCATCTGTAGGTACGGTAATAACTCATGAAGCAAAATAGAATCACCACAATCTATATCAAATTTTGTAGGGAAAATGCAATTTTCTGCTGGATTAACACAACCCGTGTAAGGCGAAACATCAATGAACACTGTTCTTGCTGGTTTGCATTCCTCTTTAAAACAACACCACACTCTCATCAATGGTTTAAACTCCGCTTCCACATTCATCCTATCTGGTCGAATGATTCTACTCTTTATATGCTTGTGGCATGCCATCGCACCCCAAACCATGAAGAAATGTAACTTTCTGTTAACATGATGCTCCAAAGTGTCCAGCATGTGTTGCACCATGCCCTTTTCTCCTGCAGTGGACCAAATGCCAACATGGTAGTGATCGAGCAACCATTGTAGAAACTCCAAACACCCAGGACGAAGAACAAGCCAATGCTTCCCATTGTGCAAGCTCATATGTTTATTTGACTTCGAAAAACAACGCTCGAGCAATAACCCTTTCAAATCTATTATCACCGCTAGTCTTATTTTTGTTATCACCTCTTTTGACATTATTTCTGAGGGTGACATTATGTCTTCTCCTTTACCTTCTAAGATTTCTTCCTGCACCTTGGCTTCATACAATGACATTGCATCTTCTCCTTTACCTTCTAAGCTTGCATTCACATTTGTCAATGGAACATTAACTGCAGACATTGCATCCTCAACATTTTCAATCAACCATGTTGAGCTTGGAACTTGCATGCTAATGTTCATATTAGGCACATAATGAATCATTGGATCAGGTGTCACATGTACAGGCAATGCTTCTAGCGATGTGAAATTGAGATGGCCAATATCTGTTGATAAACAAGGAAATGAAATTCATAAGTAGAAACAAACTGAATATTGAGATGGAAAACCAAATTGTCAAACTTTAGGTTGTGTGCTCTCAATGCAATTTGTTTGTGTGAAAGCATTCATGTTTTTCTTTTTTAAAACAAAATTGGAATACTAAAAAAAAGAAAGCATTCATGTTCATATGCTTAGTATACCCCCTAAAGTTGTTGAATCTATACCCTTTCAAGTTATTTTAATCCCCAAAACTACATATCCTTACAATGCCAAAAACCTTTGCATAATAGATAGAGTGGAGTCCAACATTATCTAGCATTGCCTGAGTGTTCCCACTAAGAAAAGATTTGGCCAAGCGGCCAAAACATATTTGAGCATTCATATGAAGTGAATAAGGATAGAAACAATAATTTACACTAATTCATTCATCACGATCAAGACTCAACACACTTTTTAACATTTATGAACTCATAAATAAATTTGGATGTGTATCACACTCTAAAGGTATTACAACATGCAAACACATCTTTTCATGAAATATAGAAAATTAAACATATTCAAGAATACATATGAATGTTTGAATTATGGCAATGAGATAGAATGAATTTCCAAGTAATATTAAAAGATCTTTGGAACAAAATTAATACATCATATGGAGAATATAGCAAGATAACATATGGAAAACACGAACACCATATAAAAGGACAATTTCAAGGACCTGTTGCTTCCTCTTCTGTTTCCCAAAACTTTGAAGCGTGTTTTTGTAAATGCTCACGCTGCTCTTCATTGAAGGGTTGAAGCTCTTTTTGTCCTGGTATGGTATCAATTTCTTTATCCCCTCCACCTTCAATTGTATCATCTTCTTTTGATACCCCCTCTATTGCCAATATTGGTTCTTGCAAGCCAGCCCATTGTCGAATTTCATGATTACTGTAAGCATACGTGCAACATATACTTTCAACCTTTGCCAACTCCTCATAAGTCTCAACAACTGAAACAACACGCCTCTTACAAGAAAGAGACTCTATTGCAGCAAGCCCCTCAGAGAACAAGTCCAATACATACTCATCTTCTCGACAGAAACCCATGATCATGTCTTTCATGATACTTGAACGTTTTCTTTTCAAGGATAATTCAATGTCAAATTCATCATCATCCTCCTCGTCATCATCATCCTCATCACCTGATTCTTCTGCACCACTTGATTTTTCATATTTTTCATCTGCAACATATATTGATGGCTTACATTGTGCATTGGTATAGCGCTCAATATTGTTGAAATGTTTTTCCTTGCTTACCAGTACACAGGCAATTAAGCCATCCATAGATCCAGTGACAAATATATCTGTAGTTTCAAAATTAAGGCAACCGAAGTGTATTTTATATTGTCCGCATGCCTTATTTAATGCATTCTTCAAACATGATACATGATCCATGGTCAAGAACACCACAAGAAGGAATTGCACTGGGGGAGAAGCGATTGTCATCAAGCTTTTCAACAAACACTCAAAGCGATCCTCATTCCAATTTCTACTTCTGCTTGGTCCATACATTACATCCAAAAAGGCAACCCCTATTGCCATTGGCTCTTGGTACACATTATGTATAAATTCCATTCCCTTCATGTTTGAACCGACTGTGTAGAACCTCCAAGGCCGGGTGGAATTCGGTCCATGACTTGCACCTTCACTTTGTCCCATAATCCACCTCAGATACCCCTTTGCAGCATCAGGCAATGGTGGAGTTTCCTTGCCCTGTTGAAGCTTCACTTTTAACCATGAGTCAGAGCAACCACGAATCCGATGATACAATTCTGGAGTAATTTTAAAATGTGATCTGCACTCATCCCAATTTTTTAACATTAAAGAAGGCCGTTCTGCCGATATAAACATATAAAGTTCTTCTTGTAGTGCAGCATCTCTCTTGATTTGCATAGCTCGTCCTTCAATATCAAGAATCATGGCATCAGTCTTTGTTTTAGCTATGACTACTCTACCTTCCTTAATGTCATTTTGAATTTGACCAATTTGATCATCACTCAATCCACGCAAGCATCTAAACATTGAGACTGTGGGTTGCCTACGGCATTTTCCATCTTGTGAATATTTGCCTGCAATGTAATCCTCAAGGATGGAGATCCAACCATCATAAATGGCATCGCTTGTGATTATCATATGTACATCCTTCGTGGCAAAGCTATTGCCCAATGTTACCTTGCCAGTGTCAATGAAAGCCTGCAAAATATATGAATCCATTAGAATGCAATCATTAAGAAAACCAACTTGTAAAAAATGATTCATAATTAAAATCTGTACTTACATCCCAATTCTCACGATCTGGATGTCCTTTTGCAAGCCCTTGTTGTGCTTTCTTGGGTCTGTTAAAGAGAATCCATTGTCCCCTCACCTGCTTAAGTATATCAATGTATGGAGATTGTCTCAAGATATTTTGAGACTCCAGGTTTGCCATCTTTGATATCTCCACACAAAAGCGTGCGGGACAATTCACTACAATCCTCGCCTGGCGGGTGCGGTAGTAGTTCTTTCTTTGGGCCGTGCTGTTATCATCATTAGATGTGAATATTTTAGTAGCATATATTGAATGTTGTCCAGATAGTATCCAGTAGTGGCACTTGGTTAAATCCTTTTTATCTACCCTTTCTAGGGGCTGCTTTGTTTCAGGATTGAAAGGCATTAAATCCGCTACAGTAGCAGGAGGCCTAGAGTTATAACCGAAGTCTGCAGCAAGCTTCTCCACATGCTCTTTGTTCAACCCTCTATATACATAGCTTGGAGGAGCTTTTTGACATCTTGCAACTGGAATTGAAAATGTTGCATGCAACCCGAATGGGTAGTATTTTTCATATTCCACCAAGCCTGATGGTTTCTTTTGCCCTTTTTTTCCTATGACCTTTCCACTTGGCTCCAATTCACTACCACTGCTTCTTTCCACAACTGCTAGCATACCCTCTGGAGGTGTTCCTTCTTGTGGTAGATCAACTACAGTTAGCTTTCCTTTCTTTGCTCCTTCTCCGCTACCACCTGGTGCTTGAACCATAGTCGATTTACCTTTCTTTGTTCCTTCCCCACTATCTTCCCCACTCTTACGCTTCTTTAATGTTGCTGAAACTTTGCGATATGATTGAATGATTGTTGTCACTGTGTGAATTTCATTTCCATCAATTGATTCAACACTTATCCAGCCTCTTGAGTGCATGTTGTCATCTACATCAGACTTCATACGAGATGCTTCATAATCACAGGGATCCAAGAGAAACTTCTTATTTTGATTTATAATGATCAACAATCCAATATCTCCCTCTTTTCCAACCACATCTTCAGTGATTTGATGTACCGATCCAACACAAGTGTATGCACTTTTATTAGGTAACAAAACAAATAAGTGAACTCGTGTCAACTGTGCTCCCTCAATACTATATATGTCAAAGTACCAAGGTATGCTTTTCTCTGCAAATCCACTTACAACTTTCTCAACCTTCTTCACATTTGTGTCTTTCCTGTAAAAGACCCAAGCAATATACAAAGTATCATCTTTATAATCTTTAAAGTTAGACAAAACACATTATCGATAAACATATCTGAAATAGAATCTAGAATTGACACTAGACCTAGTAGTAGATTTGAAAAAGTACTAGATTCTAGGGAGATTTGGCCACAATAGGGAGAATTGGCCGTGCGGCCAAATCTTATGGGCTTCTTTTAAAGCACTGGAAGGGGAGGTTTAGATGTGTAGCCAAATCATATGGGCTTCTTTCAAAGCACCAAAGTTTGGGGAGATTTGGCCTTGTGGCCAGATCTTGTGGGCTTCTTTCAAAGCACTAGGGTCTGGAGAGATTTGGCTGTGCAACCAAATCTTGCTAGCTTCTTTCAAATCAGTCAAATCTTTCTAGCTTCTTTTAAATCACTTGGGTTTAGGGAGATTTGGCCGTGCGGCCAAATCTTGCTAACTTCTTTCTAATCACGAGGGTCTATGGAGATTTGGCCGTGCGGCTAAATCTTTTCAAAGCACGAGGGTTTGGGGAGATTTGGCTGCAGTCAAATCTTGGTAGCTTCTTTCTAATCACAAGGGTCTATGGAGATTTGGCCGTGCGGCCAAATCTTTTCAAAGCACCAGGTTTAGGGAGATTTGGCCGTGTGGCCAAATCTTGCTAGCTTCTTTCTAATCACGAGGGTCTATGGAGATTTGGCCATACTGCCAAATCTTTTCAAAGCACCAGGGTTTGGGGAGATTTGTGTGTGGTCAAATCATGCTAGCTTCTTTCTAATCATGAGGGTCTATGGAGATTTGGCCATACTGCCAAATCTTTTCAAAGCACCAGGGTTTGGGGAGATTTGTGTGTGGTCAAATCATGCTAGCTTCTTTGTAATCATAAGGATCTATGGAGATTTGGCCATGTAGCCAAATCTTTTCAAAGCACCAGGTTTGGGGAGATTTGGCCATGCAGCCAAATCTTTTCAAAGCACCAGGTTTGGGGAGATTTGGCTGTGCAACGAAATCTTTTCAAAGCACCAAGTTTAAGAAGATTTGGCTATTCAGCCAAATCTTTTCAAAGCACTAAGGTTTGGGGAGATTTGGCTACGATGCGAAATCTTTCTAGCTTTTTATAAGTCACGAGGGTTTAGGGAAATTTGACTGTGCGGCCAAATCTTGCTAGCTTTTTTCTAATCACAAGGGTCTAGGGAGATTTGGCCATGCGGCCAAATCTTTTGAAAGCAACAGGATTTGAGGAGATTTGGTTGTGATGCCAAATCTTTCTAGCTTCTTTTAAATCACCTGGGTCTAAGGAGATTTGGCCATGCGGCCAAATCTTACTAGCTTCTTCTAATCACGAGGGTCGAGGGAGATTTGGCCATGCGGCCAAATCTTACTATCTTCTTTCTTATCACGAGTGTCGAGGAAGATTTGGTTGTGTGGCCAAATCTTACTGGCTTCTTCTAATCACGAGGGTCGAGGGAGATTTGGCCATGCGGCCAAATCTTGCTATTTTCTTTCTAATCACGAGTGTCGAGGAAGATTTGGTTGTGTGGCCAAATCTTTTCAAAGCAGCAAGGTTTAGGAAGATTTAGTTGTGATGCCAAATCTTTATAGCTTCTTTGAAATCACCAAGATCTAGGGAGATTTGGCTGTACGGCCAAATGTTGTATGTTTTGAAAGAAGCCAGAAGATTTGGCCGCATGGCCAAATCTCCCCATTTAAAATTTAAAATTCAAATCTTAAGATTCAAATTTCAAATCTGAAAATTTCAAAATCTTAGATTCAAAATTCAAAATTTAAAATTCAAAATTCAAAATTCAAAATTCAAAATTCAAAATCTTAGATACAGAATTCAAATTTCAAATTTGAAGATATGTAAGTGAAATCATATACTAAAGACCCTACTTTCAAATCACACTTCGAGATTCCTACTTTTACAAGACTCTTTCTTTCAAATCGTGGTGTTCCGAAATGGAGAAAATGGAGAACATGCAAGAATTAGGTACACTTTCGATTTCTTTCGTTTTCTTACTTGAATGATTGAGTAGCCATCGTAGGAGCTAAAGAGAGAGTAGCTGTAGCAATTGTAGAAGTTGTCTTTCTTGCTGGAGTAATTCTACCGGTGTGGGCGATGAGGAAGAAGATGGACGGAATGAGGAAGGAAGGAGGACGAGGGCTCTGATGGTAGGAGAAGCAGAAACCAAGCACCAGGAGGAAGAAGGAAGAAAAAAGGCGTCAAGGGCGATGAAGGAAGGAGGAGCTGAAACCGCGACGGAAGGAAGGAGGAGCAGAAGCCGCGACGGGAAGGGGTTGCAGTGATGAAGGAAGGAGGACCAGAAACCGCGATGGGAAGTTGTTGTAGTGGAGCAGCAGAAGCCACATCGGGGAGGAAGAGGGAGCCGACGACGAGGAGGAAGAGGGAGCTGACGACGAGTAAGGAGGAGATGAGGACGGTACAGGGAAGGCGAAGCAGCGATGATGACGAGGAAGAAGGAGGGCGGGAAGGCGCTGCGGTGGAGCAGCAGAAGCCGACGACGAGGAGGAAGAGGGAGCCAGCAGTAGCCACGACGGGGATGAAGAGAGGGAGCAGAGGACGAGCGACGACGACGAGGAAGAAGGAGGGCGGGAAGGCGCTACGGTGGAGCAGCCGAAGCCGACGACGAGGAGGAAGAGGGAGCCACGACGGGGATGAAGAGAGGGAGCTGAGGAGGAGGAGGAGGAGCGACGACGACGAGGAAGAAGGAGACGATGAAGGTGGAGGGAAAGGAGGAAGTTTGGGGGGAAGGGAGCAATCCCCCCAAAAGCATGAAGAGCAAAAAAAAAAAAAAGACCTCTTTCTAATCCAACTATTGTGTGTGGAATCTATGGAGAGTTGAATTGGTAATGGAATTTTAAAACCTACATAGTTAAGTACACATTGCTAGAACAAAACTCGGATGGGGAACCTCCCGGGACCTCTTATTTTGACATAGTTTTGAACTTTTTTGCTTGCAATTAGCTAAGCAAGGGTGGAGGAGTGTTTTCCAAGAACTACCCCATCTAAGACGTTGTCCTAAAGCTCTCAAACCACCCTAGGTACACATTGGGAGATCTAGGAAGGGAGAGAACAAGGTGAGCCTAGCACTTGATTCCCCATGAAGACGAATTCAATTCTTTCTCATAGGTTTACTTTTTATGCTTGGTTTAAAAGGCTTGTTTAGCTTTGCCTTTTAAAGTTTTGGTTTTTTAATAGTTTTAGATTTTCTAGTTTGCTTTTAAAGTAATAGTATGATTTTAAAGTGTAATAGCATGAATCATGAAAAGCATGAAAAGCATGTACGATTTTTTTGAAAGTAGGATCTCTACATTTGAATTTCAAAATTTGAAACTTGAAACTTGAAATTTGAATTTTTTATTTTAAATTTTGAATTTTGAATTTTAAACTTTAAATTTTAAATTTTAAAATCTGGATCTTCAATTTTTAAATTTAACGTTTGAAGATTTGTCCATGTGGCCAAATCTTCCTAGTGATTTCAAATAAGATTTGGCCATGTGGCCAAATCTTCCTAGTGATTTGAAAGAAGCTAGCAACATTTGGCAGCACGGCAAAATCTTCCCAAACCCTAATGCTTTGAAAGATTTGGCCACATGGCCAAATCTCCCAGAACCTGGTGATTTGAAAGAAGCATGCAAGAGGAGGTTGCACAGCCAAAACTCTCCATACCCTAGTGCTTTGAAAGAAGCCTGCAAGATTTGGCCACACGACCAAATCTCCCCAAGTTTGAAAGAACGCCACAACCAAATCTTCTCAGTGCTTTGAAAGAAGCCACGGAGGTCTCGAAGGATTTGGCTGTGCATCCAAATCTTGCTAGCTTCTTTGAAAGCACCAAGGTTTGAGCAGATTTGGCCGTGTGGCCAAATCTTATTGCTTCTTTCAAAGCGCTAGTGTCTTAGGAGATTTGGCCATGTGGCCAAATCTTGTGGGCTTCTTTCAAAGAACCAAGGTCTAAGTAGATTTGGATGTGTGCATAAATCTTTATGGCTTCTTGAAAGCACCAGCATCTCGGGAGATTTGGTTGTGTGGACAAATCTTGCTATCTCCCTTTCAAAGCACCATGGTCTGTGAAGATTTGGCCATGTAGCCAAATTTTGCTGCCTAAAATTCAAAGCACCAAGGTTTAGGAAGATTTGGTCTTGCAATGAAATCTTGTAAAGTATTTTCATCCTAAGTCACACCATTAGATATCAATATTGAACTATAACAAATGCTATGTACTATGTAGATGCCACATTGAAAGTGGGGGTTAAAGTCAACTTGCTTGTCAGTGGAAAGATTGTTGCCATTGGGACAATATTCTCTACATCACATGATGACATGTGCCAAGGTGTGCCCTTGGGAGAAAACAATGTATCGGTGGCGATCGATATTTGTATGGATGAAAGTGCACCTCTTCCATTTCCTACAATGGATGCATTCTTAGTCTATGAGGCTTTGGGTAGTGTTGTTCGTTGGAAAGCACGATCAATGAGTTGTGTGGACAATGTCAATGAAGCTATTGTACCAATGAATGATATAACATTAGATACCATTGACGTTGAATCTCTATGTGAATATGATGAGTTTTCCATTCGAGAATCATGGAAGGACAAGAAAGTCTTAATATGGGATGAGCAGAAAACCAAGAGCATTGCAGAGGGTGTTGTTTTATATGTCTACCCATTTGAACCTATAAATTTTGAGATGCTTGGTGAAGGTAATCTAGGTGTGGGAATTGAAAAGTATCACAATGATGTATCAGGCATCGATACCATCCACTTAATCAAATGGCCCATTGCACAAATAACCTTTTTAGATGGAACTTCATTAAGAATCGATGACACCATGAATTCTTCAAGTGGTTCTGGGAAAAAGCACATGGAAGATGAGGACCCAATGGAAAAATCCACAAAAAAGAGGCGTTACTGCATGATAAAGAGAAAAGCTAAAAAACATGGCATGCCATTAGCATCATCTAGACTCACAAGGGATGCAATCATAAAAGTATCTATGATTGATTGTTGTAAACAAAATTGTTGTCAATTTTCCGATCGTCAAATGATATCCAAATTACGCATAGAGTATTGGGGCCAAAGTTTGGAGGCTCGCACCAATTATGTATATGACACTCTTGGGGTTGCTTGTCGAAAAGATGACAATGGGCAGTTCAAATATGTCTTTTCATTGAATGGTATTCAAGTTTGTTGTAGAGCATGGTATGAAATGCATGGTATTCCAAAAACAACATTTTATCGATACAGGGAGCAATTTGAAATTGGTATACGAAGGTGCATACATGGTAATAAAGGAATCGTGCGGAGAGGTTGGGACCACATAGAACTGGGTAGAGCCATAATCCAAGATTTTGTGGATAACAATTCTGAGCGTATGCCACACAAAAGTAGAACACTTCAGGATGGATCAAGGGAAACACAGTTGGTGATACCGGATATATACAAGCAGGTTGATATTCTCTATGAAGTTAACATGCAATTAAAGCATAGTTTGGGTTGTAAGGAGATGTCAACTTCCACATTCAACCGCATATGGAACTCTGAATTCAAGCATGTAACTTTGTCAAAAACAAGTGAATTCTCTAAGTGTGGTTTATGTAGTGCAATCAAGGCTCAGCTTGCAGCGACAAAATGCCAAAATGAACGTAATAAGTTGATGGAAGATAGAAGAAAGCACATGTTACAACAAAAAAGTTGTAGAAATGTGTACTACACTTGGCGCAGATTTTCTGATATGTATCCTCAGACATACTTGTGCATTATCCATGATAAGATGGACCAAAAGAAGACAGCCATCCCTAGATTACGCAATCGTTCAAAGGACACAGACAAATCCTTTCAGCTCCCAGTGGCTTTGACTGGCATGATCACACATGGACATGGTCAAGGACGTTATGGTCATTTTTCTTTATCCTTGTGGCCGTCGGATCCTAACTTCACAATTGGTTCATTGGCTTTGTGTTTGAGAAATCTTGAAAGATTTGATAACCATGCACTTGGAGATTTGGTACATGATGGGATGCCAAGGTCTGACAATGCTCTGCTAAATGCACTAACCTCAAGAGAAGCATTGGATTCTCACTATGTTTCTAATGGCAAGCAACAACTTCATCTTGGGGCAGTGGGTGGAACATTCAAAGACCTTGGACTTGGAAGTTCCCATCAAGAAAATCCTTCAAGGTGCTCAACATGGAAGAGTTGGCCATAGACCTATTAAACAATTCGAGTCAACAATGGAAGATAGAAGCATCAGAAGATGCTCCTAGCAACCCCCATCTATTTCCACAAAGAGATAACATATGGTGTGAGGTATGCACTCAAAATCATCCCACTAAGGAATGCCCTCTCGAGGCCAACACTCTACTATGCCCATTGTGTTCGTTGGGAAATGATGACACATCCCAATGTCATTATCCTAGGGTGATTTCTCGACCCATGCATCAATAAAGGCCACATCTACCATTGCCTCCACTGCCCAATCCATCCAATCAGGCACAATGGGCAATACAAGGAGCCACATTATCCAATCAAGGGCAATTTAGGGCTCAAAATATTCTATTACCCTACCAAAACTGGGACCTCAACCACTACCACCACCACCACCATGAATTACTCCCTTGAATCAAGTATTGGTGGAAGAGCTACCTAGTGATTGGGGAGACCCCAAACCTACCTTCAATCAACACAACTATCCCCAAAATGGTGACAGTGAGAATTGGTCCAACATTATAAGTCACTACATTATACAAGGTGGCCAATACATTTCGATCTACTAGATGGCACCGATTCCTCAAAATATGGGATATATGAACTTGACGAAGACACAATCCATTCAATGCCATATGTGTCAAGGGCCACACCCAACCAATGAGTGTCCATATAAGGGGTAATCTAAGCAGCCAATCACATGTGCACCATTGTCTAATACACCACTACCATTGTGCATTGGTTGTGGTGTGGACCATCTTTTTAAGGATTGCTCGATGAGAAGGCCATCTAAGTCCACAAGCCTTAACTTGTTAAGAATTGAGAGAGGCCAAGTGTCATCAATATCCTTGAATGTAATCAGGAGGTTGCAAGCTAAAGCCCTTAATAAAGAGCTTTGCAAACAAGCCAAAAGGGATAGAGCTAGCATGTCACATCCTAGAGGGGCAACTGAATCAACACGAGTAAGCACCAAGGGTGCAAAAACGATTGGGGAAGGGAAAAAATAAGGTCATCATCCAAGATGGGTTGGATGAAGAGATAGCCTACCTAGCAACATCCTCCTCTTTTGGTGATACTCTCTCAAACAATACTAGCAACAACCACCCACATGAGGCAAATGAAGCAACGATAATAGCTTTAACTCATGGCCAAGA
Organism: Dipteris shenzhenensis; assembly: GCF_047967505.1. Classification (NCBI taxonomy): domain Eukaryota; kingdom Viridiplantae; phylum Streptophyta; class Polypodiopsida; order Gleicheniales; family Dipteridaceae; genus Dipteris; species Dipteris shenzhenensis. Next base: position 38,320,384 of record NC_141609.1, on the reverse strand, counting down.
CACAACACCTAAAGGTCACAGTGAATATCCCAACACATGGGTGTTAAAAAAAGCTCTCATTGAGGTGCATAAATTGGAACACAAGTGCCAAGAGGAATGTGAGAAGAGGCTCAAGCCAAGCAAGAGTACCAATGCAATTCATCCAAGACATCAGATAAATGCTCGAGCCTCAAAAGCCTTGCAAATACCTAAAAGGGTAGAGGAATAAGGTGTGTCATGCCCTTCAATAGAGGGATCCACCCTAATGCAATGCATGTTTGAAGAATACCCTGCCTTGCAACAACTATAGGAGGATGACAACATGTCCATATATGGCTTAGAAGAGTAGAAATCAATAGGCAAGGAGCCTATCATCACTGGTCCTTGAGACATCACAGGATTAGCCTCATTCCTATCCACCACTAAGATTAAGATGATGCCCATCACGACATTATTACAAGGTAATCCTACTCTATGGAGATACATCTCGGATTGGATGAATGGGCAAATAGTGACACCCCAATCCACTAATCTTAAGAATATGGAATCTCCCAATCAAGCTCAAGACCTTCCAAGGGTGCCAGTCAACAAACTAGGCCAATACTTTGAGAGTGATGACATGAATGCAGTGTTACCCATCTCCTTCCATGATCAAAAATCTATGGCAATGTTAGATGGAGGAGCAGGTGTTAGCATCATCATGAAACAATGCTAGGAAAAGTGGAGAAGTCCTGACTGAGAGAGTACTTACTTGGTAGTTAAATTAGCTGATGGAGGCATGGCTACTACTCTACACACACATTCTGTTCCACCTAAGTCCATGTTGGCACAAAGACAAGAAGGATCCAATTAAAAAGGTCTTTCATTAGCAAATAGTGAGGTATAGCATCCTCAAAAGAATGCAAAAATCATAGGGCAGTGAAGGGTCATTGAGAACAATCGGCAAAGGAGTTTGCACTACCACATGAACTTGTACAAAAGAACACTCTCCTTCAAGATTGGTTGCATTTTGTTTATGTTTGGCTAATAAACATTGCAAGAATTATTAGAGTATTGCAGTCTTAGCTTTTTTGGCATGAGTGTAGGAGATGTTCTAAACAACCTTATAGGAACCTCGAACAAACTGTTAGATATCAATGCTCCACTCTTATGTAACTATGCGAGAACCAGCTAACTCTACTTGTAACCCCCCATATGAGGAGAAGGCATTTGAGTAGCTCGGTTATCCAGTAGGTCCTGGTTTAGACACCAGATGGGGGCCATGTGTGGCTTGATGGTTGGACGACTTCAGATAGAGTTGGCACACTATCAACTAGGCTACATGCAAGTGCGGGAAGGCATCCATTGACTGACCGCACTGAGGGTAGACGGAGCATTTCCTGGGGCAGCCCACTCTCAGGTTGCGGAACCCGTTTGGAGCCTCAAATGATCCCGGATGGCTGTGGGCCGAATGGAGACCGTAGGCTAGTTGCTCTATTTTGTGCACCGGTTCTATCGTATGGTCAATGGCCCCTAGTTGACCATTTTGGGTAGACTGGGTCGGCCACCCAATTGAGCCTAACTGACTACGACTAGTGGCTATATAAGAGCAAGCTCGTGAAGCCCATTTCATCACTGGCTATAGCAACCTTGATTCCTTAGCATTCAGCCTCCGTCTTCTACTATTTTCAGCACGCCATCGAAGCTTCTTGCATAGGAGCGCACGGCTGGGAGGCAGCGCCATCTATTGTATCAATTCTACAGTAATCAAATTTTTGATTCTCCATACTATCTTGTTTTCTTTCTTGCATACAAGATCCTGTTATCTGTTGAGCAACATGTCCCACAGCGGAGGAGGCATGGAAGGTCTTGAAAAATCAGTACGAGACCCCGAATCAGATGCGGATTCAGAATCTGGAGACTCAACTCGCAAATGAGAAGTTGTCTGAGTCTAAAGTGATAGAGAAGTTCATCACCAGGGTGAAGAATCTGCGCAATCAGATGACTGCGATTGGCATCACCATCACTAGTGAGAATCTAGCACGAAGGTGCATACAGATTCTCCCGCCAAAGTACGATGGTCTTATTACGGCGTTGAATACGCAGAACAGAAATCTGCCCCTCAACTTTGAGGATTTCAGCGCGATGCTTTTGGAGGAGGAGATGCGTCAAAAGACGAGGACTAGAGAAGATTCGTCTTTCTAGACCAGATCAAAGAAAGGTAAGGGTAAGGACTCTGGTAACCCATCTTCTTCTGATGATAAAAAGAGAAAGAAGAAGATCAAGTGCTTCTATTGCAACAAGGCAGGGCACAAGTAGAATGAGTGCCACAAGAAGATTGCAGATGAGAAGAATGGAGTGAAGAAAGAGTCCAGCAACAGCGCGCAGACAGTACCAATAGAGCTGTTCGTCGCAATTGAGGAGATTTGCACGAAGGCAGTTCATGTACCTGCAGATGAACCAAGCTTGGATCATTAACAGTGGTGCATCATGCCACATGACCAGTTGGAAGGATTGGTATACCTCTCTACAGCCGGTAGGGAATGACATCATGGTAGCAGTCGGCAATGATGCAAAATGTCTAGCAAAAGGAAAAGGTACGATTGCTCTCAAGTCAGATGGAGTTGTAAAACACTTGTCCGATGTTCTTTATGTGCCAGATATCAAGAGGAACTTGTTGTCCATTTCTGTGATCACGGATTAGGACCTCAAAGTTTAATTCGATAAGAATGGTGCACAGATCCTGGATCTTCAAGGAAAGGTCATTGGTAAAGGTACATGGTGCAACAACATTTACGAACTCTCAGCTTTCAATGCTCGAGCAGATGTGAAGAACACTAAGCTGTGGCATGAGAGGTTTGGTCATCTAAACCTTAGTTCTTTGAAGGAGATGCATAAAAGTGGAATGATTGCAGACCTACCAGAAATTTCAGACCTGCCCAATGTATGTGAAGCTTGCATGATGGGCAAGTAGCATCGACAACCCTTTCCTAAAGAGGCCAGCAGAGCATAGGCTCCTCTAGAGCTCGTTCACACGGACCTCTGCAGAAAGATGGAGACAGAAGCTTTGGGTGGTTCCTTCTACTTCATGACGTTGATCGACGACTACAGTAGAAGGATATGGATATACTTCCTGAAGATGAAAGACGAGGCTTTTAGTAGGCTCAAGGAATGGCATGGAATGGTCAAGAAAGAATCGGGGAGGAAGGTGAAGAAGCTAAGATCAGACAGAGGTGGAGAGTTCACATCGACTGAATTTGAAAGTTACTACAAAAGTCACGGAATCAAGAGGCAGAAACCCCCGCCACATACATCACAGCAAAATGGAGTAGTAGAACGCAAGATGTGCATCATCTGCGAAATGGGCCAGAGTATGATGAAAGGGAAAGATTTGCCAAAGACTTTCTGGGCTGAAGCATGTAACACTATAGTTTACATCCTCAATCATAGCTACACGAAGGCTGTGAATGGGATGACTCCACTGCAATCCTTTTTTGGTAAGAAACCTTCAGCTGCACATTTCAGACTTTTTGGATTTGACTGTTTTGTGCATATCCCTGATGCTACCAGGACCAAATGGGAACCGAAGTGCCGAAAGTGTATTTTCTTGGGCTATACTGAAGAGGGGAAGGGTTATCATCTCTATAACCCTGTTACCAAGAAGGTAATTGTAAGTCGCGATGTGTTCTTCTCAGAACAGCCGCATTAATTGGAGGAGGATGCTTCCTTCCCAGACAACTAGGACCAGGATATCCATCCACTACTGCCACCAACAGTAGACCGAACTCCCCCAACAGTGCTTGGGAGGATTCAAGACAAAGAAGATGAAGAAGAGCCTACAGAACCACAATGGCAATAGCCATTCCCAAAGTGGGTAAAGCAACTTTTGGATGGCAGAGAACCGCCAGCAATTGAGGAGGAACCATCCGAACATCGCTGGTCCAAGAGATTAGAGGAGCAAAGAAGGGCGTAGGAACACTTGGTCAACTATGCTTTGATGACAGAAGTGATACATGCTGATGAACCCAAGTGTCTTGAAGAGGCACAGGGCAATGATAGGTGGATGGAGGCTATGCAGTCAGAGTATGGCTCCATAATGAAGAAGAACACTTGGAACCTTGTGGATCGATCACCAAAATGCAAAGTAATCAGAACCAAGTGGGTGTACAAGATCAAGTACAAGTCTGTCGGCATGTTGGATAAGTACAAGGCTCAGCTCGTGGCAAAAGGATTTGCATAGGTACATGGTTTTGATTATCAAGATACTTTTGCTCCCACAGCTCGACTAACCACAATTCGCAGTGTTTTGGCTTTAGCTGTCCAGGGAAGTTGGCCCGTGTTTCAGATGGATGTGAAATCTACCTTTCTGAATGGAGATCTCAAGGAGGAGGTATACGTGAAAGAACCACCAGGTTTTGAAATCCCCGGTTCAGAAGGTAAAGTCTGCAAACTGAAGAAGGTACTTTATGGGCTGAAACAGGCCTCACGAGCGTGGTACCAGTGAATTGATGCCTACTTTCTGCAAAATAGGCTCAAGAGGAGCCCATCTAATGCAAATTTATATATCTTCAGAGAAGGATGCAGGTGTATGATCGTGGTCCTTTATATGGACGACCTTGTCATAACAGCAGGGAACCATGAAGAGAAGATCTCGCAGATGAAGCATTTGCTAGGAAGAGAGTTTGAAATGATAGACCATGCATTTTTGTTTGGGGATTGAAGTTTGGCAGAAGCCGAAACAGATCTTCATTTCACAGCTGAAGTATGCTAGAGAGATACTGAAGGCATTTGGCATGGCTGAGTGCAAGACAGTTGGTACCCCTATGGAGGTCGACGTGAAGCGCTCAAACGAGGATTCATCACCACTGGTGGATGAAGCAAAGTACAGAAGGCTTGTGGGCAGCTTGATCTACCTGTGCAACACATGATCGGACATTAGCTTTGCGACTGGTGTACTTAGCAGGTTTTCCAATAAGCCCCGGGAGAACCATTGGAGGGCAGGGATGCGGGTTCTGAAATACATCAAAGGCACACTTGATTATGGCATCACCTATACCAAGGGCAACATCTTGATCGGATTCTGTGACTCAGATTGGGAAAGAGAAATGGACAGTAGGAGATCAGTGGCACGGTACTGTTTCTCACTTGGATCTGGAGTTGTGTCATGGGTCAGCAAGAAGCAACCCACAGTTGCTCTTTCTTCTACCGAGGCCAAGTACAAATCTGCATGCTTTGCTTCTTGCGAGGCAGTGTGGTTGAGGAGGATTTTGGGGGACATGGGTGCAGTGCAGAACAAGCCTATGCAGTTATCATGTGACAATCAGAGTTGCATGGCGATTGCAAAGAACCCAGTGTTCCACGCTCGCACAAAACACATTGAGATTCAATATCACTTTGTATGCGAG